>NW_019174279.1:702942-723215 GCF_002260705.1 Seriola dumerili | reverse complement strand
AAGAGAGAGATGGACCAATGACACTATATTTATAGGGATGGCACAGAGCTGTGGTTTTTGCCCAAACTTGTAGTCCTTGTTAATAAGATGTTCTTAATAAGCACTAAAGCTGTAACTTATGTGCTTAACTTATTTAAAACCTCTTAATGCAACCAATCCTTCTACAGTCTTTGGTCTTTCAATCTGGCTCTTTCATTTATTTCGCTTCTCGCAAATAGAAGCACGCATCCAGTTAACAAAAATTTTTATCAGTCAGTTCGTGATTGTTTATTTTTGGACTCGCGCTTATTAGCTATTTAATTGCTTTAATCACTTTAGTGTTGGTTGGTTGTTTCATCTTAAAGTTGGCTTTTTACAATGTTGCCTCTCATTCACTGCCTTGTCTGATCCTAAGTACACTGGTCTGATCATCTCTTTACTGTGGGTTATGCATTCTTGCTTCTGCATGTACAGCACTGTGGGCATATGACTAGTGTAGCTAGACTGTATACCACATTATTAATTCCAGATTGTTCATTATAATAGGACAACTTGTGAGATCACTGTTTGCAATGTTACATCTATTCCAGTTCTATGTACTTGTATACATTGTTCCGTAATAAAAAAAATTGTCTATGGTAACTATACTACAATCTATGTTGATCACCCACTTGGTACGTTGATTCTGATTGTATTAAATAGAGAAATGGGGGTGGATAGAATTTCTTAATTAAATCACGTGCATGTTAGACTGCATACATTATTGCACATGAACCAGACATTAGATGAGCGATGTGAATGTGTGCTGTGCATTTGTTAAGCTGCATGCCTTTACACCATATGGCCACATTTTTGTTTGAGGGGCTGTTGTGTGTTATGTTTTTATGTCTGACATCTTGACTCAGCTCATGATTGACATGAATAATTCAGTCATTTATTAAAACATAATTTTATTCAGTAAGTCTCTGCGTGTTGTGAGGGATCGAATTGCTGACTTGTGTTGTCACATTGTGAGTTTTATGTGCTAATTGTCAGGGTATGCCAGAAGGGTGGAAGTAGTTTAAAATAATTTGTAGCACTTGATTGCCTTCTAGAGACGGACTGTAAATCTAATATTCAGTATAAATACGGCCTCATGTTTTCATTTTGCTTTGAGTCAGCTGTACACGAGAGCATGTCCAGGTTCCTCCTCTCAACGGCTCTAGCTTCACGAACAGGCTTTGACCCCTTGACCTCTCTCCCTCCCTCCTCCCAACTTTCACTCGCCCAACATCAGTCACGTTCTCTACATCTCGCAATAAATCGCTCCTGCTTTAGGCCATACCTCACCTTCCTCATCAAGCTTCACACCATCTCACACACATCACAACACCCCTCCCTTGTCGCTCTTCCGTACTCATGGGCATGGGACAAGAATTAGCATTGCTCTTCCCTCCTCTCTCGCTCCTCGGCTGTCCTCTCTCCCTTCCTGCCCCATCCAGTCCTCTCGTAGGCCGGCGCGGGCGTCGGTGCACTGTCAGAACCAGTGAAAACCAAGGCTCTAATTGTATTACAACTAAGCAGCTTCTTTTTTATTAGCTGTACATTGCTTTGCTCAGGCAATTTCCGACTCATAATCACCTCCACACAGGCTGCTTCTATCTAATGGGCTGAAGGAGGCCTGTGAAAGATCTCTGAATAATTTCAACAGAATGCATTTAACTTATTTCTTAAAAATATAAAGATAAAAGCCTTACTGGATGCTTTGTGACTATGAGATCCATGTGCAGTCTTTACCACCAGTGCCCTGCCATGGTGGACATGAATTACTAATTTACAGAAGGCAGGGATGCCACCTAGTGGTTGGATGTGTTAGGTACATCAAGGTCACAATGTGACTTCAGTCGTCATAGTCTAGCAGATTTATGAACCCCATGAGTACTTACATGCGAAACTGACTAGTAACAAGTGCCTTGGTCTTTTTTTTTCTTTCTTTTTCTTTTTTTTTAGTTGTGTTCCCATTTTAGACAATAGCAAAGGTCAGGAGCATCTCCCAGAGAGATGGAGCACAGACATGGGAAGAGAGCAGGAAAATGTGTTGGTTGTGAAGTAGATAATGATAGTTGAGAAAGTTTTCTATGAAGACAGAGAGGATATGTAATGTTCTGGCTGTTTTATTGTCTAACAGTCAATGCAGATTATAGTTCATCGTTACAACATGGTGATGTGTTCAGAGCCCCCCACGGTTTTTAAGTGTAAAATATTATAGTTAGTAGAGCACTGTATAAATAAGTTCAGGTTTACGTCATTCCAAATCACAATTCTGCTAAGCAAAAACCTGGTGCTAGGACTTAAGCATGTAGTCAAGCATTTTTTAAACTCACAATCTGTATCTACACAAATTTGAGGTTGCAACAACAGTTTTTTGGCCACTTGGGGCGCAGCAGAAACACACAGTAAACGCGCAACAATCAAAGTTGATATGAGCTTATTTACTACATCCAGCAGACGTGGGCAGCATCATCAAGTTATTTGAAGTTGTGTTTGCGTGCGACGCTGGTAATGTAAGTCCCAATATCCTAATTCACCTTTTAGCTTCTTCTTTTGGTCTCCACCAATCTCTAACAAAAACATTTGCTCTCTTTAGCTGCTAAATGTTCACATCGTGTGTAGTCGCTAACTTAGCCTGTTGTGCAGTTTGGTGCTGCGCAGGTGGTTCACAGTGGGTTTATCAGAGCTTTTTCATTGAAAACCGTAGTGATGAGAGCAGCAAGGTCTGAACCAAAACAGTCAAGTTGCAGATCACGGAAACCGAAACAGTGAGTTGAAAGACACTAAAACGCTCTGTGGGGATGAGGGTGACTGAAGAGGTCGTCTAATAACTCTCTCAGTCTCGGTTCATCACTACAAGCAACCTCATTCACTTACATGTAGTCAAAATCGTAATATACATTTTATTGACCTATTGCTGCTTTTAACACACAATGCTCATGTATGGGTGTTCTTCATATTGCAAGTTGTGAAGGGGGACAGCACTGCTATATGGTGAGGTTTTTACCCCATGTGCTCATGCGCAATGCTTAATTTTTAACTGTCAGAGCGTGACTTGGCTGAGAGGTGTGAGAAGTCTTGACTCTCGTTCACACAGGATGCAAATGAGGCTGGCGGACGACAACATGGAAAATGTCCAGTTTGTATCCATCAAACCAGAGTCCACTTACCAGTATATTACACTATGTGTGCATGCACTACTGTGAGTTGTTAATCTTTGGCTTCTGAGGGCAGCTTCACTAATGCAAAGTCAAATAAATAGTTATCCCCAGCTTCTCTTCCAAGCTATGTTAAACTGTCACAGCTTCTCTGTTTCAGTGTCAGTCTGTTTTGATTTGAGCGGAGCTGAGTCAGGAAGTTTACATCCTCTGCAATAAGAGAATTAATGACTTTATTCAGATGTGTTGATTGAGCAACATACCACTGAGTTCACTGACTGTTAAGTGATGACTGAGTTAGCAGATCATTCTCTGTCTCTTTCACTTAGAATGACAGTGTATTATGTTGAGGCCAAGTCAGTGTTCCTCATTTTTCCCAATCATTCTGTAGACCATAACCTGCCATTCCCACTGCTGTAAAACTTCTTAGTCTGCTGTGTCTCATCTGTCCTCCGTGTCTTCTCATCCAGCCACAGACAAACCTAATTAAACAGAAACAACTTAACTCTTTTGACTCTGACAAATGCCATCAGAGGAGCTGTCCAGATGAGTGAAGAAATTTCCTTTCTGCCAATCAGAGGATGACAAAAGGCGTCCTGTCAGACTAGTCTGATTGTTTTATGCCAGGCATTATCTTGAGCATTAACAGGACCACAATCGTCCTTCCACATGTTGTCTGGGAGGAGGCCAGGTTAAGGAATACACTACCAAGTGAGAGGGCAATGCCTCTCAAGTGTTCGCACAAACACACACACACACACACACATGTGATTCACACACTGATAGTGAACAGAGAAGAAAACTGTAAGCAATCAGGGTTTGGCCCTTGTGGTACTGAGGGGTTATGATATTTTTTCTTCAATTTCTTGTACAAAAGAAAATTTCTGTCCCATGAGCAGTTATTCTGTGGTTAGAGTGCAAAGTCATTAAAGATGGGGTATTCGCCCTGTAACTAAGAGGTTGCAGCACAATCCCAGGCCCCACTGTTCCCACTGAGGCGATGGCAGCCCCCCATTGGTCTGGTTGGCCGATTTTGGCTTTGCTACAACATGCTCTCTTCAGCCATTCAAATCCAACAAAAGGAAGTGGATCTAAAATGATTTATAAATATGAATAAAAGATTCAGGACACAAGTATTCTTCCCTTAAAACATATAGCTGTATACCATCATCCCCCCTGTGATAACATCTGAGATGGTGCAGGGTTTCATGAAAACAGAAAAAACTGTTTTCATAACACAGTTCAGCATTCTTTTTAATGACATCCAAACCTCAACCATAAAAATCTGCTCCTTCATTTCTTCCTTGTTCCAACTCAGGAGTAGAAGAAAAGCTTGCACGGTAATCTGGCCTGGCTGTAAAGAGTTTCTGAGGAGTCCTCAGAGACAGAAATCCTACTTTAAAGAACATAGAGGTTTCAGAAGAGAAAGGAAGAAGCTGAAGTCAAGAACCTTGAATACACTACTGAGTGCAATGGACTGAGTGAATAGAGCATGCCAGTGGATGTGAGAGGTCTTTCCATCCCGAGGGAATTCTGTTGTGCCGTATATCATAGTGTGTGTCTTTTGGGTGATGACAGAGCTAACTGTAGGTTTAGGGTGAGCTTGCATCGCAGAATGCGCCGAGAGTCTGTTTGGAATTAAGTTGAAACCTGATACTGTATTGTCCATTTGGGGGCAGTAAAATACAGTAAGGGGCAGAGGTTGGAGTAAGTCATTCATGTCCAAGTCACAAACAAGTGTCAAGTCTCACGCACGTCTTCAAGTTACTGTGGTGAGAATCAAGCAAGTCAAGTTTTGATGTCCCTTGCTGAGTAGCCTACAACACTAAGTACCCTACACTTTTTTTTTTTTTTTGCTGCCAGACCAGTTTTGGAGAAAAATAACATTTTGACTATTTGAGCGTGTAAGACACAATTATGAACATCACCCAGATTGAGGATGTTGCCCTTCCTTTTTCTTTAAAGGTCATGGTTTTAGGATTCAGGGTGGACATGAAAAATTGATTTTGGGGTCCTCACAGACAAATTGCCTTTGCGAAGTGGAAAACCAACCATAAGTTCAACTTAACCGACAGGGATACAATGGCCGTTTACAATACACAGTACAAATACAGCCGACTGGCATCCAACACACTGACTGTTACTTTATAATGAGGAATTTATGTAAGTTTGTCTATCCCCTATGTGTGTGTCAAGGCCACAAACCAGGAGTGAAATTTACAGCCTCAGAGGCCCAGACAGATGGCGATCAGTTTTGTGTTCCTACATTTCTGGGTCACTGGAAACCAGAGCAGAGAAAGAGCAGCTCCTGTTTGACTGGTCATCGTGGATTTAGATGGAGACATGTTTGGAAAAGTAGGGGATTCCAGAAGATAAAACGACTGGTAGAAACTTGGACTGTGTCTAATTGCGGTCTTTGTCCTTCAGTTGGTAAAAAAAAACCCCACCATGTGGCCCTGTGTACAGTCTCTTAAAACACAGTCCCTAATCCTGTGGCTGACTTTAACAATTGCCAGCTCTGTCTAAAGACAGCTAATAAATTGGATGATTAACTTCAAGATCCAGGTTAAGAGAGTGGAATCATGTCTTATTATATGTCACATCATAAACACCATGTCATTAGTCATGCTTACTGCCCTCATACTAAATATCAAAAGAGAAGTCATCATCCCTGCAATCCTTTACATATGGCTGTGTTTTGTGCGTGTGTGTGGTGGTCAGGGTTAGGGCCATCCTACAGCCTGGCTAAATGTTTCCATTCTTGCTAACCGCAGCTGTTTGCCCAATTGCACCAATGAGAGGAAGCCTCGATCAAGGACAGGCTGTCAGGGAGATTGCTGTGGCTGATTTGCAAGTTTGCATGCACACGCTTCATGCGTACTTGCAAATGGACGCATCTATGCACAGATGGGTACATGACGGGGGAAATACGCCGAGTTTTTGAGGAATGTAATTAGCCTCCAGGGAGCAAAATGAATGTTTTTGTTCAATGTGTGAGGCACCGAGAGCGGAGTCAAACATCATAATGAGACAGATTTGTTAACTTAATTATTAGATCAGTTTAAAAGAAAAAAATAAAAGGAATATACAGTACATCATGTAGCCAGTGGACTGTAGTTCAACTAAATCCTCTCAGGGTACTCTGAATGTTTGCTAATATCTTAATTCCCCAAACATGAATTTACATGACTTCATATGAAAATTAATAATCCGCAGTGTTATGAGAATGGACAGATTTGATGACAGAAATTCAGAAATTGTTTATTCTGGCATCCACAAACCCGTTGGTCTGATGAGAGGGGAGCAAAGGTTTTCTTTGGTAAGACTACAACTTTGACTTTATGGTAATAATGGCTGCAGCATGTCCTGAGTGTGTGTATATTTGTTTGTACACCTGTCACGTACATAAATCAAACCAGACTCATGAGAGGACACACAGAAGGAATACTCTTTAATCACTCTGTTTCCATGGCTGGGTGTGCTAACAAGTTATGAGTGACAACAGATGGGACTGTGGACGTGAAAGAAACATTATGCTTTATGATTTAAATAACAGAAAAGAGGTTGATATAATGCTTTTTAAATCCACAGTCTGTTTTCCATAAGACCAAATAAAAATCTGGAAATGTTTAAGATGTTTCATGTGTCTTGATTCACCAACTGAGCGTTGAATACAGAAGTAAAGGAAGTGGCAAAGGAGAACGCGACCACTGTCAGAATAATGTGTTTTGCTCTGGCTTTGGATTGCGTTGCCTGTATGCTGGTTGCCTGTCACTCCTGCCTGACCTTTCACTGCTCCCTTTATGAACCTGTGACCCCGTTTGACCACACAGAAGTGCTCCATCAGCAGGGTCATGGCCGCGCTTTAACCCTCTCTGCCGCTCCGGCTTCAGCGTTGTGAGATATATGTTGAAGTGCAAGGACGTCCTTTACACTCAAAAGCCTCCTCGTGACCCTGACATCATGGGTCATCCTTTTTACCATGGCAACAAGAGTTCATGATTCAAATATTGAGAGAAAAAAGGAGGAAAGGATCAATTTCAGTGATTGGTGGACGACTGACGGTGAGGTCGATAGGATTTCATAAAGCTGAGTGCTTGTGAAGCGTGAAAAGGCAAAAGCTCTCATTTCTGGGTTTTAGGGGAAGTGGTGACTATGAGGTGCAGGATCCCAAGAGTCCCTTTTCAGCCATGGTCATTTGTCTAAATGGAGAAACTCAGCACAGTAATAAGTCATACATGAAATGTGTTTTTATACTTAACAAGGCACAGCAACAAAACACAGGAGTTTAACACGTCCTCCATGCAAATGCTTACATAAACATGAAGGAACACGATTCTGTTACAGTAACAACATCAGTAGTATTGACTATAATTGTGTCAGTTTATCCCTAGGAATTGAAACTTGGTAGGTGTTATTCACTGGGGGCAGATGAGATTACCTGAAAGCAAAAGTGCTTTCAGTTGGAAAGAAAAGTAGTATCATAATTATTTCTTCTGCTATAATGTGAACCTTTGGGAGAACACCTACACCCACATGTTCAGCTCAGAAATGTCCGTTACTGATTAGAGCAGCTCTGGTTTTCATCCAGTAAAGCATTGCTGTAATCGCAAATTTCATCACCTCTGGAATCCACCTATGTTGAAAAAAATAAAACAATGAAAGAAAAAAAGAAAAAAAGAAAAGGAAAACCTCATTCCCAGAAATCAATAGGCATGAACACCTGATGACTTTATAGTTTGTCCTCTTCCCAACCTGCTCTTCCCAGGGTTAGGGTCAGAGGTCTTGGTGTGTGATTCAGCAGAGCTGTTAACCCATGCATCTGCTCCAGTACACGTCAACCTGTCTAAAAGCCAAGAGCGATAAACATGCCTAAAGGCCAACAGGTATATAAAGCCTGAGATTCTGCTAACAGCCCAGGTTTCAGCTGTAGTACAGTGACATGTGACCAGAGGCCCCAGCAGCGTGTTTGACAAAATGAAACATGGACACCATGCAGTTACACTCTGTAATAACATCACGGACAGGGGCTGTTCTACATAACTAGTAGTTTCACTGTTGATATTCATTTTGCTAAAAATTCTCTATTTATGCTTTTAGAACATTCATTTTTATGTTAATTTAACTAAATGACTTCAATACCTCTTCCACCACTGAACCCAGCTGCTTTTCAGGATAAAAAATGAGCTGGTATTTCATTCCACGAATTGCATCAACATAATCAAATCACACTCTGGATTTGTGGCATGAATATAATTTAAGTCTTCAGTCTAACCACCAAACATTTCCATTTCAGGCGAATATTTCCCATGACCTCAGAAAAATCCAGCACGCTTCATTCAATCTCCACATACCGCATTCTGAGAAAGAATTTGTCGATTAGCTGGCCGGTGATGCCTGACACTGCACCTTGTCCAGATTTCACGGTCACTTTGTTGGATGGCGGTCGCACTATGATATATCCTTACAGTCGTGACCTTTAACACTGTGGCCTCTGGCAACCACACACAATCTGTGAATGAGTGATCCAAACATGATGGAGGAATTACTGCAGGAGGTTTGCTGTCGACAGTCATAAGCCTTCACATCTTGACTCAACGCCGTCACTCCTCAGTGTGTCACTGCAGGAGGTGGAATAATACATTATATATGATACAAGTAAAATTGCAAGACAAACATCACAACATATGTCTACAGCCAAATAAGCACAGTAATACAAACATTACACATGACGGGGCAAAAGAAAGAAAACAGAGTAAAACAAATGACAGGTTTCCCTCATTTTGTCCTACTCACTTATTTTTAACATATAACCATGCGCACGGCTGGGTTCACACGTACATACCTCACGTCATACTTGCACCAACATGTGTCGGACCTGTGCTAACTGATGCAGAGGTCATGGTTTCGCTTGTAAAAACATGTGTGCTAATTGGTACATGAACCGTACCATTTGTCACATGAATGCGGGTTTTGTACAGTTAATGTTTCTGGCCTAACCTGTTGCCTTATCTGCATCATAACACAAGCAAATGATACAAGCTTGATGAAAAGAAACAACTGAACAAGCTCGCCGCTTTACGTCAGTGGTTGGCTTTGTTAATGCTACTGTACGAGTGTTTTCATGTTCTGCTAAACAAATTTTTAAAAAATGGTTCATGATAGTTATAATGGGTTGTTGAGCAAAATGGATGTTTATCTTTTTATGAGTGTACGTCATAGTTCATGAACTAAGAGTAGCTGCTATGAGGGTAACAGGCCTTTTGCAAAGTAACTTTTGACTGATAAGTCAAAAACAAGTCATCAGGTAGTGAACTGCATGAGTGCTTATTTAAAAGACCTATTTGATTCCAGCCTTGGTTGATTCATGCGCTGAGCAACCGTTCACACGTTCTCTTTGTAGATTGACACCCGCGCTTGACAAAGTCCAAGAGCACAGAGAGGCAAACGATCCTCTTTTAGGTGAAAAACTGCAGATTTGCTGCACAAATTGAATCTGTGTTTGAGATGTTTCCCCGAGGACCCCGTGAAACAAGCCTGACCACAGTCTAAACAAATGCCAGACAGATAAACCCACAGTGAACATTTCGCACTGACACAAAGACAGACACGAACGCAGACACACGCTGCACATATATCTAAACAGAGGGCTATAAGGAATGGATACATATAGGCAACTCAGAAAGACGCAATTATCCAAGTGAATAACACAATGTTAAACAAAACCATTTTGTTAATCAGCTATAAGCTTTTTAATTGACAAAGGAATTAATTAGAACAGATCAAATGTTTTATAATAAAGGATTCATGACTTTCACTGTAGCTGAAAAAGATCATTAGGAGGCTAAATTCTAGCTTTATCAAAACCATTTTATATGGATTGATTGATGAATCCATATGAAGAATGTATCAGTGGATGCAAATTAACAATACTTATGGTTGTGAATCAATAAATAAAACTGATTACAACAGTATCATAACATCTCTGAGGTTTTCAGTCCTTTTTAGAAAAAAATGATAATTTTACTCTCAATGCAAAAAATTTAGAATTGTTCTTCTTTTTTTCTTTTTTTTTTTTTTTAGTGTAAGCTAACACCGGCAGTACATAGTTACTGTTAAAATTAGGAGACTCCTACGATTCTTTCAGGAAGCTTGTCATAAATCATACATCAGGGGACCGAGCTTCAGCGCTGCTGGAAAGCCCATTTAACCATCATCCAGCCTTAAGCTGTGGTCGTGAGGCCGGAGTGTGATCCCAGAAGCCCCGAACTGCTGCACATGGGTGAAAGCTGCATCTGATAGTGTTTGTCCTAAAGGACAAGTTGGATTATGGTTGGATAAAGTGGCCTGCGGCTGTCTTTACAAGTCATAACTGCTTGAGTGGAGTGCTTACCAGCGCATGTGTTTGTGGGGGGGGGGGGGGGGGGGGGGGGCGGGGGGGGGGGGGGGGCAGGAAACCAGCTTAATCCATCTGGATCTGTCCATTAAGCCACAGACAGATTCAATTAAAGGAAAAAATAATTACTTCTGCCACAATCACATAACACGGCAACAGAACAATCCTGTCTCAGACACTTAACCACTCACAGATTGACATGTGGGCAAATATTTAAACATGGGAGAACAAACTGAAGTTTGAAAACTGTTTTTCATTTCTTTTTTGAAAGTCGTGTGGTAGGGTCCAGCATGGTGATTGTGATTTCACGCATGAAAATGTAAAGCAAGTCGCCTCAACAGAAAACAAATGCTGCTCTCTGTGCTTGTTAAGCGTTGAAAATATCTTCCTCAACCCGAACTGAAGTAGAATGTTAATAGGTTTCAAATTAACATTGTTTAGTTGTCCAAATACTTCTAAGTCTTTCCACACAGCCTCGACCAGCTGTGCAAATATGAATGATTTACCCTCAGGGAGTATAACTTTCATTGCGTACAAGAGGCCTGTGACAGACAGGCCGATGCAGATAGAGTTCAAAACTTAGAAATGAAATACGTGGAGGGGACACCTAATATATCAGGACAATAGAAACTGCCAAGGAGTGCCTCAACCACAGACATGGAACCACGTAGAAGGGAAGCTTTCTAATTTCTTCCAGAGGCATAAGAATAAAATGTTGTGCTTACTTTGGAATGAGATGAGTGAGATGAAGATATGATGATGAGGCTTTTATATCTTCAAGATTTTGAGTGGAATGAAGCTCTGGAGATTGGATGATAAATACTTTTTTAATGCTTCACGGAAAAGCCTTAAAAGAATGACTCTACATTTTGCAAAATATGCTTTTTCCAGAGAGTTAGACGAGATGATTGATGCTGTCTGTTAAAAATAAAGCTACAGCCAGCAGCTGATTAGCTTAGCTTGATGTAAAAACCAGAAAAATAACATATTAATTAGTGAGCTTTAGAGGTGCTGGTTGGCAAATTTGGACAGAGCTTCATATTTAGCGAAGAGGTATCAATCTTCACATCTAACTCTTTGAAAGAATGAGAATAAGACAATTTATCAACTATCCCTTTTTATATTGTAACTTTTACTCCTATTTCAAGTCTGGTTAAGATGCATAATCATCAGACAAACAGCAGGGATCCCTGTCCTGTCTGTTGCACTGTTTTAAAAAGCCACAGCAGCCAACAAACCGTTCAGCCATGCAGCCGTGGTTTCTCCGTGTCCTCTCATTACCAGTCACACACAAGGTCACAGACTCAGCCCTGCTCCACAATGCAAAATCAGTTCCTTTTATCTCCTTTTAACCCTTTTATAGCCACTATACGTGTTAAAATGTGACAGAATGAAAGCTGTTCCTACCCCCTCTTCCTCTGCCCTTTCCCTCACGTTATCAGGCTTTACAAGGTTCGAGATAGCGCATTAAAGCTCAGACGCTTCCCAGAAGCCCCCTGTGGGTCCCCAGATCTGGTCAGGCGGATTGACAGCAGGCAGCCAATAAAGGGGTCACCTGGCACTGCCCTGTGCCGGCCTGGGAACAAGACATCTCTTATCAAAATCACAGCGCGACACAGACCTGCTAACCAGCCTCACCTGATAACAGCGACACACAACGAGCAGAGGTAGAGAAAGGGGGTGGAAAGAGGAGCTGCAGGGAACAGTAGAATATGGAAAGGTAGAAATGCATCAAAGAGGGAGATTAATTTAGAGGGTTTTATCTTGGTACTAAATTCTAACCTACAATCTCATAAATTACAAGGTGTTCATGATGCGAGTACAGGCTCTCAACTGTGTTGCCACAGCTCGTCCACCGAAACAAAACCAAATGCTAATGTTAAATTAGACATATGGAGGCCTGCTGTGATTGCTGGGGAGGTCTGGAAGGCAGACGGTTTAAATGTGTGTATGTTCACCACAGGGTTCCTTGTAGTAAACCCTCAACATCATCACTGACCCACACTATTAAGCCCAGTTAAGACACAAAAACCCTATTAGACTGACGTCCATTTAGCTCTACACCTCATATCCTGTACCTGAATGTGCATGTGTGTGTGTGTGTGTGTGTGTGTGTGTGTGTAAGAGTCACTTGTAAATCCAGAAAATATGTTGCTCTCCAGTTCTCTGCCACCGTCACATAATAAATGCAGAAATGATTGTTGCCTGTTTGACTGTTATTGAGTGTTATAGCCAAAAACAAAAAAAACAAAGAGAGAGATCTTTCTGAAAGAGGGAGAGGTGGAGGGAAAGCTGAGGTTTACCACACTGATTGGTCTGTGTACTTTTATTCTCCTTTAATGGGATTCGAGTGAAAGCCACAGTAGCTGAATAGCTGCCACACGGACCCTCAGACGGACATACAGTTCCAGTCAAATCAGGCTCAGATTTCAACGGTCAGCCAACATCTGAACAGCAGATTGCTGCAGCCTCTTGACCATTATACACCTTTTGAATGGTCTTGATTCCCTGTTAACGGCATCCATACATTTGTAAAGCGAGGAAGTGAAAGACTTTGGTTGCAAAAGAAGAAAAGAGAGAACCTTATTTCACATTCACCTCCCGAAAACCTTTTCACTGCACATACAGCTCTCAGACACAAAGCCGCTTTTGTCTGGGGAGTCTGGGGTTAACAGAGTCCTGTTCAGAGACAAGGCCACTGGGAACCTCCATGCCTTCTCACACACACTGATACAAATACAAAAAGTTTATATTAAATATATAAACCACAGCAAAGATAGAGCTCATTAAAAATATTGTTTTATTCTATCTAACTCTGATATAAAAGATAATTTTTCTTTGCTGTTAATGCAAACCTAATTCAGTTATATTAATCTCCCCAAGACCAGCTCTGACCCTCATCAATACCTACTGTATCTCTTAAAACTGTTAACCTGTGGGGCATTAACGTGTTAAAGGTTTTGTGTTTACAGTAGGCTTGTCAGATTTGGTTTTCTAAACATTTACCATTCACACACAGTCAATACATGTGAAAACTTCTGGCGTCTCTGTTTTTCAATGAATCTTTTTTTTTTCCTCTTCTTTTAGTTCATTTGCGGTTAGAAAATGCAGAGATGGAGCATTATCACTAACAAATGTTGAGGACCAGGGTCAAATGGATTGGACGTTGTGACAAACATGAACAGATACTTAAACTCTGCCTGGGAAAATCTCTGTTCTCGCTCTTCATGTCAGCGCCAGTATGAAATACTGCTTGACTGAATGGTACCTGTACCTCCAGGCTAATAACTTTGGCAATACCACACTGAGACTCTCGATGAATCATTTTATATTTGAATTGCTGTTGTACAATAGAAGCAGAAAAACATGTCAATGGAAAGAACTCCTTACAAACACAGTATTAAGCAACAGAGAGTTGGCTTTTTGTGCTGCCAAAATGGCTACAAATGTTATCTATGTTAATATTAACGTGGTCTAAAGCTAATTCTAATGTTAACCTTAACTTTAAACTCAAATGATAACTCTGAATTAGATTAGAATAAAACAGGCTTCCTTCATTTAATTTTCATACTCACATGGTCCTCATCAAGACAGAGAATACAGCAGTGCACACAGACACGAGCACACACAAAGTACCTTTTTACAGATGGGAATTTTTGTGAATCTTATTGCAATGAGCACAACAGTCCTTTATTTCTGTGTGGTTACAGTGTAGAGATGATGGATGAAGAGGAGAGAAGAGGAGAGGAGAGGAGAGGAGAGGAGAGGACAGGAGAGGAACTTGTGAATGAGGTGCTAAACCGTGCAAACTTCAGTCTATTAGTCCTGATTATTCCCCTGTGAAAAATAGCCCATTTCTGTAGTTTGGCAAAGAGAGACCAGAGCACTAAAGACATTAGAGCTTTTGGAATCGGCCCATTGTGGGTTTGGCGAGTCACAGGCAAAAATCTAACTATTTTTCATCTGTCATTTGGCCCTCTGAAGTACAGGACGAACCGATCTTGTTTCGCCACCACTTGCCATTTATTTCTGTTTTCATTCAGCAGTGGTGTACGATTCTCAAAGTATGTACTAAATCCTGCAGCTATAATCCTGCAGAGACAGGAACAAATTAGCTCCCAATGAAAGTTTAATGGTCTGTTGTACATCACAGTGTTTGGCAACACCTGCCTATACAAGCAGAACACTGATTCCTTGGTGTGTTGGCCAGGTGTGCTGAGAATATATTTGCATGTGCGTGCATGCGTGCGTGCGTGCGTGCGTGCGTGCGTGCGTGTGTGTGTGCGTGCGCGCGCGCTCGTGTGTGTGTGTGTGTGTGTGTGTGTGTGTGTGCGTCTGTGTGCGTGGGACATGTTAGTGGTTTATGACCTGTTGAGCATAAAACCGTTGATCAGTCTTGCTCAAGTTGCCAGACCACATGAGAAGAAAGTTGAAAAGAGCACTTGTACTGGTTGATATGGCTACTTCAAAGACCACCCATAATTGGACTATGTGTGTGTGAGTCTGTGCCAATTTGGCCTGAATATGAGATGAGCCTGATGATAGGAAGAGCAGGCCTTGTCCAACAACTATTTTTGGAAAAAGCCTTTGAGAAGACAAACATTTTCTGTCCAAGCAGAAGGAGAGGATAGTACTCATCTCTCAAGCCCTTTCTCTCATAAAAGTATAAATCTGAAACACATCCAACAAACCATCACATAAATCCCACATTTGAGTGGCTTGTCTTTTAGTTACATGAGTTACAATTTATCTCCTCATCATGACTTGGGATTTATCCTGTGAGACAGCAAAGCGCAATACAGTGAGCTAACTAAACACTAAAGGTTGACTCCGACAGACACATTATAAATGTGCTTAGAGAAACTTTCTGGCCAAGCTACATTGGGGGTAGAAATATCCCATAATGCAACACTGTCTTTAGGAGCTGATGTACTCTTAATCCAAAAAGAATATCCGATGTTGTGAATATGGAATTTTATAGAGCTATAATAATAATAATACGATCCCCCATATATTCAAAACCTATTTCCAGAAAAAAGTGTGTGCAGTATGTGTGTGTGTGTGTGTATGTGTGTGTGTGTGTGTGTGTGTGTGTGTGTGTGTGTGTGTGTGTGTATCCATTTGTGGTGGATCAAACAGAGAAAATAAAGAGGTCTCCACTCTTCAGCTTTGCCTCATTGATGAAGATACCAACATGTTATAAAGTAGCTGAGGCCTTGTGCTCCCCACTGAAGATCACTTCATTCTAACACACATATTTTATTTTACAGCGGCAAGAGGTGTGAATCCCCACGTGGAAACACCAATAAGATCAGAAGCTGTTGCTGAATTATGGTAACCTTAGTTTGAAGGGGGAATGTGTAGAGGGTGAATTTAGAGCCAGACATGGTCTCTGACTCAGTATGCATAGCCTAAGTTCCCAAAAAGAGGCAGCTCTCTCCCTCTCTCTCTTTCTCTCTCTCTACACCTCCACACTCTGGTGAGTTAATGAGGAACAGAGCTTGGTTACTGTCGCTAATCAAAGCCAGCTCTGGAAACAGACCTCTAGCTGGCCGCTCATTTCTCTCCCTCACCTCTTGTTACTTTGTCTTTCCTCTACATCATCCATACCTCTCCTCTCCTCTCCTCTCTCCTTACGTCTTGTTGTTTTGGCCTCCTGTATTTTCCTTGTCTTGTGCAAGTGTTTCGCTTTGCGTCCCCTATTCATTTGTCATCCACTCTGCTCTTCAGGGAACACTGGTGACATGCGTACAGGATGATGCTGATAGCGGGCCTACAGGAGGCTTCAGAGATCACACAGCCCATTAAAAAGGGCAGAGGAGCAGAGGCAAACAACTCCAGGCCAGTACACGTTGCACACACACACACACACACACACACACACACACACACACACACACACACACACACACACACACACACACACACACACACACACACAATTATGAGGGAACATTTATAACTCCACAACCCTGCCACCATCCTAACAATACTTGATTTTTCCTCTTGAAATCCATTTTATACATCTTTACACACATCCTTGTTTGTCCTTGTGTCTGTGTATTATTTTGCTTGCATATGCATGTGACTGCGGGTCCAGGCACATGCAAGTTGATCTGCACACATAATCCCCTTCATGTTCATGTATGCCTTCATGAAAAATCATCCTCTGTTTCCCAGCTGGGGAATTACTTCAAAGGCATCACGCAGGATGAATAGCATGTAACAATATCTCGTATTTGTCCATGTGAAAGAGAGACAAGATACTCTTTCATCACTTCTCTTCTGGTGCTGTTTCACCGCGCTGATTAATTGGCCTTTGATTGCAGCTTCAGACCTGTGCCCGTAAGCACACCAAGCTGCATGGCTGCCTATTATAGCCTAAGTTACAAAGAGTGTACATAAAAGTGACAGTCAGGTTAAGCCGCTCTGTCATTCTGATTGACAGCTGTAGCTTTAACTCTCTCTTTAAATGCTCTTTAAGTGTTTTATGTAGTGACCTGGGCATGGAGAAGCAGTAAAGACACGGCAGCTGTGGTGTTACGGCTCAGCGGAGGACTGAGAATAGAAAGACCTGGGGGGGTGGTCCTTAAACGGGGGCTGGCAAAGGGGAAAGAGGAATAGATAAGGCAAAATTTCTTTACAATGATTCCACGGCAATTGATCAGTCTGGGAAACATGATATGTCCAGTGCACTGGAGACTGGATAATGATTGCTGCTCCACATTAAGCTCTTACTGCAATTATTCTAAATCTGGACTATCTGCAGGATTGGCTGGACTTTGAGCTCTTATAAGCAGAAATGTGTTTTCTTTTTTCATCATTTTCTCAGTCTTCTCATTAACCTGTGATGAGTTACTGATATGAATTTCAAAATGTAAATACATCTCTCTTGGAGCCTGAGGATAAGGATAGATGGCTTCATAACTGTCCTGACATGAAAATGCTGTTAATTTAAGCAGCTGAATGTTATTATGGCCTAGGACAGTTCATATATTGTTATTGTTGTATCATTGGATATTTAGTGCTACTCCAGTCTGCCAGAAACAAGAGCCAAGGCGCTTTTTTTTTTTGCAGACTGAACAAAAAAAAAAATGGGCTCACTTTCAAGTGTGAAACTATTAGTATGGCAATGAAATTATATTAGGTATGAAAACCCGAAACAAATACAACAACTCCAGATTGTGTCTTTCATACTGTGACTGACTCTGAAAGACAGTTTCTCATGTCTCCAAAGCTAATTTGTCAAATTAATTGTATATCTTTTAAAGTAAACTAAGAAACACTACACGCTGATTTACGTCCGAGTGTCTCTAAGCTGTTTCTTGCGCCTGCTCACCTGGTTCAGCATCTCTCGCAGCCCTCAGAAACATTACATGGCCACGTACCAGCCTGATGACAGACAGGATCAATGTGGTGGATAACACTTGTGCAGTGTGACACACAGGAATGAATGAATAATGAAATATTAACAGGTTCCATGTGTCTTTTAAGGCCTTTTATCACACAAATGGATCAGGTTTAAGGAAAAGCCAAAAACATCAACTGTGTGATGATGCTTTGACTAATGTAAGATCCAAAAAGGCAAAAAAAAAAAAAAACATGGAGAAAAGGATTGTGTGTCAGTTCTTTTGTCAGCGATTAAACATGTGGTTGGGACTCAAACGAGGGGCATATTGTTTGTATTGCGGGTTCTCAGAATCGGTGACAAAATAAACAGCAGGAGTTTTTTTTTTTTGCTTGTGAGAAAAAGTATGTTTGCATATGTGTGTCTGTCCTTGTATTTAGCATGTGTTTATGTACAGTTGCAACACAGTAAGAACCACGTGGACAAATGTGTCTGTATATACAGGTTCATGGTCCACTGCTTCCAGCTTATACAGAGTTGAGAAATTACAATAAAGGAACAGAACAAAACCAAACTACGTTACAGATCAAGTCAGGACATTTTCTGCAAACCCGTGCTCCAGTGTTCAATGTAACGTCTCATCATTTCTATATGTTGTCAGATCGACTGACACATCTCTTCAACCCATTAAAAAAAACCCACTCGAGGGAGTTTTGGGGAAAGTATCAAGATGATATACCGCCACAGCATTGCCTCCATTTAATAAAAACCGTAACTGCATGACTACAGTATATCATCGGTCCTGACTTCAAAAAGACGAATCAGCAGTGTTACCATGAACCGTGTTACTTAATGGATGTCTGGGCTGTTTCTCGGCTCCTCCTGGGCAACATCACACAAGCAGCTGAGGGGTTTTTGTTCCCGTGGCCGGACAGCACCAGGTGTCAAACCCTATGGATCCACCACCAACCTTACCAGGCAGCTCCACACCAGCTGTGGCTCATGTGGCCCATTCTGGCATAAACTCACAGCTGAAACCATAAAAAAGCACAAGTGACACTTGGTTTGAATCCAGCTTTATAGGTTTTTTTTAGAGAGAATCTGGAAAAAATGCTTTTTTTTATATCAGAAGGCAAAAACTCACTCTGCTGTTTGTTATTAATACGACATCCAGCTCTAGTGTCTTGCCTGCAGTATAAATATTATGTTTTATGTGCACAGCAAGAACAAGAAACAGGATCTTGAGTCATGTGCGGTTTTTGAAATGTGATTTAAGTATCTACGTGACGACAGCACCGTGATATAAATGTTTAACAAAACCCATTTGAAGGGCAGTGCAGAACAACAAAACTTAACGCTGGTTAAATCTTATTTAAGATAAGAGAAGAGAGAGAATAAATTAACAAGAGCATGAGGGAAGTTTAGAGACAGTATGAGCTAAGATGAAAGGCAAATAAATAAAGACTCTGCCCAGGAAAAATACGGAAACTGTGCCATGTCATTTGACCTGGAAGTTTCATTAGAACAGATAAAATGAAGCAGGAAATTTCCTTTGAGCTGCTGTATTTGGAGGATCTTGAAACCTACAAGTGATTAGAAAGCTTTTGTCCAACACATTGTTTTCTCTTTGATTCAAAAATCTATGGCTAAAGACTTTGTTGAGTGGCCATTGAGGTGGTCCATATGGCGGTGTGAAGGCCCAGGGCTCGTGATTCTCTGGAGGATGTAGAGGAAACCAGACAAAGGCTCAGCCAGCAGACCCTGAGCCTCAATGGAGCACTGGCAGATCCCCCACTGGGACCAGTTGCCTGTATGTTCTCCAACCAAAGTCTGATCTATGGAAACTGGTCACTACACCATAATACGTTCAGCCATCCATACTCCAGCCCCCCCCCTGGGCCACATGGTCTCTCTTTAAAGGTGAATAGCAGTTAAGGAATGTTTAAGAATCTATTGGCATGTGACAAACTCATCATGGACAGCACGCAGATGCATTTGAAGTGGGGTGTTACTGTTATTGAACAGCTGGATGTAATGCAAGCTTTTAAAATATTTAGATAGGAAAAGCATTTAAAAAAAACTGCTTTGTAAAAGTGTTATTATGATGAGACTGTGATGTGTGTAGGCTTGAAATTCAGATGTTATTTTGGCTACAGGATCTGTCTCAAAATATGCATACATGCACATGTGAGAAAAGATGAAAGAAATATTTAATGTATACAGTAGAATGGAAAATGCAATATATTATATCAAGCTTTTGACTCATGAGCATAAGAGTACATACTACGCTGTATTGTGTTAAATTAGGACTAATGTTCATAATTCTTTTAATATGTTTGCTTTTTTTCATCTTTCAGTTTTA
>NW_019174279.1:338906-697917 GCF_002260705.1 Seriola dumerili | reverse complement strand
AGAAGAAAAAAAAAAAAAAAGAGGGGGGGGGGGGGGGGGGGGGGATCTATAAAGCGTAAATATGTAATTTTGATTTAATGTTGGCCACCCACCAAATAGATGGAAAGAAAACGATTCTGTAAATCTGCATGTAGAGTGCATGTGTGCTGTTTGCATGCATGGACACATTTCTGTAGGTTTGTAGTGGCTCTACATGCTGCAACTTGTTGCAGTTGTCAAAGATGATGTTGATTTATTTATCTGGTACATTTCAATTACAACTAATTAGATTGCTGTAATAATGTTTAATAATGTTGAATCTTACTTGTCTTGAACAAAAAATTCAGTATCTAGCACTACCCCAGTTTCCATGGGCGATTATGACCTTCATCTTATCACTCCTTCACTTTCTCAGCCAAGCCCATCAGCCTGGTGGAGAGATGCTACTGCCGCTCAACAGTCAACCACCTCCCAAGGGGCTACATCCGAGAGCTCAGGTTCATCCACACACCTAACTGCCCCTTCCAAGTGATGTGAGTATTGTTTTGAACACTGGTTTTCCGCATGCACTTCTTCACAAACATGAAGAAGTGCAGGCTTTATATCCTGGCCCTAAAAAAATAAAAAAAATAAAAAAAAAATCAGACAGGTTTCCTCCTTGTTGGGCATTTCTCACCATCAATCTCTGAGAGGTGACAGGCCAGAGAAAGGAGTCGTGAAAGCATCTGTGCACGCACGCCCCTCTGTCACTCGTCCTCACACACTTCCACAAAAAGCAAGACGTTTTTACCACAGGCCCAGTGAAGCATCCACAGGAAGTGCTCTGTTTGAGTACGAGTGACGCTGAAAGGGAGCTAGAAATTGGATGCAGTTTTGTTTTCAACAGGAAAGCAATAATTGTGGGTTTTGTAATTGGGTTTGCTTCTTATTTGCTTGTCACGCAGCCTTTTCCTCCTCATACTGTGCTTACAACCTTTCGGCCTGATCCCATTCATAGTTTTGGCCTGTATGGAGTGAATTTGCAGATGAAAGTGTGTGGTTTGGTTACAGTGGACAGGAAAGCTTCAGGAACAGTTAGGAGTAGGAAATAGAACTGGGAGGTCTTACAGATACACATACAGGAAGAGTGTAAAACTGATTTTAATTACTCAAAAACAGTACACAAGCACCAAAGGCGGCATGATCTCCTGCATAGAGACATATGATCCCATTCTTTAAATAACCACAGGGTTACGCTGGATTTAGAAAGTAGCCTGTAGCTATTTGTTGAGGGACTGACTCTTCAACTGCCATTTACTCAAACAAATTTTTTACTGCCCATTAATGAGGTATACTTTTCACAGTGGCGAGCTTTGAGAACTGCATGAATGCACATACTCAATATGAATATATGCAGCAGCTTCACAAAAAGGGGGGGAAGAGTCAGTGGTCATTATCAAACTTATACACCCCTGTGAAAAAGCTCTCCGTATGTGTCAAACTGACAGGTCAGTGTTAATTCAGTCTGTTTGATAACAAGGTGTCGAGATATCTAATGTTTGACTTCGCGTCATTCACCCTTTCATCTTCAGCTGAAGTAGAGCTGGTTCTCTGAACTCAACTCTTTTCCTTTTTCTGATCAGTGCCAAGCTGAAGACAAACAAAGAGGTGTGTTTGAACCCAGAGATCCGGTGGCTGCAGCAGTACCTGAAGAACGCCATCAACAAGTGAGTGCAGATGAATCAGAGTCATTTTGATTCGGGAGTGTGTGTTCGCCACGATGCTTCTGTTGTCCCCTGTCATTTGTCAGCCTTTAACAGGCAACTCGTCTGGAGCGCGGTATAATCACTTCCACTCTATAGAAATTTAAAGTAAGCAATGCAAGAATGCAAAAAGGCAAATGCGCATTTGGGCATCTACGAATAGACCATTGTGAGAGTGACAGCTCGTAAGTGCCCCACTTATATCAGAGCCCAAACTCAAAACATGCTGGTACATGACCAAGTGGGAGTAGAAACTGATTCCTCTTTCACACACATACAGTGGTTTGATGTGTGACTTTAAAACCACATTTAATCTGTTCTTACTGAAATGCCATTAGGGTTCACCACAGTTCACACAAGAGGCCTGTGTCTGCAGATGTAGTTTTATAAAATATACACTTAGGCCACACTTGGAATATATACCGTAGAGCTTTGACTATGAGTATATTAAAATTTACTCTGGAGATTTAACATTAGATGCTGGGAAAAATAGTGCAACTTAATAGCATTACCTTTCACCTCTGGTCATGTAATGTGACATTAATTCAACTGCATGCATTCTGTCTGAGATTAAAAGTCAGCTGTCTCCTTCCTGCCCTGAAGAAGGAGACACTTTTCTGAAAAAAAAAACCCTGGCACCATGAAGTTTATAGAAAGGATCAAGTTGCCATCCTGGAATCTGTGCAGTCATATATTTCTAAGGACTGAGCCCCCCCTTCAGCGGCCGGATGAAACAAACTGTGCACTGGGTTGTGGAGGCAGATAAAGACTTTTTGGGAGTTCCTGTTTTTCCGTGCGAAGAAAATTAAATGAATTCAGAGTGTTGATAAATCCTTTGTGCTCCAGCTTCTGACATACACACTCAATACCCACAGCCTGATCCACCCGTATAGTCCCGCAGTCAGACTGTCTGTCTCAAGGATGATTGCGGAGCCATGACTTGTCGAGGTGTCAACACTCCTCTGCATAACAAAAGCCCATGTAGAGAGTAGATGGTGGTCATTTAAAATGGATCATTCCTTATGTGTTTCCAATTACACACACAGTAAAAGGGGAGGAGGGACACACTTATTTACAATGTGTAGAAATGCACACGATTGTAATGCTACTCTTTAGTCTGGTAAACAAAACCATGATTACCTTTTTGAATCTGTCAAAATGTGCCTCAGCATTTACAGAGTGTGATCCAAAGTCAACAAACTGCCCACCCATGATCCAGTGTTTACACCCTAGTGTTAATGTACGTCACTCGGCAGCTCCTTCAGATGACTGTTCTGTGAAATAACATATTTAGATCTTTGATTTATAAAACAAATATTTTTTTTTATTTACCAGCAATGAACTCAGAAGTTTCTGAAAACTCTTCCTGGATAGAAAAACAGAACCTAACAGCAGTTGATTTACTTAAAACTGGAGGAATTAGATATGGCCAACTAACCTCCGGACTAAAGGGGGACTGGTTTAGTGAATGCAGAATAAAATCGACTTTAAAAAGCCAAATGTTTAGTTTACAATTAAGAACCAAAAAACATTTTGGCCCTGTAAACTTTAAGCAGCTGCAATGCTGGAACTGAATATATTCTGAATGTTGGCACTGTCTTTATAACCCTGGCATTCAGTCATGGTTAAACAAATACTCATTAATTTTCAATTCGGTGTTTACTATTTACAAGTTAACAGTTAAGAATTTGTCCAAACCAACATGATACAAATGTTATTTCTTATAATCTCTTCAGCGCTAAATATGTTATACGATTTTGACATTGCTGTCTTCACATCTTATTTTGTTCTTATAACAAAACGTAACGCATTTTATTTTTTCTTCCAGGATGAAGAAATCCAAGCAGGGCAACTAAAACGCCCCGCAGAGATCTTCCTGAGCCATCACTGAGGACCTGGACCATCATGAGATCACCTGGTATGTTGTTTGTCAGCACTTATCCCGGCTGCCACGCCGCGGCGGCCTTTTGCATGGAATCAACCTACAACTCTTCACCGTGAACACTAGCCACCAGCCCTGCCACCGTCTTCACCGCCACCACCACTTCTCTCACCACTTATAGAGGTCATAGATATTATTAGTGTAAAGTACAATTATATCTATGAGTGTATGTTTTTCTAACTATATTGTATATACTTTTTGTTAATGGACTTCAACAGTAAAGAGCTATTTTTAGAGACTGTCTCATCCCTGCGGCCTTTCTGTCATTTAGGAAAAAGGATCGACCTCAGGGTCTAAGTTTAAAGGGAGAGTTGTAGGTCAGTAGGTGGGTTTTCTCCACAACAAACACAAGTCAACATCCCACTTGCAAGTAGCAGATTCCTGTGGTCTGCTGGGCCAGTAGAAAACTGATTTATTTGAACAAATCCTAAACATGGGATCTGGTTATCTCTGATTTTAAATTGTGCAAACCGATGAATAACATTATAGCTTCCCTTCTAAAAACTGAGTAATGTGTAGAGTTTGCCAAGATGCATTTCATGTTTCAAGTTAATTGGCACCATGGAATTTCAGTGGGTGCCAGCTACCCCCAGACTGAATATAAGATGCATTCAAGATCCTAGTAAAAACAGCAATTACAATGTTTTTGTGTTGGAAATTAAGATGCCAAAAGAGCTCCAGCATTTCCTGAGCCGTTCTGTGGCTGTGAGTATGTGATCCTGCTTTACCCAACATGTCTGCTTCATTCGCTCTTGGAGAAAAGCTGAACATCTGGATCCCAACTATTTTTAATTGAGCAATATTTACTGGAATCATAAAGCTGTGTCAGTTAATGAGAGATAGTAAGAACAAATGATGACACACCAATCGCAGTTAGTGGAATTACTAAAAGATTTACTCATGTTATCTGGATTCTGAATGAAATAACCTTTTAGTATGAGTGTCCATCTCGAACAAGGGGGTACAGAAATCTGAATAACAGATACCATATCTGTAGTTAAAACACTACGTTATACTGAGCACCACAGTCGAGAAAGCAGTACCATTAGAGATGTATATAGATGTGACTACCTACAACTGTCATGCAGATAGCAATGCACTTTATATCTGATGTATTCATGTTTTAACGACAAAAATTTACTATTACTAAGTCTGATCATTAAATTCTGTCTTTTGTCATTATTTTTTTTTTTATGTTTATCTCGCTGTTTCCATTCTGTTCCTTTTGATCAATGAATGTGTAGCTGCATTTAACTGTCAAAGTCTGGGAGATCTATTCATTTATTCATTCAAATCTCCTTGTCATATGTGAAATTAATATTATGCAAATGTTTTATTTTTGTACTCTTTTATGCATTTATATATGCAAGCATTTAAATGAAGGAACTGTACTCTCACAATTGAGCCACCCAGCCAACGTTTTATTGTAAAACTTGTATGCAGTTGGTCAGTAAAAAAAAAGTAAATCTTCAAAATGTTATGGTCACTCTTTTAATATATGCGTTGTTTTATGTTCTTTTAATCATACATATACACACTTATACCCCACTGATGCACACAGTTCAGTTAAGTGACTCTATACATCTGTATATTCAGTGTAAAGCAGCAGGCTTTTCCAGGGCCAACGCACAGCTGGTGTAATCTTACTGTACCAGTGGGTCAGAGGGTGAATTTGATGCTTTGATGTGAGAACATGTGCTTAGCTTTACTCACAAGGGCAAATGAAAGGCAAGGACAATGATCCTGCCTGTTATTTAACTATTAACTCAACAAGCGGCCATTAGGAAAACATTAGAGCTAAAAGGGATGAACTTTTAACTTCCCTCTAAGGGCATTATGTAAGGCGGAGCACAGTAGTTCATCTGATGAGAGTGGCCCACTGATTGAAACGTCAGGGAGAGATAAAGGGCTGTGATTGGCAGTCCGTGGCCCGTTCTGCTATGGTTACTGATCAGCTTTGAAGTCCAGTGTACAAGCGTGATAAAAGCACAGTCAGTAGCACTCTTGTGGCAGTTAAAGCCATCGATTTAGCTCTGGTGCACCAATTTGGAATCAAAATTAATCACATTTAATCACTGTATGACCTGATTGTGTTTAACTGTGTTAAATGTGGATATCCCTGCAGGAATCTGCAGGTAGCAGCAAGTATTTTCCTCTCCAGTAATATGAAGATTAAGCAGCTTCATATCTCCCAGTGTTAAGTATTTTTTCTCAGAGTAAATCATTTTAAAAACGTTTGTTCACTGAAAATATTTAAATTCAACTTTATACGACAAATAGCTCACATCTCTTTTGCCTTCTATCATCAGCATGTTAGCCACTGCATTCTTACTGACTGATCTGTGTGGGCTGCACAGGAACATATACAAATATTATTTGTTCTCTAATGAAAAGCAGTTGTAACAGTTCATAACTCATTGTGTTCTTCGGATCACTGCCAACACCCACCAGTTAAACTGTACAGGTGGTGTGACTGGCTCCATGAAGCCCGAGGAATAATAAAAGGTTTAACTTGATATTTTTATGTGCACATTGCATTTACCTGCAAATGGAAAAAAACCCAAAACAAAACAAACAAAAAAACGAGCAAGACGTGTTTGAAAAGCTTACAAAGATAGGTCATTCATATAAAATGTGTTGTGTCTGAGAGACAGAACAGCTAATGTCAACATACAGAGGTTGCTGTAACAAAGTCTTCATTAAACAAGAGGCTGAGGAAAGTAAATGAGATGTGTTACAGCACTAATGCATCTTCACATCAAGTTTACCCAAGTGGAAGAGAACAACATGATTAGACAAATTATTGGCAGATTTATGCGACTGATATTCCTCAGTGCCATGTTCGTACTTGAGGCTGTCTGGGCACCAAGCCTAAATAAACACACCTCGGATCTGTTCATCCCAAGCGTGTTTCTCATATTCATCATCAAACCTCAGAGTCAAGTACATAAACCTAATCAGCTGTGACTCAGTGCTACTTTGGAGGTAAAGAACATCCCAGTAAGAGTAATTTTCTAACAAAGAAGTCAGTTTAAAAGTTAATTAAAATCTGTGTTGCAAGACTGTTTTTTTTAATATTGTGAAATAAAGTGAAGATTTTCTTTCTTTCATTTTTTTTTTCCTCAGAAATAATGAAACCAGAAGGCTGCTCAGCA
Organism: Seriola dumerili; assembly: GCF_002260705.1. Taxonomy (NCBI): domain Eukaryota; kingdom Metazoa; phylum Chordata; class Actinopteri; order Carangiformes; family Carangidae; genus Seriola; species Seriola dumerili. The sequence continues at coordinate 691,099 of NW_019174279.1, read as the reverse complement.
ACTCGGTATGAGCTCTATACAGCCAGCGCTGCACTGGTTTGCTCAAAGGCTGAGGAATGTACAAGACAGGAGAAGACATATGAAATTCATATTCTGCAATGCCTTCAAAACTCTGTTGGGGTTTAGAGTTCGACCACAATGTCAGACAAAAAACTGACACCTTGACAGATGAATGAAGATTTGTCATGTGAAATGCAGAGAATGACACAGAAATGAGGGACGAGTGCAGTGAATGTACTCATTTTAACCTACAGTACATGTTCCCTCCATCTTTAACTGTAAGGGCTCCCAGATGTGCAGCCAGTCAAATTCCACTTAGTGGTTATTCATCATGAAAAGCTAAGCACTAAAATATAAAATTTTAGTGTGTGTTTGTGTGTGTGTGTGTGTGTGTGTGTGTGTGCATGTGTGTAACAGGGGTCATAGAAAGCCATTTCAAGAAGGTCGCATGACGTTGCTTCCCCCGGTCAGACCAGTTTTTAATAAAAACTACAAGGTGGTAAACTTAACCTAGGGTCAGTTTTAATATTTGTGTGTGTGTGTGTGTGTGTGTGTGTGTGTGTGTGTGTGTGTGTGTGTGTGTGTGTGTGTGTGTGTGTGTGTCAGTGAGTATGTATATATATATGCATGTGTGATGTCACTTCCTGACTCCACTCCAAGACCATTCATACCTACAGCCAGTCTGGAAATTTAAGGGCCCTAATAGTTTGTCACCACCCAAAATGGCAAGGGATCATGGAAATCGGCCAGTGGAGAGTACTTCGAGGTCAAAACACAGGCACCCACTCATCATTGAGGTTTGACCGTGGACAAGCAAAGTGTCGTAACACGACAATAATCTCTTAGTACGAAATGAAAACAGGCCAGTTGCCGAGCAGCTGTGATCTTAAACTTGTGAAGTGTTTGAACTGGCAGGACGAGGATGTGACTGCACACAGATCTGGTGTTATTCAGAGCTTTGTGGTCCACTGAAGGTCTGATTATATTTGTTTCTAATCCGTGAAAATGCTCTCTGGTTTGCACGCCTTTTAGATAAATACTAACTTCCTTCCCTAAAGTGACTGGTACGTCCACACATGAGGAAAAACACATTTATGACATATCTTTTGTTCTGCTGAACTTTTGGACATCTTCTGTCTTTCTGTTTCTGTGGTATTTTAAAAAACCTATTAGTGTGAGAAAATGGACTGGTTTTTGTGTGAAAACATTTGATCTCCCAAAGGGAAACTTGACATCTTCTGTTTCACCCCCTCAACAATTTGCTCGGAGCACAGGGTCAGCTACTGCAGGGCAGACACTCGGCTGTCATGTGGAATTAATCTTTATTTTTTCCTGGTCTGAAGGGCTGTTTGTTCTTGATTTCCTTGGTACCCAGCTTCAGTTTCTCAATACGCAATAAATAAAGATGAAGTGGCAAAACTAAGATTAAAGATTTCGACACCTATAGAAATCTTAGTCTGAGATAATGGGACATGTGATAATATGCATTATTGATGTAAATGGACACACTGAGCATTTTGTAATCTTTTAATTATTCCTTATCGTTCCATTAACTGTCAGTCAGCAAACCTCTATAATACAGCGGAAGAGAAAAATGTTTTCCTCAATACACGGACACTCTTCAGATATGAACTTGACGAGGTGAAGTGGGATACCAGATGTAATATATAATGCATTATATAGTTGCATATCTGGCATACAACGCTGTCTGCAGTCTTTTTTCTTTTTTCAGATAGGATGCTCATAATCACTGATTCTTTCCCTTTTCTCATCAGAGCAGACGTTGTTGTTGACCCTCCAGCGCACAGAAAATAAAGCAACTTTATTCTGACTCTGTGATTCCTACATAGAAAGTTTCTTCTTAAATTCTCTGAGAGGTTGATGTGTGTCTGGGGGGAAGTGTGTATCTACAGCTCCCGCGCTCTCTAAACCACAGCTCCCTTCCTGCTCCCCCTTTCTGTTGTTATTTACCCCCCTCGTCCCAGACCAGGCCACTGCCCTGGGGCATCGGGTGCACCAAAATCATGCTCCCCAAGGGAAACATTAGCGGAGTCATAGCTGTTGTGGTATCAGATGACCCATAGCGCATTTCCACAAGTGCACACTCATATTCTTAGAAGTCCCACGTAATGATTTGTAAATGACTTGTTGATTGTATAAAGGGGGCCCACTGAGTGTTGTTAATTACCTCAACACTGCCAGTGACCCACCAGAACATTAATCACAATTATGACAAAATTACTCAGCCCAACGTCTCGGAAGAGTTTGTTACTGCTACGGATGTTGAAAGTGACCAACATGCAGTGTGTAATAACAGCGGCATGTGTGTGTCTGTTTGAGAATAAGTGTGAGGCTAATAGAGGGGCCCATATGAGCAGTTAAAATAGCCCTCCTGCAGTCTGTCCACCTTTCATGTGCTAATATTTCAGAGGTTATGAGTCCCAATACCATCCATCTTCACACAGATGTTTGAATGTGAGGAAAACACACACACACACACACACACACACACACACACACACACACACACACATATATATAAGCAGCACAGGACATGGGGCCTTCGCTCCACACAATAACACCAGCTATTGACCACATTCCTTCGGAGTGATTCTGTTTTCAGGAGAACCACAGCGAACCCTGGATGTTAGGTATGGATGAGACACAAAGGAGGCGCACACTCGGGGGACAGTAGGAGGCCTCGGTCTGCGGGGCCCAGAGAAGCCGAAACACCATCAACTTTAAACCTCACCCACATATCGCACACTGTGTTGCCCTCCATCTTCATTCCTTTCAGGATTATCGCCCACGTCCTAATTGGTGGATCTTTCCATAGTGGCTCCATGAATGGCATGTTTAATGTCCTCCCATATCTAGCTCTGAGTGCCATGCGACACGGAAAGAGAGGGAAAAAAGAAGACCATGACAGATGAGACTAATCATAAGAAGAACGAAACAATTACGCCATTATCTGGGGATGAAAGTGATATACTGTACATGCCTCATCTCCAGTACCACAGAGTTTTTTTTTTATTTGAGGTCGATCACTATAGAGACTCCTCTGTTGGGCTGCAGTGTGAGTCAGTGCCTGAGCACGCTGTCCAGATGCAACAGACAGGGAGGTCTGATGGCTAATACCATCCACCAATATTGTTCATCCTCAAACAATTAAATTTTCTAGAAACAAAGTGAATAAACTGTCATTTGACCCGCAGTACATCTGAATTGCATTTAGATGTAAGTGATACTCCAAAAATATTTGGGATTGTCTATAAGGCCTTTCCTGCATGGTACCGGCTTAACTCAACTCTACTCGCCGTTTTTAGTTTTCCATCGCGCAAAAGTTGTGGATAGTACCTGATACCTGGTACGGTTTTTGGTATCACCACTACTGTGTCGTTGTTGTGCGACATGGGACGTTCTGAACAAAGCCACCATTTTTAAACAGCCATGCGACTGTACACCGCTCACCGTAGCATGGCAACCTGCAAAACCACGCCATGGTCAATTGAGGGGGTGCAGATGTTCCTCTGTCTGATTCATTCATGTGTGTGTCGCGTTGAAGCTGACGTCACGATAGCTTCTTGTATCGTCATTGTAGCAGTGTTGCATTGAGGGGATACTATCTGCAGTGGAAAAAGAAGTACCTGGTACCAAAAGCAAGTATGTCTAGCAGACACCAGCTGAGTGGAAAATGCTATTTATTTCAAGATTATTTTATCTTTGGTACATTTTAAAACTAAGCCATATTAGAAGTACATTTTCCAAACACACTGCTACACAGAGGACACTGCAAAAGTTTCATTTTACCAAAATTAATGGAATTATAAAGAAATCTCTGTATGTTCTCCAAAATATATGACTCATTGATGGATATATTCAGTTTGAGTATGTATAAATAAAGAGTATGCTCTATATAAAGGTTTGTTTTGGGAACGTTCCTTCTATGTGATTTTTCTGTCATAGCTATCATAAAATTTTATGTGGAGAATGTGTTTGGTCATAGTCTACCTATAAAACTTATAAAATAAATAAAATGTATTTTACAGCTATGTGGATCTATGCAGTGGGTCCAATGACAGAAATATCTCAACAACTATGAGGTGGATTGCAAAAGTTTTTTCATTGAGCTAGAAGATGAAATGTAACGACTTTACTGATCCAGTGACTTTTCACTTAGCACCACAATCATGTCGACATCTAATTTGCATCAGACCTTGGTTTATGACCAAATACCTGCAAAACTGAAAATGAGTTCCACCAGCCTCAGCTGTGCTTTGTGTTTAGTGATAATTACAAAATGTTATCATGCTAACACACTACAGTAAATACTGAATGGTAAACACCCAGCCTGCTCAACATCAGCAAGTTTATACTGTCACTATGAGGATGTAAGCATGTTGATGTTAGTGTTTAGCTCAAAACACCACTGCGTCTTTAAGAACAGCCTCACAGAGATGCTTGCATGGCTGTACCCTATTAGTAATTGTTTTGATAGATTTAGCATTAGCAATGATAATTTCATACATTTTTAGTAACGTGAGAACAGTAGCATTTGTGATCAGACGACTAATCCAACTTTGAGTACTGATCAGTAGAGAGAGAACACCAGGCCAATTTGCTGTAAGACAGTCAGTAGTTAGCCAGTCTTCACACTGCAGCTACGCCAGAACAAACATCGTAACCAAATGTTTAACAAGAGAAAAGGGAATAGTATTTCCACTTTCATTCTTATCGAACGCTTTGCCGGTCCTCGTCCGAAACTGAGCCAAGACAATAAATCCTTGCCCACTCTGGCTGGAAGAGAAGTGCAACATCCAAACCAAACATGATCTCATATGATCACACAGATCTCAGCTCCAACTTCACTCTGGTGCTTCACTCTGGTGCTCTTGAGTGCCTAACACTCAGTTTACAGGAAACCCAATCACAGCATGGAAGTGAAGTAAAGTTGTGAATCTGAAACCACGGGCACCTAGGAATATTCAAGACCATCCACCTTGCACTTCGCCTGGCGCATTTGTTTCCATCCATCTGGCTGCCTCAATGAAGCTTTCCTGGAATCGCGTCTATTGTTAAAGGAGAACGCGACCTCACAGACACACCAGTTGTCTGCTGCAGTTTGCATAAAACACATCAAAGAAATGAGAACAAAGGCTGTCTAATACCCAGACTGAAAGGAATTCAATATCAATCTGGTATGAATTGTACAATACATAAAGAAAATCTTGTAAGTTGGCTGTTTATTCTTGGCCCCAGTACAGAGGACGAATGTTTGGCTACTGCCTTTTAATATCAGGAAGTATTTTTACCGATAAAATAATTCCCTTCATAACTGTCACAAATCAAATTTATTCCACTTCCAAAGACAAACCATTGGAGCATGTGTATTTCAGTAGGTGATCTTCTGACAAGTCCAGGTTGTGCAGCTCATAAAAGCTGTGTCCAAGCTAAGAGTATGAGCGATGAACTTTAGTGTTTCAACACCGCTGTGCAAGTCAGCTAAAAAAAAAATCTAAACTTGGACACAGTAGAGACAGATCTGGCATGGCTCTTGTCTTTAAAGAGGCTGCAGAGGAGCATTTTTCTTCCTTTGGCCCTTACATGGAAGTTCACAAATCAGGATGCAGTTTTTCAATGTTTCCACGGGCCAGATCTTAAATGTGCGGTATATAGCACTGGCCCCCTCAAAAATAAATATTTCCATTTATTTTTCCATGTATAAAGTCTGTATACATTGGCGCAAAGACAAAACCAAAACCAAAAACTTAATCTGTGACATTTAAAAGCTGCAGCTGAGCTTTGTTAACAAGGTACAGACAGATGACACATTTATAGCTGGGAACTCTAATAATTGCTTAAGTGACTAATTATACTGATATAACCGTCACTGTAGTTTCATCAAGCTTGAAATATGCTGAAGAACAACAACAAAAAGTTTAACCAGTGTAGGTTAGGTGTGACAAATTTGAACACATCAATAAAACCGAAACAAACTATTTTATTTCACTGTGTAAACAAGAAAATAAAGCTCTCTTTCTCAAGAAACATCACAACCATCACCACATCAGTGTTCAAATGGTCAGTGCACCCAAATCGTGAATAAAGGGAACATAAAATGTATACCCAAAGGCACTGTTTACGTCGTGGTGCAGATTTAACATTTAACAGAGGATATAAAAGTTATTTTAATGCTGGAATCAAATAACCCTTTTGGTATCTTATTGTTACTACATTTATTCTTCTCCCATACACACACACAAACCATAAACTCAAAGCTGGCACCGCAGCCAGCATGTGAATCCCCCACGGTGTGAGCGTGACTTAAATCTCTCCACCTGCAACAAGAGGCTGAACTGTGATGCTATTTCTTCTCAAACTTAAACTGTCACAAGCATTTAAAATGAGCGCCAAAAGTACACTGAGCAGGGTGCTCAGTGTACTTTTCCTTACAAACCACGGCTGGAGAAGCCACAGTGTACATTTTCAAGTGATGAAGCGCCTGCAGTGCTTGCCTAATTTGGAGAGTCAGTAGCAAGAACAGGAAAGTAAAGTAAAAGAAGAGTAGGGACTTGAGATCTAGACGGCAGAGTGTACTCTGGTGAAATAACAGCACGAGAAGATTTTACTTGAATGAATTCACTGACAGCTCACACAACACTTCACTGTTGGCTGCAAAAGTCACTTAAAGGAACAGTTCCACATTTCGAGAAATTAGTTCATCAACTTTCTTGCTGAGAGTTGAGTAAATGAGAAGACTGATACCATTCAGGTCTGTAAAGCAAATATGTATCTGAAACCAGCACTCAGTTAGCTTAGCTTAGCATAAAGACTGGAAATGAGCTAGCCTGGCTCTCTCTCTAAAAAAAAAAAGTTTTTGTTTAATCCGAACAAAAGTCTATTTTATCGTATCCTGGGACCAGATGCTACATGAAAAAAAAAACATCTAATTGAGCTGAATCTGCTGCTCTCTTGCCTTTTATCTGTCTGAAACGCTCTCACTAAATGGTTTTTGTCTCTGTCAAACTACCAGCCAGCCATATCCGTCTTCCACAAACTCACTGCCAGCTTTTCAAGGCCACTTACACAAACAATTATGTCGATGTCGACCTCCTCCTTTCCTGACACACACACATACACCCACACGCATGATAAAAAAGGACCCCTCCCACCTTCAGAGGACTGTGGACAAATCTCTCTGTTCTCTCTTAACGGTAGGAGTTTTTCATTGAGCCTTGTGAAATGTGCTGCTGTGACATCCATTTCTCCGCTCGCTTTTGATGGTTAGGCTCTGTACACAATTGCTCATTTCGTTTCAGCTGCCGACCCCCTGCAGGGGTTTTTATTACGTGCATCCAACCATCAAGAGTTAATAAGAAAATGACTGTTGTCAACATGTCGTGAATGAATTTTCAAACACAATAACACTGACACACGAGCAAAAGCTGTGGTTAGTATTTGTCAGGACAAAAGAAGCACAACTAACTCTTTATGTGTTTAAAAAATTAACTGACAGATGTTGTTGCATATGTTTGTCGTCATCCGTGTCCTGTGACGTTAAAGAGCAAAGCTGCTCAGAAAAAGATGAGATTGCTGACACTGTCGAACAGCGCAGCTCATTAGACGATTCACATGCTTGTCCTTCATGCATAAATCACCTCCAACATATTTAATGGATATAAAAGCAGATTGAATTCTTGGAAGGAAACACCTCATGTTAAAGGATGTCATTGTCAGCAATAAAAATGGAGGGATGAGAACCTTGGGTTGCAATTTAAAGATGTAGGATAGACACATGCGAGGAGGAGGAGGGCAAGGAGAAGGCACCTGTCTCCTTCAGCAATTAAGAGTGTGAAGGCAAGAAAGACTCGAGAGAAAAAATAATAAAGGAAAAAGAAGAAAAAGGGAATAAACCTACACAAAGGAGAGACTTAAAGATACAAAGAGAGAGAGAGAGAGAGAGTGTGTGTGTGTGTGTGTGTGTGTGTGTGTGTGTGTGTGTGAGCATGTGAAAGAAAGATGAGCGGCTGCATTGTGTATAATTGCCTCTGAGGTGGAGGAGAATCTCACACCTTCTCAGGCCTGTTAATTTCACTCCAGAGATGGAGGCAGTTATTGCAGTCCCGTTCAGTAATTACACCGCGGTCCAGAAAATGCTTAAAGTTACATCTACGTTATCCTGGCTGTCCAGCCCCTGGGATGCACCTGAAAATTGCTCTCAGTGCTATTTCTTTCAGACTCATTACCTAGTGCTTCCGATACTGATACTGAAACTGAATCCAATTGATGTTGTGCAAACAGCAGAAACAGTAAACAGAGCAAAACCAAAACAGTATCTAAATTCTGATCAGGCTGTTTCCAAAGAACTACTTTATCATATTGCTCATAAATCATTTCAGTTCTGAAAGAAATGTATTTCGATACACTGATGTGAGATCTAGTGCAATTCTTAGTCCAACTACAACTGAAGTGGAGTTTTCCCAGCACTTTGTGTCCAGTAAGTATGACACCGCCCACACACTTCCAGGAAAGTGATTAGAGTTCTCTGGCTGTATTTTGACAGCACTTGTTGCTGATCCGGTGATAAAAATGCACCAGCATGTTGAGGCTTCAACTAAATAAAGAAGACCAGGGGTTTGCAGACATGGTGGGAACTCTGTGCAGGTACAGCAAGTTAGCTAATTGCTAACGCCAGTATACTGACATGTTTACATCAGCAATGCAAATATACATGCTTACCATAGTCACACACCTGAGTTTAGTGTGTTGGCATGCTCACAATTGCAAATTAGCTAAACTAAACACAGAGTACAGCTGAGGATGATGGGAAGTTTTGCAGGTCATAAACCAAAGTGCTAGAAAAATAAAAATTTTAACCTGATGTTCATGCTAGATAAAAAGTAAGGCAATCACAAAAGTTGGTACGATCCATCTTTCTGTGGACGTGAATGTCAGGACGAAATTTCATGATAATCCATCCAAAAGTCATGGAGATATTTCAGAGGATCACCAAAGTCACTATTAGGATTCATCCTCAGGGCACCATGAATGTGTCTGAACCACATTTCATTTCAATCCTTCAATATTTCAATATACACAATGACTTTTCCATCCCTGGAGCCATGCAACTAGCATGGCTAAAAATAAAATACAGCCATTTCATTTCATTATTCTTGGGTAAATATTAGGATTCTGCCAAACAAAATGAAAATGTATGCATAAGCAAAGGAAATGCGCATTGTAAGCGTGACTTAAGATACTTTCATCACAGAGCATTACTGTATGGTCTGAGCAAATATTTACAGAAACGCACATGGCTTAATTGACTCTCTGGCAATTTTTTTTATCAGCAATACTCCTTGAACTGGATTCCTTCTAGTCTTTGTTTGGTCTTCTGCTCATGATGATAAGATTGCAAAACATTTTTAGTGTCTCTATCTCTATTTTGGACAACAACGTGTAGTGTTTGAGTGACAGTACATGGGGAATTTAAGGGAAGTGTGTCAGAGAAAATACAGAGTAGTAGTAGTAGTATTAAACTGATGAAGATGGACATTGTTGTTAATAAAAATGAAACAAAATATTATCCTTGTTCTGTTTTGTCCTTGGAAAACCTAGCACACATCCACCCACACACACAGCAGTAGGCCAGCAGCTTCTCACTCCACAGTCAACCACAGACTCTGGAAACGCTTCACTGCTTGGTCTCTTAAAGATGCTTCACACTGATGCATCAGCCACTGTTCAAACCTTGCCACCACAGGCAGTGAGGATTAAGCCACAATTGAGAAAACGAAAGCATTTGGTTTTCATGAAGTGAAGCAGTCAGCATGAAAAAAGAAGTACAGGTTGAACTTGGAAGGAGGTGCCAGTGAAGACGTGCAGAGCAGAGACTGACCTCTGAAGGATGGGATGGGAACATGTTCAGGTTTCTCATGTGCTGGGAAAATGTTTTCACTTCCAGCAAGAAGGTTAGACTTTTGTTGCAGTTAGTTTCTGTGTCTGTACGGATTGGATTAGAAGTTTATCTCGTAAACCTACAAACACATTTAAATATTTTTTTGTGAAAACAACATTGTTGCTCTGTTGACAAAACATGTTATTTTGTCAACAGAACTGATTAACAATTATCAATTGATTAGTATTCAGTGGTGATCTGGAGCTGTGGAAAATGAGGAATTATTAGTCATGATTACAAAACAAACTGAAATACTGTAGATATTTATATTTTATGACCAAAGTTCCACACTTGATGACACCTGAGTCGGCTACATCCATTTGTGAAGAAATGAAATAAAGAAAATACAGTTGAAAGCTGTGAAAGGCCAGTGAGTGGATCCTGTGTTGTGATTACTTTGTTACACATAACAGAGATAGACAATACACATCACCAGTGAGTGTTTGTAAGGTCAAGAAATTCAATTTTAGTGAAAATTTGACTAAGATTAGTGACATATTTTTGTTGTAAAAGCACATTGAGCTAATTGGCTAACACTGAGCTCGATATTTCCAATTGCATTTGAAGAATTTGAAAAACGGTGAATGCAGCACACATCAGTGTTCATTTCATTAACAAAAACTGTGATGAAAATTATAAGTAAATGAAAAATATTCCACAGCAGAAAGAGACTAAAACAAAATATAAAGTAACCTATGAAAACATTTACTATGACAAAAGGTATTACCATTTTCAATAGTCAGTAAAAACTAAAATACAATATGAAAGATGGAACAAGAAAATTATATTAAATATTAATAATTATATACTAAATTCATCTGTAATCCCAGTGACAGACAAGAAGCAGTGACAAAACATCTGGGAGAATCCATAAATACATAAAAAATAGTAGGCAAACATTAACATAACAGTAAGTGCTGCAGATCTGAGTATAATATTAACATTACTTTCATGTTATGTCATTCGTGTTTATAGAATATCTCTGTGAACTAGTACAGTCAACCTTCTTAAATCCTAAGGAATAGTGCTGCATTAATGTTATCTGATGTTTAAGCTGCTTGTCTCCATTTCAACCCCGACAGCGAGACTCTACTAAATCAAAGTCAGGTGCCAGAATTAACACTGACAGGTTACTGAAGCATATATATTACCGCTCTGGAAATGACCTGTACAACTTCAAAGTGTAGCATGCTGTCACTAATTATGGCCACATTAAAAAGCCACATGTCCATATGTGTTGTATTGTGCTAACTCCTCATGCAGTCTATGATATTTGCAGTGTGCGGGGAAACACAGGAGCAGGACCCAACGTTGCTCCAGTGGGATGAGCTCTCTGGGGAAGTCCGGTATCTGTTAAAACAGATATTGAGTTTGTTATTTTAGCTCCAGGAGGGAGAGAGGATCTGTTTTCACATGTAACTGCAGGGGTTCTGGTGTGGATGTTTATTTGTCTTTCTCAATGACAGAGGCTGTTATCAGCCACTCAGGTTAAAGTCTGAAGGAATCACCAGCAGGTTTCTGCCACTGATCATAATCCAATAAAACATCACCTGCACCCCCCCGGCTCATGGCTGGTTCAACAAATACAAACTGTGATTACATTAAGACAAACAAGCAAACACCCAGGTGAAGTGATAACTAGGAACCCTGAAGACCAGGGTTTGACCAACGAGAGTTTTGAAGGTCAGTTTCTGGATCGTGTAAATTTGGCAACGCACATCATCCTCCTTCTAAAGGAAATCGTGAAACATTTACATCATACAACACAGAAATGCTCCACTTAAACTAAATTAAATTTGTCCGCTGTGTTGACAGCTCATGTGGGTAAAGTGGCCCACTGCACCAATTGAGAGGAATGGAAACTGGGATACACTGAAAATAAATTTCATTGAAGGGCTTAGAGACTGTTTTTAGATCATAGCTGCACAGTCTAAGACTCATGTATCTTGCCACACCAGACTTTTCAAAAGGTGGTTGATTTTAGCTCAATAAATTTCAGAATCAATATATATATATGTATGTATATATACATATATATATATGTATTCTGGGTTTTTGCTATGTTAATAGAAGTCATCAAAAAATAATATATCAAGGAAAGTGTTTCATTGCAACCTTAGTAGCATCATGCCCGGAGAGGCTTGTTAGAAATGTACACAAACACACCACTTGGACTTTGAGGCTGATACAGACAGACTGGCATTAGAGGGGATGTTTAGATGTTTAGTCTTAGGACACACAAACCCTTCAGGGAGACTTGGTAATGCAGGACCCCGAAACCCCAATGACCTCCGACCTCTCAGAGGGGCTCTGAAAACATGGACACCGGGGCATTTGAACCAAAAGATAGACGTATTAAATTTAAACAGAGAAGAAGAGATGAAGGGAAGCTGGGAAGGAGAGGCAGAGGGAGCCCGAGGGAGAGGGCAGTGGAGGGCAGAGGGAGAGCAGGACAGGAAGGCAGAGTGTGGCCTTCGGTAAGTGTTAAGGATAATAAAGAAGGGCTTAAGAGGGTTTAGGGGCTGATGGTGGGTAACAGCAGGACAAATGAGAGGTCCTCTCTAACAGCAGCACTTGACTGACCCCAGCTGAGTCAACAACATCACCACAGGAAGGTTGTTGTGTCTCCAAGTGTGAAAATTCCTTCTCATCATAGATAACACTGATACTTCTGGTATTTTATGCCCTATTAAAGTGCATGAGAGAGAGGTATTAATGGGAAGAAACCGCCACTAATGTGATTTCATATATTATACTTATCTGCTGTTAGTATAGATAAATGTCAGTGTTATTCTAATAGTCAGTGAGGCCATATTTTAACTTGAGAAATGATGTTGCAGTTCTTGTAGCCCACGTCAGACTATTGAAACTTTCCAAAGGGCGCTGATGTTTTCCATAAAGGGTTAGTTCACACAACTCACAAAAACTCAACAGCACTGTGTCATTACATAATGCCGTTCCACAACCTCAACCGCATGTTTGTCATTGTAACCATGACGACAAAGGTCCTCTAACCTTAACGAAGTACTTATTTTAACCCAAACCACGACCTTTTCCTAAATCTAACCAGTAGTGTTTGTGCCTAAACCTAAAACAAGTCGTTTTTTAACCTAAATCCAACCAAAACCTGGACTGTTTACAGCCTTAACTGCATGTTTCCTTTTATTACCATGACTACGAAGGAATAGGTACGCTATACGCTCCCACGAGTTGTATCCGAGAGTAAGGACAAATGACTGGCATGGTTGTTTAGCTTGGAGGACTTGTTGCGTTATATCTTGTTTGTTTGAGTGCAAAAAACAACAGTTCTCTGTTTTACAGGGGGTTATGTACACGTCAGTTTTTCATGGATTAAACAAACTATGTATGGGCTTGCATGAGATTTAGAGTTACTGGTATTGTACTTGTTTCCCACCGTTTCGAGTCGTTATGCTAAGCTCAGCAAAAATACTCTTAAATTTTCATTCCAATTACCTTTCAGTAAAGAAATGGCCAAAGGGTTTCAGAGAATACAATGCTTGTCCCGCACAGTTTATCCCATACCTAATTGCAGCCCAGCCCAAGTGGCACATATCCAGTCTATTTGAATTGTCACTGAATCTGCGTCAGTGCTTCATAGGAAATATTTTCGGGTGTGGTTTTTCACTAGGCATCGAGCAGCCAGAGTGGCAGTGCTTCCCTTGAGGTAAGGAGGTGATCAACAATAGATTACTGAGAGTTGGACAACATCATTAATGCTGTGTGCCAGCTCTCTGAAGCAAAGAGAACATGACCATGCCAGCATTCATAGAAAACTATTTCAACGTTCAGTTATTAACTGTCAAATAGAATGAGAAAGCTGTATTCGATCACACTGAACAAGCACACAAAGTAAAAGAAACATCTGTGTCTCATTTCTCTGGGAGCCAGAAAGTTGTCAGCTTTACTAAAAATATTTTGCATCCAAACAACAGATGCTAGTAAGGTTAAATCAACTGCTTTTTTTACTGGCAATTGTCAGTCAAGCACGTTTCCATGTGAAACAAAGCATTCGAGCTGCTGAGCAGGTGAGACCTCACATGTTGATGTGGTGCAATTGTTCATAAAACAGATCAAGTAATAATAATAAATAGAGTTACATCTTTTTCCTGTTTAAACACAGATTGAAATAGAGAGCTTTTCTTTTTTTGTGTGTGTGGTTGCTCATAGCATATTCACTTTCCTCAGCAAAACAAGAACAAGCTTAAATCATTTCTCATCTTTAAACAGTTTATTTGAAAGCTCTGGCATATGCCCTCTACAAATGAAGACATGAAAAATGACAAAATACTTATTATGTCATCTTCTCTGAACGTCTCTGAAAGATGATGATTCCGTGGTTTCAGATTTAGGTGGCATCAACATTGGGCCCAGAAGATAAAGAAAAAATAAAAAAGAGCTACTGTATATTTTGCCACAAAGCAACAGTTTTTTCTACACAGCTTTCTCCCCCGGTTCGTTTTGGTTGGCAGCACCTCTGTCTCTTGTTGTGTGAGCAGACAGACTTTTCAGATATTCTAACAGAAGGATAAGATATGTTGAAAACAGCCTACAATCATCTGTGATGTGAGTTTCGATACCGGCACAATCATTACCCATGTTTCATGAATCATTTATGTTAAAGGATTTGTATGAATAATTGAAAATTACACAATTAACAAGTTACAAGGAGCATGTTGTTAAATGGGTGCTGAACGGTCATTATCAGATTAGATTTAGGATGATTCTATGTTTAACCAACCCTCATAATTGCTTTATAATTTTGCATAAATGTTTCTGTTTAAAAACAGTTTATTGGACTTAAAGGCCAAAAGTCTCATTATAGAATGAATTTGTGTTTAAGCTCTAAAACTATACTCTCTCTTTGTGCTTGATGAGCTTCTTCCTCTCTGTTTCCTTCAGTGGAAGTCTCTGCACTCTCTTTTTCAAACACCTGATTGTGCTGTAATGTCAAGGGACTGTTAAGATGACGTTAGACCATTTATTTGTGATGAAGTATGCTGACATTGCTGAAAGAAAATGCCCAGAACATTTCCTCATTTCAATGTCACCCTCATTTTTTCCCCCCAATCCACATAAACCACATGCAGCTACAATTTACTGTGGTCTATATCCAAGTTATCTGCCATGAAAGAAAAATGAAGTAAATGACAAATGTCTTAAATATTAAAAATGCATGTGAAATTCTCCAAACATAAAAACTCTAAACTCTAAAAACTTAAGTAAAGCTTAAGTCTTACACATGGTGACAAGTCAAAATAATGATGATCATGCTTTGCTTGATATTGTGCAAATTCTGTCCAAACAAGTGTGCTATTAAACAAATGACCGGTAACCAAGTGACACACTGTGAATGTGGGGTTTTGGAGCCCCACAGAAGTTACCCACATCTCCCACGTCTCACTTCTCTCAATATCTGAAACCAGTAATGTGAATGGAGATGTACCAGAGGCTAACAAATAAATATACAGTAGATTGATTTTTACTTTTGGCAGCTATGTGGCCAGCTTCTTCCGAGAATCCTTTTGTTTACTTTTTGTGAAGAAGTGTTGCATTCTTCTGTTGGTCCCAGTTTTCCTGTTTTTCCTTTACACCATGTATCGCTGTCCTCAGCTAGGAGTTCCCCCTCATGTCCACTCTGAACAGACCCCAGGTCATCACAAACATGTGGCAAGATAACAAGACCCCCATTAACCAGGATCATGGCTCCCCTCAGGATATTACAGAGCAAGGCAGCACTCGTTCTGGACAATAAAAAATGCCCTGACACAGGAAACACAATAGCCTGCGCTGAAAAGTGACAATAAAAATGGCATGACCTCAAGCGCATGCTACTAAACTTAGACTGCAAGCAAATAGTGAATGGGTAGTGGAGTCATGAGGTCTGACATGAGAAAGTTCATTGCTCGCGAAGCTGAGATTAATGATAACCAAGATGACACAAAAAACAACGTAAAAACACCATTGTGTCCCCAACAGAGGACAAATAAAAATGATTCTTTACACAACAAAGAAAGAGCAGGCCTGGGATTCTTCTTATGATGAATGATGTAGGAGTTTTCATGTTGCATCTGACAGTGCAGTGTAATCAAATACGCTTATTCGCTTTCTCACTATGAGTTAGGGAAGAGGATCAACACCACTCTCATGTTTTTGCATTACATACTATATGTAGCTGTTAGCCTGGCTTAAGTGTTCCTGGCTCACATAATAAATGACTCCATTATTTTGACGTTTTAGAGGTGTTGGGAGGTGTTTTCGAACCTCAGCCAGGCTAGCCGTTTCCCCATGCTTCCAGTCTTTATGCTAAGCTAAACTAAACTGAGGTAAAACGTTGACTGACTCTAGTGCATATACTTAACACACTTAACACAGCCAGTAACAGTCAGAATCCGCAACGAACGTCACAGCAGTATGAAGGGTAATACGTTCACTTACTGATACTGAAGGGCAACAGTGATGTGATTGATTAGCTTAGAAGAAAGTGAACATTGTCTCAACTGAACTTAACTGATTCGAATCAGCATAGTGTTTTTGCATCTGTACTTATTCTAAGGTGGATCTGCTGCCCATTTCATCAATTAACAATCCCTGATACAGGAAGACAGCAGAGCTGAGTGACAAGATCCGCTAAGGAAGGACATTTGTGGGTAATGAGAGGAATGGGACATGTATTTTCCATGGCTGGATCCCTTGTATGTATTAAAGTGTGAACTGGCAGTACAAAGGATGGGCTGGAGGAAAGAGGACGCACATAGACACAATAAGTTGGAGAAGAAAAGCAGGCATTTTACGGTTTCTATATTTGTTCATTCCCTTTCTCTCTTCCTGGTCGGATTGCTCCCTTCTGACTTATAGTACGCTACACAGAAAACATTTATTTTACTTCACTGACACGACTCCTTTGCTGATTCTTCGGCCCAGAACTGATATCAGATTGGGTTGCGTAGCGGCTAAGACACTCTTGGCTCTCAGACATGGCACTTTATCTATTCCAGAGTCGGCTTTTCACTTTCCCAGCGATACTCCTCATTTTTCTGGATGTGTCCTTGGTGAATATACATAAATCTGCTATGCTAGAGTCCATTGCACTCCTGGCAAGAGGTGTGGTGTTTCCTCAAACTCTACAATAAAGGGTCAAATGATAGTCACAACCTCAGCTCCTCTCAATCTTGACACAGTACTCTTTGTGCTTACCCAGCTAATTCAGTGTATTTTTTATCCATTGATGGGTCACATAAAACATTTGTAATCAGAGCCTGATGTGCAGTAGATTTGCCAAGTCTTTGTTGAAAGTCTAGAAACCAGAACATACTGGCAGAGAAAGGACTTTATGAGAAAGTGACAGAGCATATTCATTATCAACAAAGAACGTCGCTGCTGAACTGGAATTTGATTGATTCCTGCAAAAAGGATTTGGTGTAGCACTTCATATATTCATCTAATGCACTTGGTTGTTTTACAAGACTGGTCATTGCCTCCCATGATATCTTTGTGCAGCTGGAAATACTTCTGAGTCCGCGATTAAATTTGGTTCTCAGAAGACGTCAGCGTGTTTGCTTTGGTCCATTAAAGAAATCTGATAATCTAGTTCATGCATTTTGTTTCCCTGGTCAGTTTTTCTCATCAGATCATAGACTAAAAATAGGGTTTTCCAATTAAAATTACATACGTGTTTAATTGAAAGTTAAAGTAGCTGAAATTTATTATTGTAAAATCTGAATAAATTCCTGTCCACACCCGCAGCAAACCCCAACAAACGGCAGCATGCCATGAGTGCGAGGAGTGATGCAGTTTGATAAAGTTTATGTGGTTTTTCCTAGGGGCAGCTGTTTAGGCCTCTCTGTTATCGTCCTGTGAGCACAGCCACTGCTACATACCCTGCGGCCCTGTTTGCCCCTGACTGCATGGCATCGGGTCACTTCTAATCATGCTAAGTGAGGACAAGGGCCAAGTCTGTGACAATAAAGGGTAAGTGCAGTAGAGGGGCATGAGCAGAGGAGTTAGCAGTTAACAAAGCTTTTAGCATATTTATGGCCCCCCAGAGCAGATGGGGGCTTGGCCTCAGCTCCTTGGTCATCAAGGGCACCCTGCCTGGGCTCAACACCCTGTGATCCTGCCCTGGAGTAAATCAACCACTCAAAACCCTGACAGACTGAGGGCTGCCCGGGCAGCCCATCGCCCCTGCACGACACACTACAGGCCTGGTGTAAATCAGCTAGACGCCAGAGAGAGGGAGAGGCACATGGAGGGAGTGATGGACAAAGGGCTCCCTTGAGGCCAAGGTCCGCAGAGACACAGAGCTCTCTGCCTCTTATCAATGCATGTTTTTAGTTGAGTTTTCTTGGGCAGACACGCTGGCAGACACAGAAATGTACTGCAGACCATGTTACAACTGGACAATATATTTTAAACACCAGTTTCCAGGCTGAAAAGATCATGACGTCTGACATTCTTTACATCAAATAACCATCAGTCAGTCTTTTTTTTCCCTCAATGAGCCTACCCCTAAAAACAGATATTTCTAGACACTATTTTAAAGTGGAAATCGAATGGATGGGCTGTTTATTTCACAGCTCCTCTTGTCTACAAGTCATGCCAAATTGTCCCTGAACAAGACCTCAAGTTGTGTCTGACAAATGAATGTACTGTGATATTTCTCTTGTTATTGCAAATCCTTACTTTTCCTGTTCTTCTTTTGGTTGTGAATATTTGAATATATGAAACACTGAAACTCATACGTGCATGATATTCATTGTTGTACATCTAAAAAATGAGGCCATGCCACGTTTGTGGCTCCTGAAAAGTTTGGGTATGTTTTCGCCCGGCAGGAACGACAAACTCAATTTTGAAGTGAACGGCATGAGAGGTCCATAACTGTAATAAACCACATATACTTTCGCAGTGGTTTTCTTAAAATATATTAGTGGTGAAATAGCAAATTCCTGTAAAACAGGCAAAAACATTACTGTTGCTGTAAATGATTTATATTCTGTATGTCACTGGGAAACTTTCTTTAACCAACCTTGCTTGACACCATCATTAAATGGTCCTGGGAATCAATCTAAGTGTGGAGTTGGTGAAAAGTGTTGAGCTGCTTCCTGTTCCCAGAACATCCAGACCATGTCTCAATGAGCTGACAGGAAGAAAGAGCTTTGAACTTGGAGCTTGACATAACCTTTGTCTTTCAGCTTGGTCCTACTCACTGATCCTCTTGACCTTGACCTTCTTGTCCCAACTTTGTTTCAGTTCTGGTAAAGAATAAATCATAATCTTTTTATCCTTTTCCCCGAAGTTAGCTTAGACACATCGGATTTTAAATAACAAGTTTATCCCCCTGCATTAATGTTTTTCCCCTAATGCACCTAAGTATGATTACTTCAGCAATGTACTACTTGGTTCAGCACATCATCACCACCGATCCCTGTTGTTGTGCTCTATCATTTGAGTTTACTGCAAATCTGTTTTTATGCCCATGAAGTTAATTGCCCAGTGGGCGAGGTCCCTGGTGTGCAGTGGTCTCCCTCTTATAAAGTTCTGTGTGTTCAGCACACATTTCCGATGATGGTACACATGTTTCAGATTAGAGGGAGAGAACAAACACACAGCAAACAAAGGAGCTGTTCAAATGTCCAAAATATCCCATGTGGGCAAAATAGAATCAAACCTATCTAGGACCGCAGCGCAGTGACACAGAGAAATGTGGAGAATCTGACAGCTAGCATTGAAAGCCATGGAAAATCACTCAGCTCACAGCCAATAAATCATAGAAAATGGAGCACTATTGCATTTGACATTTGGAAACATTTCAGTTATGATAGTGAATAAGTGAATATTATAGGTCCAAATTCGGGTGATGGAATTTGTCAGAATTAATTTACCTTGAGTCTTGCCTCTTGTGTGGTTTAAGACAGACCCCCATGCACACTACTGCAATTTATTACAAGAATAAAGATATCACAGACAGTGCAATGACAGAAAGAGGCCTGGAGAGAAGTGGGATGAGAAGCGGAGGGGGTGAGGATGAGGATTCACTTCGCTATGTTTACAGACGAATGCTAGAGAGCAGCACAGCGTAGAACAGGTGGCCATACATCACTTTGAGTGGATTAAACGTACATAAACACACATTCACACATTCAGACGCACAGAGTTGAGGGAGGTGCTTGGGTTCTGTTTTGATTCCTGAGCACAAAAAGATTTTAACTACTGACTGTAACTTGTTGAACATAAAAGTTGACAGGAGCTGATTTCTCTCCTGCCTGTGAGGTACGAGGACAAGGGAGAGTCATAACTCAGTTTAAACTGTTGGGAGACGAAGCAAAACTTCTTAGACTGAAAGTTTTCCTGTTGTAGGACGTTTATGTTGAACTATTGTCCATTCATCTTCTCTCCAATGGAACCTCCCGAGCTGTTCCCTGTCTTCAAGACTGAACAGATGGACTGCTGTTTTTTCAGGGAGCACCTTTCCAGAGAGCGTGTATCATCAGCTTGGCGGCTGGATATGTATATTTTAACAATTTCTGAACCAAAACTGGAAAACAGGCACCATGAAAAATGAAGTTTTTTTTTTTTTTTGTAAAGTCACTAATCAAACCATTTTCTACATCTGTTGCAGTGTGTTGTCTCTGCTTGTGTCGGCTTGTGTTTCAGTGCATGCTCTGTGTCAGGACACTGCTGCCACTGTATATCACCAACACAGTTCTGATCCCATTGTTGTGGTCTATGGCTATCACTAGCTGGAGTCCCCCAAGCCACATCTAAGAAAAGACTATTTATCACTGGAGAGCAATGCATACCCCAAGTTAGCTCTCACACACTGAAACACAAACACACACACACACACACACACACACACACACACACACACACACACATATAAACACACATGTACACATACAGTAAACTGAGCCTACATTGCGGTGTTCTGGAGGCTTCATGTGACGTGTCACTGTACCACACAGGTCACGTCCTGACTCTCTCTGCTGTGGTTTGTTCCAGCTGTGTTTGAGGTCGGCTAAGTACACAGTTCTGTGTGAACTCGCAGTAATGTGTCGGCACAACCTGACCTGGAGGAGGTAGACATGTGAAACCATGTTTAGTCCTGATCAGAACCAGTTTGCATGCAGGTGGTTTTTCCTGTGCACTCTAGGAATCACTTTAAAAGCTTTTATAGGGAGAGAAATATTAAAACCCATTTCCTTTAGCTCAACGCTTTGGACAGTTCACCTCCGAAACTAATTTTCGTAAAGATCATCAAGACCACAGAAGTGTGCAGTTGCTGTGCGAATATGTGCGCACAAACATGCATAATCACACACTTGCTGCTGGGCGAAATCACAAGCAGATGGATTAGACATCTACTGTAACATGGCAGTGGTCTGATGCACTCAGATGAGAACCCAGCCCACCCCTGTAATTACTATCAGACACACACACACACACAGACATATACTAACTGGGACAGGGGAACACATGGGAGACATTAGCACTGCCAATAGGGCCACACATGTAAAGTACAATATGGCTTGCTTATACAGCAATGTAGACACGATGATGCTTTACTCATGTTGATTTATTAATTCATCTGTGGCTTAAGAAAACACCACAGTTCTCATCTCCTCCCAGTTAGACCCTGAGGCATTCACTAACTCCAAACATAAAACACTTAGTGTTCCACTTAACTGTGCAATACTGCAGACTTCACCTGTAGAAATGCAATGATGTCACTGTGTGTGTGTGTGTGTGTGTGTGTGTGTGTGTGTGTGTGTGTGTGTGTGTGTGTGTGTGTGTGTTTCTACTGTGGCATATAGAACTGTGAAAAGTGTGAAATATAGTATTTCTTCACATCATTACATTGTACACCTACAATTAAATCAAGTTATAATAAAGACAAGGTAATTGTTTGCATGTCATAAAATAATGTAAAAAAATAAGAATTTAATTGTATAGTCTATAGTCTATGGGTTTTTTGGTCTGATCAGTGATATTTAATTTACAGTAATATTAATATTTGTATAGTACATATTTGTTTGGCTGAATTCAGCAAATGACCTACTTGATATTTGACTGAATGAATAATCAGACATAAAAAATAATTGCTGATTATGTTTCTGTCCATTTTTTTTCTTTTTCTTTTTTTTTTTACACATTAGTTTTCCATCAAATTATATCCTTGGAAAAAGATAATTTTGCACATGTGAATGCATTCCTTGAAAACAAAACTCAGTAACTCGGCTCAGTGACAACCTTTTTAAATTCACTTGAAGTGAAATGAAGTGTGATGGAAACAAAATGCCCTTTAGCAGTGGAATGTTTGTGGAGTTTATGCCACAGAAAACAAAACAAATCCAGCATGACCACTCTGAAAAGACTCAGACTGAAATGACACATCAAAATTTTGAGGGAGAAAATGACCACATAAAATCCTCATATTTCTCTTTTTCACCCGGGCACACAAAACACAAGGGTATTTCAGTAAAAAAAAAAAAATCTTCATTACAATGTTAAAAATGCAAATGTGCAAGGAAAAGAAACAAATGAAATTTCACATGGTTCACAAGGACGCGCCTGTCTACATTGAAATCTATTAAAGAAGGCCCAAAACAGTTTACCATAATACAATGTAGTGACAAGACAAGACATGTTTTCATAGACCTATTAAGTAACTGGTTCATCTGAGGTAAGAAAACATCCCTGTGGTACACTGTGAATGTACGGAAAACTTGTTTCTCACAAAATGCTTTGTAAAATGATTGAATCCTTGAGACATTCGTCATGTCCCAGGCAGCTGATGAAGGCCATACAGACTAGAACACCCTTGCAAGGAGGACAGTGTGCAAGCGATAACAAATATAACACAACTTCAACTCCACCAACACAGAGAATATGGAGTATGAAGAATGTATCACCTGTGGAAACGTGCTACAGCATCTTGCGTTACCTCACTTACCCCTTTATGCACATAAACACTCAGCATGTTGTAGAACCATAACTATATATAAAGACTGAACAACAAGCCCACCACGCTTTGCACATGTAAACTTAAACCTGTGATGTTCTCTCTTTAAATCTCACTCCACTTGTTATTCTACTGTCAGGATGCAGAGCGGCACTGAGCAGCAGTGTTAACATCACACCACCGCACCCTCTGGGATTTACACTCTACCTTCCAACAGCCTATAAATCTACAAGCTCCTCACACACAAAGTAGCAAGATTCATTAAACGCTCGTTCTCACATGTGAATACATGCGCACACATAAAGTTAAGATGGACAGCTTTGCCACCCACTAAATCCTGTTAGCCTGGTGTGGTCTGTCAACTAGCTTTACCTAAATTATGATGTGCAGAAAACGCAGCCACATACGTACATATTATATCCTCCTCCTATGTGATAAAAGCTGTCAAGTATTGCTTAAATACACAAAAGATGGAGGGCGAAGACAGACAAGAGGTTTACATTCCTCTCTGCCGCTCAGCCTTATAGTCACAACATTGTGCGAATGCATCGGTTTATTTCCCACCATACATGGTTCATCCGCGGCTTGATAGTTTATCTGACTTTTTTCTGACTCCTATCTGTGAGCCTTTATATCAGCTCTCCAGAAGAAAACCAACAAAGAAAACAGTGTGTCTGTTGGCTACCTGATCAGAGCGGTGCACGCTGCAGGTCTTCTACTCACTAAACTACAAGGCCTGTTTCTTACTGTGACACACTTTCCTTTTTGTTCAGTACTTTTTTAAATTCAAATACCCTCCAGTGTCTCTGGAGAGGTTTCACTCAAGGTGACCCACATTTACTAGTTAAGCAAATAAAATAGACCAGTGTCTGCATCTTCCTTCACTTTCTGTGCCAAGGGTAACAGCAATATCTCTCCCGATATAGATCTGTCTGTTTACACTTATAACACTGTTTGGAAGGATTGCTGGCCTTTGCTCCGTGCAAGGCAGAGATGATATTTTAATTAAGTCCTTTGTGTATTATTGCGTGACACTGGAAATAAACTTCCTCTGAGATGTAAGTATTTGGCACTGCTCACATTTTTGACATCCATCAAGTGCAGCAAAAAAAAGTTACATAAAGGACTGATGCTTTGCAAGAAACAGTAGTTTTGAGACTTTGGAGTGGCTTATTGGACAGTGCCATTATGCAAGGTCTGTCTGAGCTGCACCCTGATTGCAACACAAAAACTCCCAGACGTCTTCAACACATACATCTGACTGGTTCCCAAGCTGATTATGCAAAACACAAAGACAATGGATAACATGTCAAACATGTCAAACTCTGGTCCGGCCAATTTCAACGTTGGTAGGGGTTCAGTGAGTCCCTCCACAGTCTCCATTATAATAAGCGGCTTCGTGGCGCCATCTAGAGGGCGACAGCCCCTGCAGCTGTGAACCAACAGAGGGCGCTATCTAACAATCATTGAACAGAGAGCACGATACCTTCTCTGGCACCGGAAGCCAGGAGGCATGGCAAGCAATATGACATAAACCAAGCCATTGATGTTGTGTAACTGCACGTTTTGTAAGTAATCTCTGTTACTGTCGCTTCGGTTTAATGTAACCGACATCACTGATAGCACAGTCACTGGATGCCGTATGAATCTCCGTCTGTAGCTGCACTGAAGCCGCTGGTCTCTAAAGGATGAACAGCTGATGATGTTCGGCTCACTGTTAGCTTAGCAGGTTAGCCTAGCCACGTAAACAATGGAGCTGTGTGAGAGAGTTTAATGTTTCTGTCTGAACTTCATGTGAATGTTTTAACGAACTATCTAACCGCTTCTTGTAGGACAGTCTTTGTTTAGAAGAGGTATCAGAAATGTGTATTTCCTCGTTTCTACGCTTCGTACACAGCATAATCAGCTTAAAATCAGTCACCCATAGCTAAAAATCAGACGTAACAGGTTAGTGTTTATCAGTTACGTTAACGTCAACTAACTAATTCAGTTCTCAATTAACATAACGTTTTAGGGTGTAAGTCTAAGTTGACCAAAAGTAACGACATAAAGTTAACAGTATGTCTTGTATTAAAGCAGTGCCAGGGGAGAGCATCGGTTTACATCTGGATGACCCACTGACTGACTGACAGCCTGCAGCTGCACCATTATGCCTGTAGAAGGTTCAGAGGAGCAGGTGCCCACCTCTCTCTCTAGCCCGGCCAGTGCTGCGCTCACCCCGGGAGGGACTGAGGAGGATGGAGCCACAGGGGGCTCAGCAGTCAGCTCTTTCCCTGAAAACAGTCAGGGCTCTGAGGCTGCTGCAGCCTATCCTGCCAACACTGGACCTGGGGAGAGCAACAGTGGTGAGCTATGCAACCCCTTTGGACAGATGACAGAGAAGAAATAAAACAGACACACTTAAGGGTCTTTCATGATAGACACAAAGTCAGTTAATGTATTTTCATCTGTTCATGTAGCTGGCAAGAGGTCTGGGGCCTTGTTGCAGATTGACCGACAGCGTATTCAAGCTGCATCTGCCAGTTCTGGAGCAGATGAACTCCAGGGCCTTGGGGTGGCTGTGTATGATCAGGACGTCCTGGAGCAAGGTGTCCTGCAGCAAGTGGATGAGGCAATCCAGGAGGCCAATCAGGCTGCGGCTAAAGCCGAAGCTGAGAAGGAGTACCAGTCTGTGCTCGATGATGTCAGGTGAAGGACAATAACTGCAATAACAATTGGGATATATTTTTTTCTATGACCTTTAAATGAAGATCATACTATTTGTAGCAGTAGTAAAAGTATAATGATCATTCAGTTTCTCCAGGACTTAGAGAAGCATATTTGACTGACTTACTTGACGTTGAATTATATAAAAAACTTAACTTTAAAGTCTTTGGTGACTTTAAGTTTATCACTTAGTAAGCTCGGATGAAGAAAATAAAAGATGAAAAAAATCATTTTCTCCACTATCGTCATAGAAATTTGTTTTTGATTTCAAAATAACACACCTTAATGGCGCTGACAAATCTAACTCTGTTTTTTTAATGGTGTGTGTTTCAGGTCCGTTACAACATCTCTGAAACATATCAACAAGATTATTGAGCAGCTGTCTCCCTATGCTGCTTCCAGCAAAGATATCAGTCGGAAGATTGAATCTGTCAAACGACAGAAAGAAAATAAGGTAAAACACTGCACATGGCAAACTGTTAAAGTAAAATTATACAATTTACATTATAATGTGACATAACTATAATATTGATAGAGACTGTGATGATGATGAAGACACTTTTTAATTCAGGAGAAGCAGCTGAAGAAAGTCAGAGCCAAACAGAAGCGACTTCAGGCCATTTTAGGAGGAGAGGACACCCAACGGGTGGAAGCAGAGCTTTTGGCAGAGGATGATGAAGAGGAAGGTGAGGCGCTTTTCATTTTTGCCCTATGATTTCTTTCTGTTTATTGACAAAACATTGTTCTACCACCCAGTCA
Organism: Seriola dumerili; assembly: GCF_002260705.1. Taxonomy (NCBI): domain Eukaryota; kingdom Metazoa; phylum Chordata; class Actinopteri; order Carangiformes; family Carangidae; genus Seriola; species Seriola dumerili. Next base: position 664,697 of record NW_019174279.1, on the reverse strand, counting down.
TTACCACTGGGGGTAATCAACACCGAGTCGCATGAGGCAAATAAAGTGCTGGTACCCTGCTTTCTATAGATAATGTGAAACCAGGGTCATGTCCAGCACTGCCCAACATTTAGCAAAACAAAGCAGAGATGGAAACAATGCAGAGCACTAATACCGTTTGCTGTTATGGTGGCCAAGAAGGCTATTCTGTGACATTCCCTGTTTAGGGAACTGACAGAGAAGATTGTAAGCAAAAGCATACATATTTGGTGTTAAAAAACAGGCTGTTTAGAAAATATCAAAGTTACCACATCTTTGCATCTTTAGTGGATTCCATTACTGACACTTCCACCAAAATATTTGCCAGAGGCTGTTGAAAGATGTGCAGATGTGGCAGCTGAGTTTCTTTTAGTGTTGAAATGTTTTTATTCCCCTAGATTATATGCTGCCACACAGCACTGTTGACCTTTAGAGGTCTGTTCACTCTTAGGAGTAAAAACCAATACATCCGGAGCCAAAATCCACTGTGATGTACAACATCAAACCCTTCCAATCAGCTTTCAATAGACACTTCTTAATTTTCAAAACCGCATTCATTTGCTGCTATAATAACGATTTGTACTAATCATTTGACTGCATGACGTCAGATACATAGCCAGTTATGTTTGATATGTCCATTATGCTTTGTTTTGACAGAGCTGAATTTGAACCAAATGGAAACCACCTCGACATCATTGTGGGTTGTTGCTATTAGGGCAACATATTTGAAAGTTGCAACCTACAAAGAGTAGTGTTGCAGCTGTCTCTTTTCAAATGTGATTCAGTGCTGATTTAACATTCAGTCAGAAATTTCCTGAACACCAGTTGTTTATTATCAGCTTGAACAAGCAAATATAAAAGAAGCTGCACACTTCGAGGTACACTGTAGAGTTTCTCATAAATAAACCGCTATGTTTACGTTCGATCAGTAAAATGTATTGTTGTGTAACCTTGAGGACTAACGAATGTGTTCAGTGTATTTCTTTCCTCCAAAAAACAATCTTTTGAATCCTGCAAAATCTTCTCACACGCACACGTTTGCCCTCATATGCATAGCACTATTAGTGGTTAAAAAAGATAGGTCTGTAACTAAGCCTGTATGTGTGTTCTACCAGAAGCCGGGCCATCCACACTGGGCAGCATGCTCATGCCAGTTCAGGAGACCGAATGGGAGGAGCTTATCCGGAAAGGTCACATGACTCCTTTTGGAACCCGAATCCCTCAGAAGGAGGTAAAGAAGGAACCTCGGAAAGTGATGCTCGCTGAGAATTCCGCCTTTGACGAGTACTTGGCGGACCAGGCAAAGTTGGCTACTGAGAGGAAGAGAGTCCCTCTACTAAAGAAGAAGATGCGCTCTGGACTCAGCCCTGATGGAAAAACTAACAGAACTGTTCTCTCTTCCAAGGATAAAAAAATAAGGAAGCGCATGCGAAAGCTCCAGATAATTGCTCTGAAGGCCCATCCTAAGGCTCGGCCTAAGGCTGAGCCACGGCTTCCTAAATCAAAGAAGAAGCATCACACTGAGGGAGAAGAGACAGACAGCGAAGGGTCAGAGTACCTGCCCTCTGATGAAGGCGTTGATCCTGACCAAGAGGAAAGAGAAGCCATGGAGGAGGGCTTTGGGGAAGATGACGATGATGAAGAGTATGACTTGAAACCATACAAGAGAAAAACTGAGGGAAGAGGGAGGAAGAAAGTAAAGAAAAAGGAGGACAGTGAGGAAGAATACTGTCCTGAGAGTTCAGATGAAGAGGAGCATGGGAAGGGTAAAGATAAAAGATGCAAAGATGATGGAGATGTGGAGTACTACAGACAGAGAATAAGGTATGATCATTGTTCTTGCTGTTTTAAACTTGTATAATTAGTTCATTTTAACCCCCAGATTAACATAGGTTATGTAACTTTAAATATTTTGTAATTTATTTACAGTTTGTAAAGAGCAGATTTGTACTTGGAGTTATGGTTGGATGCAAAGATGCAAAAAGTTTTCATGTGTATGTCTTCTTCTAAAGAGAATGCAGACATCCTGGCCTGTAAATGACATGCTCAACAAACACCAGATTGAGCCTTTAACTTTGCATCACATTTGTAATGGCAGTGGTGCAAATGTGCTATTGTTCTTCCCTTTAGTTAAGGAGAAAGCAGTTGTTTTCTGCTGGCTCCATAGTGCAGAAGGAGAGTTAATCCCAGATGAGATTGGCAGCTGTTTCTTGACTAAGCAAATTCACTCCCTGCTCTTCTTCTCTCTCTGCTCTCACACTGGCCTAATTATCCTCCTGCACATGGTTTTATACACTCACTAACTGTAATGCTCAAATTAATGGAAGAGCAGCCCTAATGAGATTTCATATTTATAGCTGCCAAATAAATTGTGTTGGCATGTGTCCTTTTTCTACACTACAGTGATTGAATGTCAATTCAACAGCATAGACACGGCATGGATGGTGAGGCCAGCTTATATGAGGAATGATATTATTAGAGCGGATGGTATTTGTAGTTGGATGGGGGGTGGAGTGGGGGCAGAAAAGTGTAATTAACTGAACCAATGCTTAGTCTTGACTTAATTAGAGAGTGTGGTCTCCCAGGCCCAGCTAAAGGACCAGTTTTGTGGCAGGGTGACAGGACCAGGCCCAAATGAAGATGGATTCTTATCCTCTGCACCTCACACCTTTCTGGGGAACTCGCACTACTAATTGTCGGTATCAATCTTCATTTGCTCCGCGACGACTGTGCCTCTAACTGCCCTCTCTCCTGCACTATTAAAGCTGTTCTCCTTTACATTTCCCTTTTAGCTATAGATGTTCCACCGCTCAAGGGAAAAACCCACAGCTCAAAACATTTGCTGTCCATACACCTGTGTAGGCAACTCTTAAAATAAATCACTGAGTGCAGAAGGTGCAAATGGAACATCCATCCATCCATCCATCCATCCATCCATCCATCCATCCATCCATCCATCCATCCATCCATCCATTCGCTATACCTGCTTACCCTGTGTAGGGCTACATGTAGCTGGACCTATCCCAGTGTACACAGGGTTGCTGGGTACTTTATACCCTGAACAGGTCGTTATTGTGTCATCGGGCTTATACCCGTAGAAAAAGAAATCTAATCCATCATGAAACAGAATTCCCTTGAAATATCTGACTTTTTCAACTTGGATTATCAAAAACCAAAACCTCAGAGTTTGAACTGACCGTGGGAGCCGTCAGCACTTCAGTGTTGCTTGACAATATTTGAGTTCTTTGTCTAAAGATTAAGCAGGTATTTGATCTTGGACTTCTAGCTTAGCAAGTTACCTTTGTTTTACTAATATTGAATAAATACATTTTACCATTTAGTGTGCTATAACTTCAGCATATAATCGTTGTCTTACTAGGAGATGGAAGCGACAACGTCTTCGAGAAAGGGAGGAGAAGAGAGAAAGAGGTGAGGACCTGACGGACGACAGTGATGCAGAGTTTGATGAAGGGTTCAAAGTGCCAGGTTTCCTCTGGAAAAAACTTTACAAGTAAGTTTGATTTGATGAAATTATAGTTATCTCAAATAGCCACACAGTCGGTTAGAAATGTCATTAAATTATTGTTGTCATGTGAGGAAGTGACTAATAGTTATAAAGATCATCTATGTACTTTGTACATATTCTGATATATTGCGCTACATCAGACCCTTTGCTCATACAGATCTTTATACTGATTAACTAAAGGTCATTTGATCAGGAAACCGTAAATCTTTTTCTTATAATGCTACAATGGGTCACTAGTAGATGTTGGCAGAAGTGAGTTTGTCTGTCTGTTGTTTTAAAATACTTTTAAGAATAACTGTGGCATCACTATCTGTTTAGCTTAGTTGATAAATATAGATTTGCCTAGCCAGAGATCCCAAATTCTTATTGCAGTTTTCATTATAACTTCTATGGATATTCCCAGACGTGTCTTTCTCAAAGCACCATGTTTGTCACAATTTACCCCGACTTGTGCTTTTGTTCTGCCCGAGTATATTAGTAATAATAGTAATCTAATCCATTGTTAATTCCTGTATGAAATTTCCTTTTGGCTTTCAAGATGAGCTATAAACCATTGCTAAATCTGGTAGGGATTATGGAGTTTACTCTGACAGATTTCAGTTGAAATATGGTCTGATTACCAGGCCACCGCGTCATTTATGTACATTTCAGTGTCCATGGTTGATGTTTGTGCATACACCTATATCACATTGTCAGGTACCAGCAGACAGGTGTGCGGTGGATGTGGGAACTCCACTGTCAGCAGGCAGGTGGCATCCTGGGAGATGAGATGGGATTGGGTAAAACCATCCAGGTCATCAGCTTTCTGGCTGGACTGAGCTACAGCAAACTGAGGACCAGAGGTTCCAACTACAGGTACACACACACACACGCAAACACACACACACAAACGCACAAACAAACTGTGGCCAGAGCCTGTGTGTCTGTATGGTATGAATATTTGATCAGGGGGATTTCTGCTTGAGAGTGTTCATCTGAATTATTAAACATGTTTCAATTATCAGACTCTTCACTTTCTTACTGCAGACATCAGAGAAAACACTGACACTGACAGTGTGTGTGTGTGTGTGTGTGTGTGTGTGTGAGTGTGTGTGTGTGTGTGTGAGTGTGTGTGTGTGTGTGTGAGTGTGTGTGTGTGTGTGTGAGTGTGTGTGTGTGTGTGTGAGTGTGTGTGTGTGTGTGTGGGTGTGTGTGTGTGTGTTGGATTGTGTTGTGTGGAGTCAGTGTCTTCATGAACACTTAAAGTGAATCTTGGACTCAAGAAGTGGGAGTCGAGCAGGCATAGGGCAACAAATCAACAGTGGAAAACATGAGGCAGTAATCTGGTTTTACTGCACAAACGACACTCATGCACTTAGGAGGTGGAGCTTCCCTGATGGTCAATACTCTGTCTGCTATAGACGCCCACAAATTGATTGCTTGCAAACTCAATTATGGCCCAGTATCAATAGCTTCCACCAGGCAGAGGTTCATACTAGCCCATTAGTGTCTCTTTGTGCATGTGTGTATGTGTTTGTTTGACAAAGCTCTTGTAAATCTTCACAGAGGAGCTGAGCATGTGGTCATGCACCTTCTTTGATTCATGTATAAAGCACAGAGAATGAATGGAGCAGTAGAGATAGACTGTATAGTCGGGCACTCAACTTCCTCTGTTGTTCACATGCCAGAATGCATCACATCATGTACATGCAAATATAGCACATTACCATACTTTAACCCATCTGGTTTCTATAATTTTGCATAAAAATGATGACTCTAATTTGCTAATGAAATTTGCTGAGGTCGGTGAAAGTTATATGAACCCTGAGATCTCTTGTTTACCCGTTTTAATCCCAGGTTTGGAATTAAACACGTACCTACTGTGTGTTTGGTCTTAGGTATGCTGGTCTGGGTCCCACAGTTATCGTGTGCCCAGCTACAGTCATGCACCAGTGGGTGAAGGAGTTTCACACCTGGTGGCCCGCTTTCAGGGTGGCTGTTCTACATGAAACGGGCTCCTTCACCAGCAACAAGGTAGACGTGTGTTTGTGTTTGTGTGTGTTGGATTTTGATTTTCAGAATTTTAGAAAGTTTTTCTTCCGGGTCTTTTTTCCTCTGGGGGGCACTAGAGGTCTGTTTATGAAACATTACCTCCAAACCGTCTCCCCTCTTCCCCTCTCTGACTCTCTCAGACACCTTCTTCTTGGACACTCTTCAAAGTACAGGATACTAGAGATGGTTCAGACTTGCACTGACTGAAACTTGTACTGATGAGGTTTGTGTCTCCTTCTTTTATTTCTGCTGCAGGAAAGGCTCATTCCAGAGATAGCATCATGTCACGGTATTCTGATAACCTCATATTCCGCTGTGAGGACAATGCAAGATGCCTTGCAGCGGTACGATTGGCACTACATTATACTGGATGAGGGCCATAAGATCAGGAATCCAAATGCTGGAGTTACCACTGCCTGCAAACAGGTATTCACACACGTTCAGTACACACACATTTTAACCACAGCACCTGAAGGGTCCAGTCACTAGTAATGAATGTAAGCTGTGCAGAGTTTAAAGAGTTATAAACCGCTTTTGAAATTGTATTATACATTTTGCTGGTTTAAATACACACAGTTGTCAGTTGTGAGTTTGTTTTTCTACCTTTGAAAGATGTTTTTGCTGCTATTCATTCTTATACTGCAACATACATGTGCACCATATTTTAAATGTGTATGAATGTAAAGGGAACATTGTCTCTTTCCTCTCTGTAGTTTCGCACCCCCCACAGGTTCATCCTGTCAGGCTCTCCCATGCAGAACAATTTGAAGGAGCTGTGGTCTCTGTTTGATTTTGTCTTCCCCGGCAAACTGGGAACATTACCTGTCTTCATGGAGCAGTTCTCTGTGCCGATCACCATGGGGGGATACAGCAATGCTTCACCTGTACAGGTACAAGCATACCCAAATGCAGATTTTGCTCCTTAATACTTCTTCTTACTTTGGGGTACAATAAGGGATATCGGCCCCATTTGAGACTTGGAATATATTTTGAGAAGATTAAAGCAAAGGGAAACAAGGAATATGGCTGACAATAAGAGTGTCTTTGTGTGTTATCTTGTTTTTTGGTACAATTTGATTTACTGACCATTTTCATTAAATGTTAGAAGAAAATACATTTTTAAAGTAACACAGTTACTTTAGAAGTAGAGCAAAAAGCTACATGGCTTATTTCCATTCTAGTCCAAAGTGAATAGGGAGTGGAGGAAGCAGATGCGCATCGTAGAAGTCATCAATTCATACAGCAACCCTTTCGGTAAATCTGTAACTGTAGCATAGGGAGGGTGCAATGAAGGGCTAAAGTGTCACTTGACAACACTAGTCCTACACATGCACATGAGCACAATTTTGGAGAGCCTGGTGGAAGCAGGTTAGAAGGAGCGATAGAGGAACAACAGAGCCATTAAGTGCAGTGCAGGATAATGTAGGTGCATGCAAAGGAACTTCAGTGCATCCCTAGTGTGTGAGAGAGAGAGGGAGAGGCTAAAGTGGAGAGCCAGTGAGCTAAATTGTAGCCCTTTGTCATTAGTGTTCAATCGTTAATAACCCACTGACTGTATGGATTTAATTATTTAAGCCAGCTATTGATGCTTCTTCCGCTGTCGATAATAAAAACCTTTACTAATTATTAATGTTATTAAATGGTCAGAGAGGGCTAAGCCCTGCTGCCTTATCCGCTTCTCCAAATTCTCAGAGCAACAAGCAGGCCCTCGGCTGATGTTCTTGTGTATGTACAAGCAGATTTATGTAAAAATGTGTGTGTTTGGGGTGGGGCTTTGTGAGCATGTGGATGTGGGATCAATTACTGAAGCATGCCCCCCCCCCCCCATGTGAATCCACTCAGCAGCTTGTGCAGGGATACCTGGGTCATCTGCTGCCCTCTGCTTTTTCTTTTCCACTCTAACCTCCATTGAGCCCTAAATCCCACCATCTTATTGTCCCCTCCAGCTCTGCCGAGGGTGTCTTTGATCCCTCTGTGGACCCCTATTGAGTTAATGTTTAAAAGGCTAACTGGCCTTTAGCACTAACTCAGGATAAGGTGTAGCAGGCCATTTGCAGTGGGGCTCCTAGTGTAGGGTGGGGCTGAGTCTTTCTAAAGCTCCCCTTCTGTTTCCAGTGGAGCTGGCCAGTAGTAGTGATGAAAGAGGAGGGCTCTGTCCCTCGAGACCAACAGCACTCTGATCAATGTTTAATGGCTCGTACTGCTGAGAGGGACAGGAACATGAGGGAGGTGATGATAGGAGGAGGGAGAGGGGCTAAACGACAATCACGCCCCAAGAAACACACTGACAGGTGTGAGTGTTTGATTGTTTGACACACTGAACTGCTTTTGTTTTAAGGCAGTTTGTTTGTGCTAAAAGGTTAAACTGTTGTTGACTTTCAGGTCCAGACGGCGTTTAAGTGCGCGTGTGTGCTGAGGGACACTATAAATCCTTACCTGCTCAGAAGAATGAAGGCAGACGTCAAGGCCAACCTCTCTTTACCTGACAAAAATGAACAGGTATTCATCATACTCTTAAGACATTTGACCCTTTTCTGTCTAAGTATTGACCAGCCTCTCATGCCTGGATCTCTTAACTGGGGAGGTGTTTTTCTGATTGGATGTGACTGCATGTGTCACATCTAAGGAGTATTTGATGAATGTGCATGGCCCTTGTCAGGTGAAGCCAGCTAATAAAGTCCTAGTAAAGTAAAAGGAGCAGGTATTCATTAAGGTGGCTGGTCTCTGGTCTGTCCTCGCGGTTGACGCTGGTTGACTCCTCAGTCCACTTCAGCTCATTAAGTCAGTCCCTCAGGACAGCAGTGGCTCCAAAAAACACATTGCTTCCCTCTAATTTCTCTTCTTGCACACTGCACTTCATCAAGGGGCTTTAAAACGGATGGTCACTGCTTATTACACACTTTCACACTGCCCTGTGTGTGTGTGTGTGTGTGTGTGTGTGTGTGTGTGTGTGTGTGTGTGTGTGTATGTGTGTCTGTGTAGGTTCTGTTTTGCAGATTAACAGAGGAACAGCGGCAGGTGTATCAGAGCTTCTTAGATTCCAAAGAGGTCTACCAGATACTAAATGGAGACATGCAGGTAAGTCTCACCTTCATAGTTAAAGCTGGTTCAGTTAAAGCTGTCTCACTCGGCTCACTCTATTCACTCATTTCATTCACAGGCATTTGTGTGTATTTTTATGCACTCCTGTACACTTTAAGATCGTCAGTGGCATTTAAATTTTTTTCGGCATGTAAATTTTGTTTAACTCCTAACAGCTTGACTTTAGTATTCCTTAAGATGCTCTCTGGAAGGAGGTTGTGCAGTTGGTCTTCTCACATTAGCCAGACCCTGGAGAGAGAGATTTGATAATTTATCACCACTGAACAAATGGATGCAGTTGGAGAACCAGGGGTGACCACAGCAGATTGCATGCATACACACACACACACACACACACACACATGCTCTTATAGACATATTCAGTGGTCACTCTCAGTCCATTAACCACCATTACTAATGCAGTGACCGTTGGGCCTTTATTGTCCGTAAATAAATTATGTAACTCTTTCCTGTAGACTAAAGTAAATGTGTTAATTTGTTTAAAGGTGCAATGCTGTATAGTGCAATGACATCTACCAACCTTTTATACCAGTTTTGTCACCTGGCAGAAACACAACCTTTGTTCCCTTTTGTGTGTGTGTTCTGAAGGTATTCTCAGGTTTGATAGCGCTACGTAAAATCTGTAATCACCCTGACCTTCTCTCGGGTGGCCCCCGGATGCTGAGGGGAATCCCAGAGGACCAGCTAACTGAGGAGGAACACTTTGGCTTTTGGAAACGCTCAGGCAAGCTGATAGTGGTGGACTCACTGCTGCGTCTGTGGTTCAAACAGGGCCACAGAGTCCTGCTCTTCACTCAATCTAGACAGGTCAGGAACTCGTTGCTCTGATTCATCTATCAATGACTTTGCTTAAAACGCAGTTAACATATACACATAATAAATATGATCCATTTTTTTTAGAATTGTTTGTAAAAAATGCCCTCAGATGGATTTTTGCATAGGCTTCAAATGCATATCTGAAATTGTCATGTCACTTTATGTAAATGTTATCTGTGTATTTGCTGCTGACTACCTACAGCCCGTGTCCCTGTGTGTGTGTGTGTGTGTGTGTGTGTGTGTGTGTGCGTGCGTGTGCGTGTGCGTGTGTGCATGTGCGAGTGAGCGAGGCCCCAGCTGTTGCAGTCAATACCAATGAGATTATACCTCAGAGGGAACCTGAGACCCTCCCTGTCGGTATCTCTGTCCATGTAATATTAATCTGCTCTAATCCTTTTAGAGATAATCCAAACCTCAGCCCCTCTTTCCCTCTCTCTGTTTCTCTCCCCGTCTTCCTTTGCTCACTGTCTTTCTGTTGTCTTTATTGTCTCCCTCCTTTCCAGATGTTGGACATCTTGGAGGTGTTTACGAGGGAGAACAACTACACGTACCTGAAAATGGACGGCACTACCCCAATAGCTTCCCGACAGCCGCTCATCGCTCGGTACAACGAGGTAAGGATTAGTCATCCCTAATGGCTCTGAGTGGTTCCCCTGAAAATCCCATCCTGAGGGACAAAAATGCTTCAGTGGAACCCTCCTCACCCTGAGGTGAAAACACTAATTGACAGCAATCTGTTGTTCAAAAAGAATGTTTCTTATTGACTCCACTGAAAAATGGACATGTGAAAAATATCACTTAGAATTATAGCAATGAATGTGAATCTTCAAAGAAAGATTTTAAAATTATAACTAATTAACAGTGATCAAAGCCTCTGATTCTGTTCAGATTAATATGTTATTATCGAATCCAAAAATTTCAGATGAATATTTACAATTTATTTTGGCAATTTTAAAAGATTTCAAAAGATGTTTTTTTTTCTCTGTAGGAAGAATCAAGTATACAAAAGCCACGTTTTGTTTAAGCTATTTGATTCTCTTGAAATAGAGTATAACTTGAGAGAACAGGATATTACTGTTCTTATATTACATAAAATTTTAAGTTAACAATTTACCGATGAAATTTATTTATAAGGTATTACTCCAAAGTTATTCTCAAAATGAAAATAAAACGGTGGACATTATTTTTTATTAATCACTGACATTTTTTTTCCCTTGCCTTTCTTTCAGGACAGATCCATTTTTATCTTCTTGTTGACCACTAAAGTCGGAGGCCTGGGAGTCAATCTGACTGGAGCCAACAGAGTCATCATCTATGACCCAGACTGGAACCCCAGTACTGACACACAGGTTAGACACACACACACACACACACACACACACACACACACACACACACACACACACACTCACACACACACACACACAAATAATAATTAAAATAAAACATTTACTAAGTCCATTATTTCTCATGAATTTTCATTTTACTTAACCAGCTTTATTTGTAAAATTAAATTACCTATTTTTTCCAGATAGATACCAGCTTTTTTCACAGTTTTTGTCCCCTTGTTCAATAAAATTAAACTATTCCAACTCTGCGTTTCCTCATGTTTTTTTACTGTGCCTTTTTACCATAATCATTTATTTGAATTTATTGTGTTGTTCAAAGGCACGGGAACGAGCATGGAGGATCGGTCAGAAGCAGCAAGTGACGATCTACAGACTGCTGACTGCAGGGACCATCGAGGAGAAAATCTACCACAGGTCTGACAGCAGTGTTTTTATGTTTGAATTTACACACGTCCGTAAACATGACATTTAATTAGAGAACTTACAAAAAAAAAAAAAAGATTAAAAATCCGGTGCCAGCTTTTGTGCTTTCTCTTACCCAGCCTTCCATATTAGTTATCTTTCCATTGACTTCACACATCCATGAATATTGGTAATGCCATGACTAATTGCTCACATCACTGCTGTATTACTACTTGCACTATCCCAGTTCTCAGTAATTGAAAAGCTTTCCTGCATTATTAAATGGCCAATCTAGGACTTCTAAACCGTTGCTCTGTTTGGTTTGTGTCTGTAAAGTGCTTTCAAACAGCAAGTTTGAAGAACTGCAGGGATTCTATTTTGATACCTACAGTAGAGCGGTTAACTAATTTTCTCATCCATCAGCCAAACTACTCTGTGGTGACAGAGGATCGGGGTTGCCTGCTGAGGTAAAATGGTAAATTATACACAAGTATCTAATTCTGTATTTTTATCTGTTGTAATTCAGGCAAATCTTCAAACAGTTTCTGACCAATCGTGTTCTGAAGGACCCCAAACAAAGACGGTTCTTCAAGTCTAACGACATCTATGAACTCTTCACCCTGTCTGACCCTGATGGAGCTCACGGAACAGAGACCAGCGCCATATTTGCAGGTTAGTATGTTTTTCTTTTGTCCTTACCGGAGAAGCATTTTATTGTACAAATATTAGATCATATAAATCTCTCCCTGAAATAAGTTTGAAAGAATTCACTTGATAAGTTTTGTTTTTTACCCTCAAACAGGTACAGGCTCTGATGTTAAGGCTCCCAAGAAACCTGAGAGGCCAAGGCCATCTCACACGGTAAACCATGGCAGCCATGCACATAAACACTCCTCAGCAAATCAGAATAAAACCGGTGCAGAAAGCAGACATTCCTCAACAAACATTCCTGCATTAAAAGATGGTAATACCTCTCTGTGCAGTAACAACTCTCAGGGTAAACCAAATGTTGCGACGGACAGTGAAAGCACCAACCAAAATGGGGTGGATGTAGAGCCAAATATTTCACCAAATATGCAGCGTACAGGACAAAATAACAGAGAATGGGATGCGACCAAACCATCAGTCAAAAACTCAAACTCGCCCAGTTCTCACCAACACGGAGACAAAGAGTCCGCTCTGACTAGCCCACAGAAACACAGGGAAAAGAGGAAGCACTGCGACTCAGCGCAGTCGGATAAACAGAAACATAAGAAACGCAAACACTCCCACGATGCTCGGTTTGAAGGCCACCGCATCTCTCACTTGGTGAAGAAAAAGACCTTTAAGAAAGCGGAGAATGAAGACAATGAGACAGAGGACCAGAAGAAATCAGATGATTATGTCTTGGCAAAGCTCTTCAAGAAATCTGGTAAGCTTCTTTTACACAAACTCCATCTGTCGTATCAGATATGGTTTATTTAGTAAATCTCACAAATGGTGCGCCTCGTTTTTTTCTTATTCATCTTCCTTGGTCTTCTTCAGGTATCCACAGCGTGATGCAGCATGACACCATCATGGAGTCCTCCAACCCTGACTATGTTCTTGTGGAGGCAGAAGCCAACAGAGTGGCCAAAGATGCCCTGAAAGCGCTTAAGGTTTCTCGCCAGCAGTGCAGACTGTCCTACAATAGACCCCCTCCTCCACCTGCAAGGTACACAGTCTCACGCTCACACGGTGGCATTGTCCAGAGCTTCACTAATCTCACTTAAAAGAAACATATTTCAGTTTTTCCCTCGTTTGCTCACTCAGGAAACGGTTTGGACAAAAGAAGAATTCTCTCCTGGTGGCACCTTCGGTTCAGTCTGTCCCTACTCCGAGCAAATGCAAGGTAACAGCAGTGTTATTATGAAAGGATGTACAGTATATTTCTGCCAGTTATTTTTTATTTGTGAAGCTACGTGTAAATTCATAAATTTTTCTCTTCAGGATGCTGCTATTGTAAAGAAGTCTGCGTCAAAGAAGCCTGGTTCAGGAGCTCATTTTAGCGGGGAGGTGGCAGAAAGTGACTCAAACTCCGCCCCACTCTCCTCCTCTTCCCTGCTGGCTAAGATGAAAGCACGTAATCACCTCAGTGTGCCCTCCAGCCAAGGAGAAGAAGCAGAGGAGGAGGACAGCTCAGGAGCTCCAGCAAGTAGTTCCACCCCAGTTCCGCCCACTGAGCATGACGAGCTGTTGGTGGATCTGCGCAACTTTGTAGCCTTCCAGGCGAATGTGGACGGACAGGCCACCACCCAGGAAGTGCTGGAGTATTTCAAACCAAGACTGACCCAAAAACAGGCACCTGTCTTCAGAGAGCTGCTCAGGAGCATCTGTGACTTCCATAGGAGCTCTGGTCAGGAGGGCATGTGGAGACTCAAGGAGCACTTCCGCTGAAACACAGATGAAACCGGAGTAAAGGACTGAACTGTGATGCATACTTGAGTACTTCTAGCCTGAAGAGTTCTGTTTCTTTGTCAGTCAAAATGCAGAAATACATCGGTCACACTGTATAAAAATGGATAACTTCATATTATTACAGTTTGTTATGAAAGGACCATATCGTAGGAAAGTCATTTTACAGTACCATGGACTGTTGGGTTATCTGATAAACTCATCTGATTTTACTCATCAGTTGATTATCAGTTAACTAAGTCCTGAAGCTAAAGTCTGTTGCAATGTTTAATTTATTTCAGCTGCAGTATGGGTTGGTTTGGGTTTTTTGCTTGTTCAGACAGTATTTCTGTTGTTTTTGTTGATTGTTGTCCGTACCTGCTTATACTTGAATCCACTTTGTATTTGCCTCGAAGTTAAAACTGTATTACCTAATGATTTCCTCAATAATGATATTTTTTGTTCACTTTCAATATTTGTACCTCAACGGTGTCATATCTTGTAATATGTTTCTGTAAAATGTAACAGGGGAGTAGTGTCTCATTTTATAAATATAACCTAATCACCATAGGATTTGGTAGATTTTATAATGACTAACTTTTCATAAACTGTACACAGACATGGTGGGTGAGGTGGGCTGGGGTGGGGGCTTCAAAGTAATATTCAATTGGCCTACCTCCAATTATTTATGAAACATTGGCAAAAAGAAGAGTCATTTAAACGCCATGTTTTATAAAAAAAAAAAAAGAAAAAAACGATGCACTGTTTACATACATTGTATGTAATAAGCATCTGTAGCTGCTTGCATTTTTCTATTTGGGTAAAGGAGGACTGGTTGAATTAGTCCAAAACGAAAAAAGTACTGTATTTTGAAGCCTTTAAATAAAGTTTACAGAGCAAAAATAATGGACGGTTTTGGACCCATTTTCTCAGTTTGTGGTAAATTTCAATATTTACCACAGTAATAGTGGAAAATATGGAAATGGTGATTTTAATTTGATACATCAAAATTGGATATAAATTAAGGTCATTCTCCCAGAAAGATCATTTGAGAGTTTTACTGGAGTGTGGAAGTGTGGTGCTGACCAAGGTGCTGAAATGTATCCGGTAGATAAACCTGTAATTGTGTAGAGATGGGACCCAAAATCTGCAAAACTTACTGAAAGTTTACTTGTAAAACAGTTTGTAACCAGCGGAGATGAGAGTTTAATTTCATTTAGTCATTTAAGCAATCATCAGAGGCTAGAGAGGAAAGGCGCTGACAGGAAGTACGCGCGCGCACACACACACACACACACACACACACACACACTTTGGGCCTGCACTCTTGTCAGAGTTGTCTAGACCAAATATTGGGATAAAGTTATCAACCGTTATTTGATTTCAATTTTCTCCACGCACCTCGCCGAGGTCATAATAACAACTTTATTTTCAGTGGTGCATAAATTAATTACGCGCATTTAATAACTAAAATATCATTATATTCCCCCTTTAATAACATAAACGCTGCACGCCAGGGAAACCCTTAATAGCGCGGGGCCCTGTAACTGGCCATTATCCGCCTGTAATGATATTACAGAACCAATTACGCGCCATTAGAAGGGATTTTCTGCACTTTATGTGGTTTAGTCCAATCCCGCACTCCTCTTCTAAATTTCAGCTGCTTCTCGAAGCCTCATTTTGCCTCCACCTCAGAGACGCATGGCGTCTGCGCTCTGCCGTCCCTGATGCGCTTTAAAACTAATTGAAAGGGTCCCGCAGCAGATCATTTATCTGAGGAAGCGTAATAAATCGCAGGACCCCTTGCTGTGAACAAAATCAAAAATTTGGCCTTGTGAGTGTTCTACACGCGCAACCCCTTGTAAAGTGGACCCCCTAACACACCCTGACGAGCAATTAACCCACCCGACAGTCAATCTAAAACCCAAAAGCAGTCATCCTCCTTTTTTTAATATATGAAAGAACCAAATAAAAAGTGCAGCGGGTATGTGTGCATGTTTATGGTTAGGGAATATGCTTGACTCTGGAATAACAATCACTTGTGATGAATTTTTTTGGCACCAGAGCAGAGCTGCCGTTTGCCACCCTGGGTATATCTCCCCTGCTCTCCCCCTCTGTCTTTCTATCTTTCTCTGACACACACACACACACACACACAGACGCACACACACACCAGGAGTTGGGGGTGAGAGAGACAAAGCCGTGATAATCCGATTAGGACCAATTAGGCGTGAGATTCTGCGACACTAGCTGAAAGCCTTAACACTCTGTAGACAGTTATACAGTTATAGAGACATCTGGACACTCCCAGAGAGAGAGAGAGAGATGTGAGTGTGTGTGTGTGTGTGTGTGTGTGTGTGTAGGAGAGAGAAAGAGACAGGGGGAGAGAGAGAGCGAGAGAGATCTGGACACTCCCAGGCAGAGTCAGAGAGTCAGCGGAGGTGCAGCAGCCACTTCTCTCCAGAGCGGGAACTCACTCGCATCAGCATCCTCACTGCAGGTAGGACGCGCTGCATCTTCAACTTTGAATCTGCTGAAGGTCCCGCACGGTGGCTCCTCTTCTTAGGACGATTTCATGTGTTCATTTTTTTTCCACCACAGATCTGATCTCGCACTGTAGCAGCTTCTGCAGCCGATCTGACAGTCCGGGTTGAAACTTTTCCTCTCTATTCCAGGTTCAGTTTTGCGGCTCAGAGACGCGCGCCAGGATGTTCTACTTCCACTGTCCGCCTCAGCTGGACGGAGAGTGCTGCCGCTCCAACACATGTAAGTTTCCCTTCCTTGTTTTCAGTCGATCCCACACAGGTGCGAGTTTTTTCTAATGTCTCTCTTAAAGCCGGAGTCTGTAAAGTTTTGTGATGTTTCGGCTGCGTATTTACGCGCACAAAGTGTGTGTTGTTGTAGGAGAACCGAGTCAGGCCTCTCTTTCTTTCATTTTTTTTTTTAAATTAAGATGAACATCTTCAATTAATAATGACAATAAAATGACACAGGCCTATAAAAGAAAAACATATTTTATCCAGTAACAAATTAAAAGATTTTCATCCTCTAATCCGCAGCCAGCTGATCGTCAGAACAACATTGTAAAAAAAAACGATATTTCCCCTCTTTAAAAATTAAAAGTGAAACAGGTCGGAAGCTTAATGCATCTCTATAAACATTTCTGTCATTTTCTCTTTGCCACAAATTCAAAGGTGGATGTAAAGGGTTAAGTCTGATATTCCCTCTGCCATGTCAATCTGCTGCGTGTTTCGGTGAGAAGCGCTGGTGGTTTGGCCCCGGGGCAGAGGGGGCGTTTTGTCCCGGGCACAGATGTTGAGTGTCATGGCTCTTAGTCCGTCATGGTTCCCCTCAGACACCCACAACATCAGTGTTTCATGCAACTAATGGAAATACCAAATGTGCCAGAGAATAAATTCCCTGTGTATTTGGCCTATATACAGAGTTCTTTTTTCTGCATCCCTTTTTTTATTGACACATGGAATCCAAGTTTTCTTTTTAACACATTTGAATTAATTTAAACACAAACACGGAATTATAAACCTCAGTTTTATTAAGACAAAATTCTCTTTTTTGGACTTTTTTTCCAGTGAATTCCAGCGGTTTTGCCAACCACGCCGCGGCTGATTTTGATGATGGATTTCTCCGCAGAAAACAGCGCAGAAACAGAACAACATTTACTTTGCAACAGGTAATTATTTTCCAGGACAAAAATACAGAGAACAAGAAATATGTGAAACTTTACTCAGAGCGAAACAGTCACGTGGAACTGGATGGAATGAATAAAACACCAGACAAAGTGTTTTCAAAATTAAGGACTTTGTCAGAGACTTTCCAGTTATCTATCACACACCAAATAATAATAATAGTAAGGCCTTTACAATTGTTTTTGATACGGTAACAGCATAAAAGAAAATAACATAATTGCTTCACACATATGAAAATAAAAACACAAGGTTAGGAAACCTTTAGAAACAAGGCCTAATATTTGTGCTTTTAAGGATCATGCATGGGCATATCTGTAAACCACTCACTGTGTGTATGCAGGCAATTTGATATTAGGCCAAGATTAAGCCTGCATTAGACTACTTTACTTTTTCCATCTCATAGTATGTTAAGCTTATGGGTTTTATATTTTTCACCAGCATGGACCTGGTGAGGATAACATTAAGGAAGAGAAAGAAAGAAAGAAAGAAAGAAAGAAAGAAAGAAAGAAAGAAAGAAAGAAAGAAAGAAAGAAAGAAAGAAATCAATTAATAGAAAATAAACTAAACAGCTTAAACTGGTGTTTTGCAGTTGGAGGCTTTGGAGGCTGTCTTCGCTCAGACTCACTACCCGGACGTGTTCACCCGAGAGGAGCTTGCCATGAAGATCAACCTGACCGAGGCCAGGGTGCAGGTATGGCTGCAGCACTGTGCGCACTGTGTCCTGGGCACGTTTGACCATGCGAGAGAGGGTAAATTAAGCCACTCTGTCATTCCGGCGATGCACTTTAATAACATCAACATAATGGTGAATATTAGATTAGCTTGATTAATCGGTCATTCATAATTAACCAGCGATAATGGTCCTCACTAATTTGTCCGCGTCTCAAAGGTAGGAATACATCATCCATGCAAGATCCCTTTTCCCGTAACGCAGAAAGAAAACGATATGTGCTTTAAAAGAGGGAGAAGCCTGCAGCCTCTAAAACTCTCTTTCTCTCTCTATCTTTCTCTCTCGCTCTCTCTCTCTCTGTCACACACACACACACACACACACACACACACACACACACACACACACACACACACACACACTTCAAAACACAAACACACACCAGGAGGAGAAAAAAAAAAGCCTTAAATTTGGTAATTTATATTCCGCTCCTGCCCTGCACATATGCGCGGTTATAAACTTGGCCAGATGTAATTAAGTTATGTGTCCTGTATGTAATTTCCTGCATTCCAGATTTGCTTTTGGGTTTTGTTGTGCGCGCAGATCTAATTGTGGGAAATATAATAGTTTGCCTTTTGTTCCCCAGGGTCATCTTACTATCGCTTAAACCCAATGGCGGGGTTGATAATGGAATCCAGCGCTGTAAATTAGGGATTGTAAACAAATTATTCCCCTCCTAATCCGATTACCACATTCCTATTATTAAATCTGAACATGAATCCACCGCAGTATGCAGGGATATTAAACTTACATTATTATTAGAAAATAAATTTCCTTTCTGTTGTAGTGTTGTTGCCCCCCTTTTTGTAAAGTGTCAATGGGCCTCCCCCGCATTAAGAGCATGCAGCAAATTGAGATTAATGGAGCAATTATAGCCCATTCAGAGATGGGTGTGTGTGGGGGGGCGCGACTTCTAGCTGGAAGGTGCAGGGGTGAGATAAGTCCATTGGTTGTATTGTTGTCCTGCCACCAAAAATGTTGTCCTTTCTTTATGCCGAATGAATGCATGTGTTTTGTTTGGCTGTTGACACCATTTATACCTCCCATACAATGGGAGGGATGCAGAGCACATGCACACGACTCTAACCTCCATTCACACATCATGATTAATGCCTGCTAGAACCAAGTCCTAATCGAATCTGATGTTGTCAAACAATCACTAAATAGGGAAATAAACGACTTCATCATAGCTGCCTCTCTCTCGGGCAGCACAACTGTCAGTGGGAAGTCATTAAAATATGATAATGAAAAATTGCTCAATTAAATGTTGTTATAGGCAGTGACCTTCATTCGATTAAGATACCAGAACTTGGCGAGCCTATATCTTCTCAGCTGTGTGGATGGTGAAGTTTCAGAGATAAGTCAGGGACTGTGGGAAAATTAGAGCGCTGGCGTGACACATTCAAACACCTCTTGATGTACAAGACAAAACGAAGCAAATAGAGCATTTGTTTCAACTTAGCTAGACCTGTTAAGCAGACAGAAAAAAAAACACAGATATGAGTGAATATGTGTGCTCGGAGTTTGCATTTGTTTGTCTGTGATATGTCAAAAGAGCGTACAAGAAGAAATTAAGAACTTGATGAGAACAACTTTGGTATGGATATAAAGCTACACTCAATAAAAAAAATTAATGGATGCAAATGTGTCAGGACGTGCAGCGATATTCTAGTTTTAATTAGTAATTTAATTTAATTGTTTTGCTTTTTGTCTTCCCTTTCTTTTCTTTTTCTTTTTTTTTTTTATCATAGGTTTGGTTTCAGAATCGCAGAGCAAAGTGGAGGAAGACGGAGCGAGGGAGCACAGACCCTGAAGGAGGGAAAGAGCAGATGAGTGAGGGCACTCCTCCATCTCGCAGCATCAACTCTCAGTCCCCAGTGGACCAGAGCAGAAAACAGAAAGAACCACTGGAGATGCAGCAGAGGTAAGAAAAAAAACAAAAACAGATGATTGTTGTGGCTATTACTGTTGTGAAACAGTTTCCTATTGGTGGGAGACAGAAAGGTTGCAGCTCCAGATTTATAGTCTGGTGGATCTGAATGATGGAAATGAATAAGAAGCAATATCCTCTCTGTCAATAACTGCCAAAACAAATCTCTGATAGTCATCTAGGTCATTTCTGTAGATTCCACAATGTTCTTAATACACTCATCCACTTAAACTGATTGTGAAACAGTCAAAGCCACAGAGAAAGCAGCTCTGCGGTGCACAGTAATTAGAGAAAAAGTTATAAAACAGTAGATATTACTAGAAATGTACGTGTGTCAACAGAAGAATTTGTCATCTTATGATTTTCTCTAGATGATTAGATACAGTATGTCTGTTCTCCCCAGTATCAACAGGACAGTGGGTCCTGGTGGTCCCTTCTTCCCATCTTGTATACCAGGGACGCTGCTCAATTCTGCCACCTACGCCCAGGCCCTCTCACAGGTCGCCACACTGAAAGGTAAATATGATTCTCATTAACTGGTGAATGGAGATGATGATGATGATGATGATGATGAAAATCTCCAGTAATCTCACCACGAGTCCACTTTTGTTGTTTTTCAGGTAATGGTTTGTGCTCCTGCTGCGTTTCCGACCCCATGGGCCTGTCCTTCCTGCCGCCCTATGGTTGTCAGGGCAACCGCACAGCCAGCGTGGCCGCCCTGCGCATGAAGGCCCGTGAGCACTCGGAGGCCGTGCTGCAGTCCGCCAACCTGCTCGGGGCGGCAACTGGGCCCGGCGCCGGCGTGGGAGTCCTGTCTGGAGTCGGAGTCAGCCCGGCCGGGGTGGCGAGGCCCACGGTGGGTCCTGCCATCGAGGTGGGAAGAGGAGGAGACAGCTCCAGTCCCAGCCCGGTCAACAAGGTCCCAGTCCTGGGCAGCAACCCTGACAAACACCCTCAATGCTCCAAGGAACCACTGGAGAAAAAGTGAGGCGCTGGACGTGGACATGGATACTCTACATCTGTGTGATTGTGCCTGTTATTACATCTCTACTCTACTCTACTCTGGTCCTATGAGCAACTAAGCACAACTACTGACTGACTCCAGAAACAGCTGGGAAAGACTTTGCTGATATCTACAATATATGGATGCAAACAATAAATATTTATTTGACAGTAAATTATTATTGTTTGTGAGAAATGCTGAATATCTGGGGCCTTGTTATCCCCATTAAAGCACAAGTGTGGTTTTGGATCTATATCTGTCGTCATGCACTCTTGGACTCTATTTGATGGATTAACATAGAAACAACATGTGTGCAACAAAGACCTATTTGATAATGTGAATTTAAGTTCCTCTTGTTTTCCTAAAGAGGACAGCTTACATTGTGAATGTTGATGCATGTAAACTGTACGTGTAGAACTAATGGCAGGACAGCGAGGATTTTGCAGGAGTTTGGCAAAACAATGTTTTGCCATCAGGTCAGTAATGGGCTCAAACAATCGTCTCTCATTCTTTTGATTTTAAAGTGAAAGTGCACTTTAATATTAATCAGCCATTTTCAGTGTAAATGTGTACATGTGCCAGAATACAGTATGTTCCTGTGTGAGCCCTGCGCAGGCTGAAACAGACTCAAGTGACAGAGCGGCGGTTGTCCCCTCCACTCTGTTAGCACATCTGTAGCGCCAGCAGACAGGGAACACACCAGTCCTGTTTTGACATGTTCTTTAAAACAATTAAAGATGTAGTCGCTCATGTTCCTCTCCTGTTGCCTCTCGCTCCAGCCATCTGTTCTGATACATTATTTATCAGCTTCCCTTAAAGCCGGGAGAGGAGAGCAATTGTGACTCTTATTATTTATTTACTTTTAGGAACGCCTGCCCTCTCTCTCCCTCTCTTCCTCTTCTCTGAGCAGTTTTTAATAAACCCCATTAAACATGATATATGCTATTTATTAATGTTGAATTTACATTTTAAAAAATATCATCTCTCATCACCTCAGGGCTCTTCACGCAGTAGTTTATCACAGGCAATACATTTGTTGATTCATTATTCCTAAATATCTCTCCGCACTAGAATGACTCTTGAATAAAGGATCAGCTGATCAGACACAACCAGTAGTTGGCCTGATTCAATTTGCGTCCTTGAGGATTTTCGGGAAATTACTTTTGATAGTCAATAACACAATTAAGTAAACTACACACACATTACCATGAATAATTGATAAGAAATTATGTATTACCATGAAGTACTGGTTCAATAATTGATGAGGCGACACCCTGGTGACACAGAAGAGGGAGATAATGTCAGAAGTCGTGCCAGGTTGTACACTTGTGTCCTATTTTTCACTATGTGTTCATGTTGTAAACACCTTAAAAATACTCCAATAAAGTGACACTTTCACGGACTATGAGTCACCCACTCGTGACATTAACACTTTTTAAGATTTAACAGGATTTTTATTGTATTGGAGCGCGCTGAAAAACACACACCATAATAAAATTGGCACTTTTGAGGCAGAAATTTTCCAAATTTAGTCAGAATAAAATTTTAAAATCAAAACCTATTATGGCTTTTTTTTTTTATATATATATATTTACTATCATAATATTGTAGGCCTGTTATATAGCAGGTACTCTATCTATTCATGCCCCAAATAATGTTACCAAAAACATCATGTCCTAATATAATGATTTTGCTTCAAGTGCATGAGAGAGCTCCACAGCAAATATGTTAAGCCCTGTGACATGGCAGCTAATGATAACACAATATCCTTATACAAATCAGCTCCTTTTCCTAAAATGTACCAATATGGACAACGGAATCCAGCCAACTCATACAAAAGACGTGAAAAACACATTCAATCTCTCCAAAATTGAATACAGTAGTTGTGGAATTTAATCATTAGCCAAAACAAAGGATGCTGAAGTTATAATGACTCCGATCATCATTAAGTTCTGCATGGTGCCCATAATTCACTGCTTTAATATTTCATAAACAAGTCAAGTTGGTGTTGACATTCAGCTGTGCATGTGGCATCATTGATAATTTTCTGTCACCTAAAAAAAGTCCTGAGGCGGTTTTGTGGAGCATTGTTATATCAAATTAGCTGGAGAGCGGCCAGAAAAGCAGACAAACATGGTGAATATGGGGGACAGCAGTTGAACTCTGTTCTTACAGTGCAGTTAATGGGCTTCTTTTGTTGCAGTAATGAAATATTTTTTGCAGGGATGTGGGGAAATATGTCCTGAAACAGGGAGACGTTGTGCACATGCACCCATCCACAGACACACACGGACAATATAAGGCGCACAGAAAAAGACAGTATGCTAAAGAAAGACACACATAGGGGCGTACATATAATTCTTTTGCCTGACACTGGGTGCAACACCTACATTTTAGAATTCAAATGCATTCAGGCCCGATCCAGTGAAGGACCAAAACACAATATCATCTCTGCTTTTAATTGCTGCAACAGAACTGATCAATAACCCAATCAATTAGAATCAATTAAGCTCATCTCTAAATGGAGATAATACAAACAAAGCATATCTTAATGCAGCAAGTAATGTGCCTGTCTGCTGTCTCCCACATAACCACATCTCTGCTCGTCCTTACTCAGCACAGGGAAGAAGAGCATCCTCAGCGTTTGTGATCGATGCTTACAGTCCCCAGCAGCTTCACAATTCACAATACAACTAATACTAAACTATACAGCAAAGTTGTGCAAAAATTATTTATATATAAAGTTGGACTGATACTGTATATATATATATATATATATATACACATATATTTCAGTACAGACCAAATGGAATTGGATGTATGTTCTTGGTTTGTCCACTAGAGGGACACAGTGAGCAGGAAACTTGTCCAGACTTCCCATAACAGGCTTTATATCAAACCTCAATGGGAAAATTGAGCAGTTTGGATAAACACACTCAGTAATTTTTGCTGAGGGAAGTCTTTGTAAATTAAATTTTATTAATCAAAACAATTTTTTAACAAGTGCTGAGCATTGAGAGCCCGAAAGTAAGTAGCAAAACAAGATGATAGGCCCCCATATCAGCAAGTTGCAAATTCTGGATGATGATGTTTTGAGATGTGAAGCTGATTATCTCATGAAAGGAATCAAGAGATGGATGTTACTGACATTCAGAGTCCAGTGTGGAGAGAAAAATGGTGGATGGGAAGGTCGTGTGGGTGCAGAGATGGAGTTTGTTTAGCAGGGAGGAAAGAGATTAGTTAAAAAGGGATTACCTCAGCCTTTCCCAAAGTTTGGTGAGCTGTATGTAAAGCCATCTGAGTGACTCTGTGCGTGTGTGTGTGTGTGTGTGGGCATATGTGGAGGAGTGCGTCTCCATTAAGGCCCATGTGTGTGTGTCCATCATCCCGCCTGCACCCGCCAAGAATCCCACGAAACTATCTGCTACAGCAATCTCCTATTATAGCAGCAGGCTGGAGGAGTAGGGAGTGGGGGGTGAAAGGAGGAGGTTCAGTTCCTCCCCTTCCTCTGCCTTATGGCCTTTTCTGCTGGGGTTGAGCGAGGCTGTAGCCAGGGGGATTAAACAGTGTTATAAGTGAGTGTGAAACTTATATTGAAAGGAGCGTCTCAGATATGAAAAATCACAGTGAGAAGAAAATGAATGATAAAATGTGACAGATCTGTTCAAATATTTCAGTCTTCTATTCAATACAAAGCTTCATTCAAGTCTATAGTGATAATAGCAGGTGGGTGGTGACCAAGTGCCACTTGTTGACACTCCATATAGTGCTTGTCAATTTTGTTCAGCGAAGAGGGTGGCACTCCAGTGTGAGGCAATCGAGTTATTTATGTCTCCCATCGGGGGGCACCCAAACTACAGTCCCCCCTCCACCCCCACCTACACCATAATAACACATCTTCAGGGAAGGGAAAAGGCTTTTCTCCTGGTTTAGACCCCACAACCTCCTCAGCCAGTTGTAACATTGTCCCAGTTTGCTGACAGTTAGCTCTAGCTGCTAATTGCCAACAGCTAGCTGTCCAGATTTATAAATAGTTGAGAGGCTGTTTGTTTCATCCGTCTGACACTCGACACCAAAGGATCTTGCAAACCCGCATGCTAGTTGAAGCCCTCCTTCTGTCCCCAACGGTGGACACTCTCTCTAGGACAAGTCCTCTATTTCTGTCTGGTCGTTAGCCCCCCGAGTCCCGCTGCCTTCTTCTGGTCAGATGCTCAAAGACTTGACTGTGGACTATAAAGAGGTTTTTGCTTTGGATTGTTGTCAATAGGAAGAGCCAGAGCTGCCAGTGAGGGCTTGTGTGGGGTGACAGGGTAGGATTCGATCACCAAGGCCTTCTTGAGGAGACGGAGCCTTCTGAGGAGTTTACAATAAGGCTCACACTATGGATTATAAAACCTGAAAGGTAAGATAAGAGCTCACTCTACATTGTTGCTCATGTTGAGAGAATGACACAAAATCACAATATATAAAAAGCCTAAGAGAAAATTTTAAACAATAGATATTTAGCCTTCTATACATGCATGGATTTTGAATGCATGAATGAGTTTCATTTTAAGAGTTAAAATTAAATATAAAGACGTGAAGATAAATGTAAATATATGACAAAATTCCAGAAAATACACATTTGCTCACTAAAAGTATTGTGCGGTCTTTAACTCCACTGACAGAACTTGATTTTATTCCACTGACAGTCGCTGACATTTATAAATATTTAGTTGTATCCTTTCTGCTCTCAGAAGTGACAGATTTGCTGCTGTTCAGTCTTCGCTTGGACCACAGATCCTCTGAAAACGAGGCCTCTTTGGTGTCAAATTTTAGAGGCCAGTCCCCGGACGAAAATAAACCTGTCACATGCAAGAATAAACAGAAATCACCCTGACAGTTGGACATGCAAAAACTGCTCAAATTAGGGGCAGTTACATCACTTTTGAATTCTTCTTTTGATGGAGCAATAGAGTGACACAGAAATTAGAAGTCAGAGTCTTTGTATCTTGAATGTTTTCTTACTGCTTTCCATCAATAAGAAGAAGATGTTTAAAGTGTGTGTCACTATAAAAAAACATACCTTCGCCTAAGTTGTTTTCTGCTTAAGGAGAAAGGTGTTGCATGACATTTTAAAACTTCCTTTCATTTGATACTGACTTAGCAGTACAACATTCTGGTGTGTAGCTGTTCTGTACATGTGTATGAGATGGCTGGCCTCCAGGTCAGAAGATATTAATGAACTACTGGATATTCTGAGCAAGGTGACGGCTGCCTGGCAGCTGCAGTTAATTCAGCCAGAACATACCCATTACGTTACCTTGTTGCCTCTTATTGGACAAAGATTTTATTTAAAAAGCACAGTACAACAGAGGGAGTATGAGATAAGAGGTTGGAGTGTGTGCTGCATTATATCATTTTTATATTTTAAATCCAATTCATTATAAGTGCAGCTTTGAGGTCCACCCATAAGCAATGCACTGCAGCCAGCTTACTGGTGATGAGTGAGAGTAACAAGGATAGGACAGGTCATGATGTCAACAGTCACAAATATGTCACAGCACTCCCCCATGGGCTTGGCTGTTTAAGAACACCACTAAAACCTAACTCATACTCCTGTAATTTTTGAATGCTTTATAAACTTTGTAAACACAGCCTTTTGGTGATGTTAATGTTTTAAGTAGTCAAATTTAAATGAAGTTGGTTTTGAATAACTTAAATGTCACATTAAATCATTTTAGATGACAGACTGTGTAAACCGGCAATAAACATCCTAACTTTACCTCTGAAATCTCTGTTTAGTAGCACTTCTACATAAGGATATTTTAATCCGCTTTCCACCTGCTCTCTCCGTACTGTAAAAAAGGTTTCACTACAAGATTAGTTTTCAATGTAATGTTACAGTAGACTGGTCATAACCAGACTTTTTGACTCAAAGACAAAAAACTTGCTGGAAGTCCTGTGTGTGTGTGTGTGTGTGTGTGTGTGTGTGTGTGTGTGTGTGTGTGTGTGTGTGTGTGTTTGTGTGTGTTTGTGTGTTTGCTCAACTACGGTTGCATTCTGCTTTCCCAAAATAACTCACGTGAGGCTGTCTTTACTGTGCCTAGCAACAGTGTAGTTTTATTCACAGCATGTCTCTGAAGGTCACAGTGATTGAGTGGAAGGATTTACAGGGCTGTTTTCAGAAGCACATACAGTACATTGCTGCGTAATGCAAAGGAAAAAAGCTTCGCCTCAAGGCCAGCTATCATAAATTAAGCACCACAACAAATGAGGTACAGTTTTCAAATGAGAGAAAACATTGTGTGTATCTAAGGCTTTGGAGTAAGGTTGAAATACATCACACATCATGCCAACACTATTTTACAACTGTTTCTTTTAGGATGAATGGTTATGTGAGAGCTTGGTCAGATCCAGCCTAACGCTCCTTTCTCTTCTCCTGTAGGAGAACAACAAATTCCAGGATTCTGTGGACAGAGGCCAACTAAAAGGCACAATGCCTTAGGAGCAACTGGCTGCACCAAGTCCTGACCAGGGGCCCCAAACTCTGGGTCCTGCAGCTCCAGCAGCAGACAGAGTGTATAATTTTGAGGTCTGTGTTCGCATGAATGACTGAGCAACTGAGGACAGAGCTCTTTGTTAGCGAGCCTGCATCATGACCTCAGTTGAAAAGCGGCGCTCAGGCCGGAAGAGTGGCGGGCATCGTAAGCACAGCGATGGAGGCTACAGTGATACTTCCAGCGGTGGGTCGTTTCTGGACGAGACTGACCGAGAGGTCAGCACTCTGACAGATCGAGCATTCAGGAGTCTCTGCATTGGAGATGAGGCTGTTTATAATGACTCAGACTTGTGTTCATCTTCACCCTGCAGCCAGAGAGACAGACAGCTGGCCTTTAGCCAGAGTGGCCAGGACAGAGACAGAGATGACACAGAGAGGGAGGAACTTAAGAGAGCTGCCCATGAGAGCTTCACCCTCAGGGTGCAGCAGTATGGACAGGACTGGATCCATGGAGGAATGTATGGGGCTGAGATCCACAGAGATCCTCAGTGGGAGGTTTATGGGGAAAGGACACAAGGGAGGGTTTCTGCCACATTCCAGCACTCCTTTGTGGAAACCTCTCAACAGGAGAAATCTCTGAGGGAAGAACAGCTGTCTTTCCTCAGCAATGGAGCCACAGAGTTGAGTTCACAGCAACGCAGAAGCCGCTCCAGAGTTTCGTCCCTCATCAGAGCTTTTAACTCTGAGGGACACAGGGATGGAGCAGGGATGGATGGTAAAGTCAGAGAGTGGAATGATGACACAAGCTGGGACAAATCGGCTCTAATGAGTATCCAACAGGAACTTTCTGAATTCTCGACATCATACCAGCAAAACTTTAACAGTGATCATTTCCCCTCATCTGGCCCCTTCTCATCCCGAGACACCAGCTTCTACTCCTCTGAAGTTGCAGCAGTGGCTCATATGAATTCTGCATCCTCTTTCATGAGCGCTTCCCACAGTAAACACAGCATGTCCACCCAGGTCAACTGTAACTCTAACTTCTTCATACACAGTGAGTTTAGTCCCTTCAAGGTATGGAGGGACCATAACAGGTTTCCTTTTCGACAAGGAGAAGTCTCAGGGTTTATGCACTGCTCACAGTTTCCTAAATGGTATGAGACACCAATGTACAAGGAGCTTTCACTGGAGGCCCAACCACAGGGTCATTATAGGTTGGAGGAGAGGGATATCAGACATCCAAGGAATAAATTGGCACCAGTGGGTCCTCCCACACCTCCACGCTCCACGTCAACATCCACAATGCTGCAGAAAGCTGCGGCCGTGGAGAAACGCTGTGAGTCAGAATTGATAGGTCATTACCCTCACAGGAAGCGGACACAGAGCCTGGGAACTAACAGGCTCCCATCCCAGCGTCCGTCAACTGCATCACCTACCATCGAGATGTCTCGACGTGTCCGAGACACCATCAGCTCCGTGAAAGCCCTCCACCAAAAAATCAAAATGATGACGGAGCAAAATGTGGCAACAGCAATGGCAGCAAATCAACAAGGAGTACTTCATAGCAATGATAATTTAATTCCCATTGGCAACAACGCAGTATCAGTGGCACCAAATGTCAGAAGTAACACAAGTACTACTGCCTTCAACATCAGTCAGCTGCTCACACCTTCAGTCCATGCACATCAAGAGGCAGAGACGTCAGAGGTCCGACAATATGCAGTTTCGCCTCAACCTGTGGAACATCCTCCAGTCCGAGCTGAAAGCAGGGGAGCAACACCTGATGTTAGGCTGTCCAGCTACAAATCCAGAGCCACAAGCCTGCTCTTCAATCTCAAAGACAACAGGAAGAGAGTAAAAAACACTTACAGTCCTACCAAATTTAAAGGTTTGGAAAAACTGGAGAAAAACAAACCACCCTCTATCCAAGAGCCTAAAGACACTGTAATAGACATCCCTGATCTTCCAGATCCAGACATTCAGTTTACCCATGTAGAGGAATCCACCAGGACAGATGTTGCTTCACATCAATATGCAAACCAGTATCAAAACCCCGGATTGTCGCTTGCAACACTAAATTCTCAACCTGCCACAGCACATGCAGGCCAACATTCACAATACACTTTAAGTGATTACCAGAAAGCTCAGATGCAAGGTGAGATGGTTCATCACTCCAGGTTCACTGGCTTCATACCTGAAAATTACACCACCAATCAGCTGGCTAATGGACAGAATCTCCGTGAAGACTTATTGTCATTTACTCCCTACAAGCAAGGGATGATAGATAATGTGGAAACACTGGGAGGGGATGTATACAGGCTTAAACCATCATATACAGCTACAGAAACACCAAGGCTAAATGCTGACAACAATCAAACCAGAGAATATTTAATAAGTAAGGCAAATGCTGAGCAACATTTTAATGAAACAGTGGGAAGGGAATTCACAAAGGAGGATAGATATCAGCAGCTCAAAGACAACAAACATGATTACAGTAATGTGTCCTCGCAGGATAGGTGGAGAGAGACAAGCAGTCAAGACACAGAAAAGCTCAGTCTGAAATCAGCTAACTCTCCATGGAAACAAGAGATAACCACTTTAATCGAAAAAGACCAACATGCACAGGCTTACCAAAGAGCAGCCACGCTAAAGGAGGAACTAAATATACCCAGAGACAAATACAGAGGAGAAAATCAGCAATGTATAAATAAAGAAATTGAAAAAATAGAGCTGAGGCAGAGTTTTGATCCTGGAACATCCTCTCATAAAAATACTGGGTTTGTCAATCCTAACATTTCAAACCAGCTGCCACAATATGCTCCATTTGGTACTGTAGAAAATCAAGCCTATTATGCACAACAGCAACCTGTAGCAATTAGGGACAAATATGTACCTCAAAAGTATTATGGACACAATGAGGAAAATGTGATGAAAGAAAATTATCAGCCACAGAATTATAATAGATATACTGATCAGGAATACAGTAACCAACACAGCTTCAATTCTAATAAAGATAAAACTTTGCTCATGAAAGAAACAAGTCAGAGAAAACAATGTACGCCAGTTCCAAAGGGACATGAAATGCAAAGTCTCCAGCCAGTGCAAGCCAAACCACAGTTTGAACATAATATGCAGAAAAAATTATCTAATCCCGACAATGCAGCTGCTCTCACAATGGCAAACCAGATGAAGGATAGACAGTTTGTTGAGGTAAAGGCTGAACAGGCCTCAGTAGAACATATAACAGCAAAACACGCCCAAGCAGAGCTGGCAAAGGTTCAGCACTGGGCTCAAGTGGAGCAGCCCAAAGCAGAGTCGGCGAGGTTAATTTTAGCAGAGCAGGCTGGTTCAGAGAAAGTCAAAGCAGAACAGGCCAAAGCAGAACTAACAGAACACGAGAGAGTAAAACAGACTAAAGCAGAACATGTTAAACAGGAGAAGAGAAAAGGGGAACAGGCAGATCAGTCCAGAGAAAAACAACCAGAGCGTGCAAGAGAGGAACAGACAAAGGTAGAGCAAACCAGAGTACAGGAGGTAACAGAAGAGTCAAGAAATATTACAGAGGAAGCAGGAGTCACGCACATGAAAGAGGAGCAGGGTGAGCAGGTCAAAGCTGAACAAGCTAAAGCAGAAAGGCTAAAAGAAGAACACATAAAAACTGACCTGGCAAAGACCGAGCAGGCAAAAATACAGCAAGCTGTACAGGCCACAAGAGAAAGGATCAAAGTGGAGCAAATTGAGGAAGAAGAGACAAAAGCAAAACAAATTGAAAGAGAGCAGAGAGAGGCAGAACAAATCAGAGCAGAAAAGGTTAAAGCAGAACAGGTTCA
Source organism: Seriola dumerili (assembly GCF_002260705.1). Taxonomy (NCBI): domain Eukaryota; kingdom Metazoa; phylum Chordata; class Actinopteri; order Carangiformes; family Carangidae; genus Seriola; species Seriola dumerili. The sequence continues at coordinate 633,360 of NW_019174279.1, read as the reverse complement.
AACAGATCTTAGAAAAGCAGAACAAGCTAAACAAGAGCAAATAAAAGAGCAACCAGCTAAAACCGAACAAGAGAAAACAAAGGAAGTTGAAATAGGAGGGGTCAAAGCAGACCACATTAAAGTTAAGGATATTAGACAAGAGAAAGCTCAAGAAAATGCAGAGCCACCTACAACACAGATACGTAAATCCAAAGAGGCAAAGGTTAAAGAGAGCAAAGCAGAGCAGACAAAGATGGAGCAATCCAGCAAAACAGAGAGCCTGCAGGAAAGGTTAGCTAAACCTGCGGTAAAACTAACAGTGATACAACAGGTCAAAAATCAACCAGATAAAGTTGAACAAGTTAAGACAGAGTTAGCAAAAGCTAAAGCAGAATTGGCCAAAATAAAGGAGAAAATGAGAGGAGAGCAAAAAGAGAAAGTCAGAAACTCTATCATCATAAAAGATGATGACATTACAAATAAAGATGTGAGGGGAAATATGAATAAAAATGAGGATCACAAAAAGAATGATCAGGCAACCCAAATGCAACAACACAAGGAAGAGTCAGTTATCAGCAGAAATGGTAAAGATCAAGCTGATACAGGGGCTGATGAATTTTTAAGAGAGAAATATGTTTTGACTAATTCTGTTTCAACTAACACAAACAAAGTGTCAACTGCTGGACACAGTTCTTCAAATGATGCCAATGAAACACCAGCTCTATCTCTTGACAAAGTTAAGACAGTGAACAACGAGAAATCAAAAGATAAACATAGTCCTACGAGCGGATTTGCAAAAGCTAGCACAGAAAATAAGGAGGAAGTAGGCGGCTTTAAATCCACTGAGGTAACAGACAGTCACTATGTTTACAGTGAGTCATCCAAACAATTCAAATTATCCAATGCTAATTATTTAACTACCCATGTAGATAATAGAGAAAACTGTGACACAGTTACTGATAAAGTGAAGGATGACAATGTTGAAAAGTTGGAAAAATGTGACCCTGTGAAACACACTGATGTTTCACAGCGAAGAGTTTCTGATTTGACTAAACTGGTTCCCTTTGAAAGAAAACATAAGTTAACCGAGCACAGTGTAGGTCCAGGTAAAGATTTGCATTTTATCCCTCCCAGAGCACTGTCCCATAAAGAGAGAGTGCAGACCAAGCAGGAGATTCTGACTTCCAAAATAAAAGCTCACGCTGAAAAAGAGATTTCAGCAATTAAAGAAAAGGGTTTTGCCCTAAGAGATGGTTTTATGTCCAAACACCCTACCAAGCAATTAGCAAGTATTCAGAATAATAGTATACGACAGAGGCCACCATCACAGGAGGTGACTAAAAAGCATGAAAGCACAATGTCCAGTAATATAACACCAAAGCACCAGATGGAGCTTTCAGGAATACAGATGGAACCAGTCAAGTCTGTGTCAACACCCGGCTCTGCTACAATACCAGTAAAGTCTGAAGTAACCACCGGTCAGCTAGTAGACCAATCACACAAACAAGTTGAACCAGTGAAGAGCAATGGCAGTTTATCAGAACCACCTGAAGATGCAAAACAGACAGGACGTTATACCACAAGCACAGATGAGGGCTTGGTAGAAAATCAAAAGAAAGAGAATCAATCAGGAATTAAGTCGCCAATGCCAAGTAAAGAGCAAGCACCAAAGAACAACCAAGGAAAACAGGAAGCAAATCATGGAGCAAACTCTGGAAAAGAGAAAGAGGGACTTAAAGGTAATCCTGCCATAAGCACTGACCATCTGAACAAGAAGAAAGAGGATCCATCACAAGCTACAGTTCAGGTCAAAACTGAAAGCTCTAAACCTTTGACAACAGAAAAGCCTGAGAGTAAGCATGACGCAGGTGATGAGGACTCAGCACCTTCACTACATCTTGCCTTTGGTCAGAACAAGGTGCCTGTGGCTGACGACTCCTTGCAGATCATGGGAATAATGGTAACAGTACGAGAAAGACAGCCATCTGAGAGCAATGATCATGTGGATGACAGCACCCAAGAACAAATACATCCAAAGGAGAAAGAGTGCAGTAATTCAGAGATAGATAAATGTCATCCCAGCTCAGGTCTAGAATTAAGTAAAGGAAATAAATCTTCAAAGGAAGTGAGCGTAGCAAAGGCAAAAGACAGAGTCGTACAGGAAACTCATCCCACAGTGATGGAAGATCAAACTAAAGTTGATGTAAGTAATCATCCTGAAACTTCAACTCTAAGGACAATAAAGAACAATGTGTCTGAGAATGTTATTAAGAAAGAGACTGATCCCCAGGAGAGTTCTTCTATAAATGCAAGACCCAAAAGGGAAATACAACTTACAGAACCACTGCCTGAAAAAGGTGTGCCATCCACAGTCACTGCTAAAAATAAAGTGTTGGCTGAAACTCAACCCCTTCTCTACAAGCAGGACATAATAGCAAGAGACATGAAAGACTACTCAAATAAAACACCAAGAGAGAGCTCAGCAAAGAGTATGAAGAAAGATGAAGGAAAAAGGAATACAGAAGACAAAAATCCACCAAAAACCCAAACAGCACATACCAATGAGAACGTCATGGCCAAAGTGGAGAACACAGTAATCAACGTCAAGAATGATTCCAACAGGGCTGATGCCGAAACTCTGATAAAACATGATGTCAAGCTATTAGTGAAAGAAGATATGACAGCTGTTGTAAATGCATCCAACAACAGGAATATAGATGGCAAGAGTGCACCCCTACTGGAGAAAAAGAGCCATGACTCAACACCACCAAAGTCAGTCAAGAAAACCACTCCATCTCACCATGTAAATGAGAATCAAAAAGGAAATGTATCTCCAAAACTAAAGCATGAAGAGACGCACTTTGGAGAATATAATGAAGTGGACGATGATGTGCATATAGACAGCATTGCCATCAAAGTTGTGCCAGCAGTAACTGAGAAGGACAACCTGAAAATGGTAAGAAAACATCATGTCACAACTGTCCCTTCTGATGTGGTTGTAGCTAATGAACATAAACAAGTTGCATCATCTAGTTGTGAAGAAAACAATAAAGACAGAACCAAAGTCCCCACTCCAGCATACAATGAGAAGCAGATGAAAGAAAACTTAGAAGACAAATTAGGCGGACAACAGGAGCTGTCCAATGAGAGAAAACTGTCCGGTTCATTGAAAATCAGCAATCAACAGAACAGCATAAATGATACAACTGAGAATGCCCAAGCTGAAAACGGAAATCCTGAAAAAGGGAAGGATAAGGAAAGTAGGAAATCAGTAGTTGAATCAATGGAGGGAAACTACTTTCAAGTGCAAGGGGTAGTGGAAACAAATAATGAACCACACAATAGTGCAAATGTCGGAGAGATATTAGATACTGTTTCAAAGGAAGGGGAATTTCCAGGTCTACTACCAAACAAGGCGGCTGTCAGCAATAAACCATACAAAGAAGTAAAAAATGAAGTCTTTGTGTTGGATCAAAGTAAAAGGAAAACAGTGGAATCAAGTTCAGTAAGCGCTCAAAATCAGAACATAGAAAAGAAAAACTGGGAAACAGAAGATAAGCTGGCTTCAAAACAGAGTGATGGTCCCACAGAGAGGCAGAGTAATAATGAAAGGATGGAAGCAGGTCAAGATAATCACATCAGAAGACATCCCACAGTGAGCCAATCCACTTTATCAGCAAGGGAAAGACAGAGCTCAAGAAATTCACATCCAACAAGGGGAAATTCAGTCAAAGATAAACCTGAAGTTAAACCAAAACCAAAAGAAAGGGTATCCACAATACCTGAAATATCTGCAATTGCAGACTATGCCAGATTAAAAGTAATTGTTTCAGAAGAGCAGGAAAACACAGTTCAGGAATTCCCACCCAACAAAAAGGAAGGATTCTTCCCACTAATACAGACTCGTCACAGCAGACGTCCAGTGTTCAGTGCTGACCCAAAAGACATCTCTGTGAAAGAGAAAAGTTTGCCAAATAAGACAGAGGTGAGTGCCAAAGTGAACAAAGAGACCAAAGCACCAGTATTTCCCATTACAGAGAAAGAACACCAAAGGACGGGAATGTTCAAACTGGGAGAAAAAGAAAGACAAGAGAAAATGGTTTTGGATGCCACAGGTGTATTAGATGCTGGGGCAAAACATGCACAATGTCTCAAAGAAAGAAACAAATTGCCAACAACCCATCTCAAGAACCAGGGAAGTGAAGAACAAGTGGCTGGAACTGATACTCAAAGACTTTGTCAAGTAGATCAAGGTATTCATCAGCCAGACGATCCTTCCTTGCAAGAAGTCAACAGGCCAAGAAACACGTCTGTGTCACAACACCTAAAATCACTTGATAACACCAATGCTAATCAAAAACCTGAAGAATTTTCAGTACCATATTTGGATAAAAACTCTATGCCACAACCCACTTTAGGGCAAGTGCACAACATAGAGGTAAGCACAACAACTCTAAGAAAAGAAAAGATTGAAAATAAACTGGCTAAGATGGGAGAGGAGAGAAAAGAAAAGCTGAGACAAGAAAGGCTTGCAACTCAGCATGAAGCAACCACAGCAAAACAGTCAGAGGAAGAACAGGTCATAGAAGAGGAGAAAAGAGCAGAAGACATGAGAATAAAACACATTATAGAGGAGAGTAGAGCTTCTCTGGCTGAAGAAGAGAGGAGAGCCATTCAGAGAGAAGAGGAGAGGAGAGCAAAAGAAAGGGAGGCCATAGCTATTAAGATCAAGGAGAGGCGGGAAAAACAGAGAGAAGCAGATAGAAGAGCAGAAGAAGAAAGAAAAGCTAAACAGATAGAGGAAGACAGAGCTGCTCCAAAAGAAGAGGAGATGAGAGCTAAGCAAAGAGAAGAGGAAAGGAGAGTGAAAGAAACTGAGGAGAAGAGAGTTAAGATTGAGGAAGAGAGGAGAGCAAAACTGAGAAGGGAGGAAGAGCGGATGAAAGAGAATGAGGAGAGGAAGAGGTTGAAACAGCAAGAGGAGGAGAGAGTTGTGCTAGAGGAGCAACAAAGGAAAGCTGCACAAGAAGAGCAGCAAAGAAAAGCTGCACAAGAGGAACAGCAAAGGAAAGCTGCACAAGAAGAGCAGCAAAGAAAAGCTGCACAAGAGGAGCAGCAAAGGAAAGCTGCACAAGAAGAGCAGCGAAGAAAAGCTGCACAAGAAGAGCAGCGAAGAAAAGCTGCACAAGAGGAACAGCAAAGGAAAGCTGCACAAGAGGAGAAGCAAAGGAGAGCTGCACTACAGGAGCAGCAAAGAAGAGCTGCATTTGAAGAACAGCAAAGGAAAGCTGCTCAAGAGGAGCAGCAGAGGAGAGTTGCACAAGAGGAACAGCAAAGAAGAGCTGCTCAAGATGAGCAGCAGAGGAGAGCTGTTAAAGAGGAGCAGCAAATGAGAGCTGCTGAAGAGGAGCAGCAAAAGAGAGCTGCGCTACAGGAGCAGCAAAGGCAAGCTAAGCAGATTGAGGAGAAGCTACTGGCTGAAATTGAGGAGGAAAAGAAGAGAGCTCACAGAAAGGTGGAGGAGAGGAAAGCTGCTGAAAAAGAGAAAACAATTATTAAACAAAGAGAAGAAAAACAAGCCAAAGAGGAGAGGACAAGATTACTTGAGGAAAGCCAAGCAGCACTGAAAGAGGACAAGAAGAGAGTAACACAAGAACAGTTGCTAGCTCAAAGAGAGGACGACATCATGGCTAAAAGGAGAGAAAACGAAGACGAAGAAAAGTTTGCAGCTCAGAGGGAAAAGGAGAGAGCCACTAAGATGGAAGAGCAGAAAAAAGCAGCACAGAGAATTGATGCTCTCCAGTACTATGCCATCACCTCAACAGAATCAGAGAGGAAACCAAAAGAAAGACAACTATGCTCCCCTTTACCCTCCCAACAAAGAAACAATCCATCAGGACTTGAAGAGTCAGGTTCCCACACAAGGCTTTATAGGCCACGTAGCTCTGCATCTCCAGCTCCATCTCTGCCCCGCTCCAACACCTCCTCTCCTGCTCTGGGAGCCAAGCCCTCTATGTTCAGGGTGAAGGATAATACCATCAGAGGTTCCTCTTTCACCAAGTCAGTCAAACCACGCTTCCATAAGAACTTTGGAGAGGATTTCCGAGTTGGCTCACCCATGGAAAGGCTGTCAGAGAGAGGAGAGGAGGAGCAGGAGATGAGACACATTGACACGGGGTTAAACAGACTCACTGCCATCAAAGAATTTTCAACTTTTCAGCCAGCATCCTCATCACAGGATTACGCAGCCCATCTCCCACAACACAGGCCTTACTCCAGGAGGAGCATTGTTCTGGATGAAGATGACTCCCGCTCTGTCATCAGCAACATGTCAGAGGATGTGGAGAGTTTTGCCACCAGCGCAGCGGACCTGGCAGATTTACGAGGCCTGTTTGACTACGACAGGCCAGAGTCAGCTTGTAGCTTCAGCAGTGATGTTTCTCGTTCTTTGGGCAAACCTCCAGCTGTTCCCCCAAAGAGTGAGAAAGCATTGCGCAGGGCCAAAAGGTTGACTACTCGGAGGATAAAGAAGGAGTTGTGCAAATCTGCAGCAGACACCCCTGCTGGAGTTGAGAAACTACTTGAGGAAGTTCCCAGTACTCCTCCCTCCTCCTCCACTGAGGTATGCTCCCCCAACCACCATGCTGTGGCTTCCCCTCATTTTTCCTCACCTATTTCCCTTGCTCATGCCCCAGCTTTGGGGTCTAGCTTGCCTTCTTCCCACTCAGATCGCCAATCCTCGCACCGCTCTGCCCATGCTTCCCCTCATGCCACAGGTCCTATCTCCCTCCCAGTTGCCTCGCCTCATGCTGCTGCCCCTGTTACCCTCCCTACTGCCTCACCTGCTGCTGGCCCTGCTTCCAACAGTGCTGCTCCTAAAACAGTTGTTCATGTTCCTTCATCTCCCACTCTCCACCATACTAGCCATCCAGCTCCAGTGACACAGTACCATGTAGAGACAAGCTACCCCCAGTCCTACCCACTGACCCAGCGCAAGGTGCTGCAAGACCTCGGCTCTGGTCAGTATTTCGTAGTGGACGTACCTGTTCAAGTGAAAACAAAGACTTTCTTTGACCCAGAGACAGGAAAGTATGTTCAGCTGAATGTGCGTGAGTCTGGCCAGAGCACCTCCCGACCCCAGTCCCAGCAAAAGTACCCACAGCCTCAGCTCCAATCCCAAGTGCAGGTCAAGCCACAACAACAGCCTCTCTCCCAGGCCCCTCCAGCTGGCAAGCCCTTAGCGCTTTATCAAGGCTACCATGGTTATTCCCAAGGCTACCAACCTGCAGCTATCAACTCCGTGCCCCCCCACAGGTCATCAGCCCCTGTGACTCTCTACCAGGACCAGGACCAGCCTGTCAGGGAGAGTCACAGCCACGGTTATCCAGCCCCTGAAATGAGACAGAACTCTGAAGGGCATCGCTATAGCCCAGAAAAGACACCATACATGGACACAGTTAATGATACAGAGAAAACATATAACACAGTTTACAACACACATGGCTCATATGAGGCATTCCCAGAGTGTGACACAAACAGCCAGCTTGCAGGAAGCTCAGGTTGTGAAAATGATAACTCAGCCCACCCACGATATCAGCCCCGTGATATAATAACTATGAGTGAACTGGAGGATTTTATGGAGCTGTCTGACTGGTGAGAACAAGGACGGAAATCTTTGACTCAGAAGTGTTAATTATGTTATAATAATAATGTAAAGAAGACAAGAAGCTAAATAAAGTATCTGATAAAATAAAGATACCTAAAAGTGCAGGATGAATGGATTCTTATATGTGGGATTTTAAGTATTTGTAAATGGCTTGTTCATGTGAAAATAGTCCCAGAATGTTTTTGGATTGTAGTTTTAAAAAGTCCCTGTGACATGCTGTTAAATTACTGCTGATGATTTTGGAGATTCACTGTTGAGGTATTTATTGTGTTACAGAGAAGTTCACCATTCCATTTGACTTTTGAATGTGAGAAGCTAAGATATTTTTCTTGTGTATACAGTGTGATCAGTATCCCATTGCCTCCTAGACCTAGAAGTATGTTATCATACATTAAACAGCAGCATTATGTCAACAGTGTTTAGTTGTAGTGGTCTCTGCTATAAACACTGGCAGGCCTGCTTAAGTTTTAATTGTTTTTTTTTCTTGTTGGAGAAATCCTACTCTTTGCATTTTTGTGATGCATGAAACATTTTTAAAGCCACAGCGTCAATCAAGGATCTGCAGATGGTATAAAGCATAGTTTGTGTATTCAACCACTGTTTCAAAGTGAAAACATGGTGATGTGACTGTTTCTGTTTTTAAGGTTTAATTTCATACAGTAGTCTATTTTTAAAGTTGGAAGTTTGTGAGAATGTTTCTGTGTTGCTGTGAAACAGAGTAGTGCGGACATGGACTTGCTCAGGCAATTAAAACAAATTTCATTCTACAAATATTTTCTCTTCATAATGACTGTCTTTCAAAATCACCTCGTAAAGGTTAAAAATAAACAAAAAGGAAATATAAAAGGTTTTTGCTGGAGCATGATTTCATTTTACTGCTCAAAAAGACTGTAATAACAATAACTGCCACTGGCATCCTGTTCTGACTCTTGAAATGTACCCTGGGTCTGAATGAATCAAAATGAAGAGTCCTTTTACTGAGTGCATTATACAAAGTGTTATTGAGAGAGCACAATAATATGTCCTGAGAGAGTTCATAAACACAAAAAAGAAAAAATAACATTTTGTTGATAACATTTGTGTGTATGTGTCTTTTCTGTTGCTGTATGAATCAAATCCAAATGCTTAAATCTTTGCCTACTATACCTAAGGGATCCAGTGATAGAAATAATACAGTGCTTTGATTTCCCTTGATTCACAAACTCAGATTAAATGTACACGGCTGTGGTGAGAACGCCTGAATATATACTCACCAGCTTCAAAGTAACCTCAAGTATTGTTGTCCCCCTGAGGAGCAGTAACTTGCTTTGACCACTGCAGGGCAGAGGAGAGTGATTCCTCCACTGGAGAAAAGACTTGAACTTCAGACTTAAGTAAAGGAAAACTTGAGGGAAACCCCAAGTAAAAGATGTAGTTAAGAAGACATTTTACATTCTACAGTCACCGTAACTATTATTTTGACATTTTTACATGTGACCCTGAATTGATAAAACTACTACTAGTACTGTACTAGTACTACGACTTAAACTTAGTACAATACAATTACTTCTTTTTCAAAACAAAAGATTTTGACAAGGTTAGAAAAGTTTGAACCACCGTAATCAACCCAGCCAGTACATTTTCCACTGAATCCATCCATCAAGAGAATCCTACATACAGTAGGTCATATGTATGAAGGGTTAAATCTGTTGTGTAATTCCATTTGGCTTTGGCAGAGCTCAAAGCGCCAGCAGAAGCCCTGCCTCAGCAGTTTAGCCTGCCCAATAAAGCAGCAGGCTTCATACCACTGGGACAGTCTGACAACCACAGCCAGAGACAAGCCCATGCCACTCTGTCCAGCAGCCAGACAGGGAGAGGTCCCAGCACACACACGCACATCCACATCCACATCCACATAAATGCATGAACACATGCGTGCAGGCTCACATATATGAACACAAACATTTCCTCTTTGTTAGCTTTATGGGGAGGTGCAAGATGAGCATTACCCCTTGACTCTGAGAGTAACTTGGGTAATGGAAATGCATGTTCAGCGCTTTATTGAATATGCTTCTCAAAATGACACACAGTGTGACAGGCGCATGCACACACACAAACCACGAGATTTGACCATCGCTTTAGAGTTCTGGGGTTTTGGGCCATGGTCCAAGACTCCTCACAGAAACACAGGAAATGACATTTCCTACGTTTTGCAGGACACACAGAGAAATAGAGGGAGAGGGAGAGGGAGAGAGAGAGACAGTCAGCGAGAGAGTGAGAGAGAGAGGACTGGGAGAGTGAGTGGGAGTTTCTAAGTGGGAACAGAACATTTACTGTTTCATATTACACAGAAAAAAGGAGAAAGAGGAGAAGAGTTAATGGTGGGTAAGGGCTCTGGTGGGTCGTGTAGTCAGGCTCTGTTTTGAATGTGGCTGCTTGTGTAAGTGCTGTGCAGTTGTCTGGGTTTATGGATTCGCTGACTGTGGAAAATGTACTTCTCTATAGTGGTCCTTGTCCTGACTAAGGCTCTGGTCACAGGTAAGTTTACCTTGTTTACATCAGTATAAACCAGTAAGAATGCGAGTGAGCAGGCAAGAAAGGAAGAAAGAAAGAAAATGTGTCTAAGTTGACCTAAAATCTAACATACACCACTGTGAAACTGTAAATTTTGAGATTGTTATGAAATTTTGGCACGAAAATCATGTCAAACATACAAGAGTAAACACTTCCTATTAATCATTGTTTCTACAACAAACAAAAGTTGCTAGTACAATAATCATTAGCAATATTAACGTAGCAGGTCTTTTGAAAACTTGGCTTTGTTTAAAATGAAATCGCTCGGAGAGTTAGGTTCGTTCTATGTGATCAGAGAAAACCTCAGTATAATTTGTATTCTATAAAGTGGCATAAAGTGGACCTACAACTCCTATTTCCTGCCCTATAATCTTTTGGTTATGTTCAGTTTTGTGTTATGTTGGTTTGAGTCCCTATTGCTGCTTTTGTTGTCACATTAAATAGTGGCGCACAGACCCTGAGGGAGATTTCCCAACTCACACAGCAACAAACAAACAAACAAAAAAAAAAAAAAAAAAAAAAAAAAAAAAAAAACAGCAAGGCAGCCCAGATGTTCCCTGTTATCCTGTCGTGTTTCTCTTTGCCTGTTTCGGAATGTACCGTCCTGAAGATGAATGTCTCCCACCTGTAGATTCTCTTTGCCTGTCTGATCACACATATTGTGTCCAGACACCATGTCTCCTCTAGACAGACCTGACCCAGCTGGCAGCAGAATAAAACACGAGTACCTCCATGCTGGTCTAGTTTTCTCATTCTTAGTCCTCTTATGCCTTCTAGGTATTATGAACTGAATTCCCATCCACTGATGGAATGACATATATATATATAAGTAGAACCAGCGTGAGCTCTAACACCATAAATCCCAGTGGCCACTGTGGGTGTGCATAGAAAGTTGCTTTGTCTAAATGCCACAATTATGTTCAAATGGGAGGAAATCAAACATCTCGCAAAAGTGAACCCAGACATTCTCCATGTGGGACACATTACCAACTGTTAATTACTAATTTAAAAAGCAGGGAGGAGTCACTCACTCTACCAGATCTTTGCACTCTTGTTTGGAAAAAAAGAATATTTTATGGTTTGGTTTGTGTTATTGTGTCAGAGAGTGCAGTACACGCAGTGCAGTGCGGCACACAAAAACAAAAACTATATTTAAAAAAGAATAAGTAATAATGTCAGCTGTTCATACTGCCTGTATTGTTTGTGTCTCTTGTCAACAGAGGTATGTGACGCCCTGAATGTGACAGTGACCCCTGGACCTGTTGTCATGGTAACAGAGAAAGACAACTTGACCCTGTCCTGCCTGGTATCTCAGAGGAAGAGGAGCAGCAGCGTCCTCATCCTTCGCTGGTTCTTCTCTCCTCTTGCGGCTCCCACTCTCGCACCTCCTCCCCCCTCTCCATCCCCCTCTCCATCCTCCTCTCCTCCCCCTGCTCTCAAGCCCACTCAGTTTCTGATTGTAAAGATGGGCATAAAGAAAATTGAGATATACGGGAACTACACCCGTCGTTTCCCCCAGCCAAAGTTCTGTCTGCATGAGGAAACGGAGGGAGAGCTGTACCGGCTGCGGATATTCAATGTGACAGGGACGGAGCAGGGTTTCTACACCTGTAAGGTTCAGGAGATCCACAAACACAGAAACACATGGAGAGCATCGTCCAATGGTACCAGCACCACACAGCTCACAGGTAACTGAAGGTGTCCTTGAACACATTGTGCTCTTCATGTGGATAAACAAGACAAGCTGCTTTTCTTTTCCTTTTTTTTTAAATTAAGCATGTTAGCCAAGTGCTGAGGGGTTTGAGGTCCTTTCTCCACAAGCATCCTCCCTGTCTAGGTGTCCTTGATTAAGATGTTGAAGCTCTGCAGCACTGGGGCTGTGTCCCCTGGTGGAGGGCAAGTCAAAAGTGAATTAGGCAGTGAAACATCAACAAAAAATATTAGTGTTTCTAGCTTTTTGTTAGATCAAATGCAAGAGAATTTATTAACCTTCGCTTAGTTCAGGCAGGCGAGTACAGAAAAAGAAATTTGTGTACAAGACTGTGCACTGAGCTGTCTAATACTTTAGCTTTTTTTTTTTTTTTTAATACCTTTGCGCAACCCTGGTCACTGACAAGAGAGGAGCGGATGTAAGGCAAAGGGGATTTCTGGTGCTATTACTCTGAAAATGCTTTCCATGGAATTCTCCTTTCCAAGGAATCCCCTCACAGCCACACACTATCAGTGGAGGCATGCTGTCCATGTTATCTGGCAATAGAAGTGACAGATTAAACGGAAGAGCAACAGTTTTTATTGAAGGACCAAGGGCAAAGAGAAATGTGCAGCTTGTGTTCTTTGACTCTAGCTGTGCTATTCGCTCTAAGTGGAGCACTATATGTGTTTGAGTGTGACCCCAATCCTCTGGCATTTCCATCTCAAAACAATGAGCTCACACAGCCAAACCACACTCAACAATATCACTCTGTGTGTTTGAGCATGAGGAGCAAAAGGTAGAGTGTTGCTGAGCTGGCCACGTTCAAAAACTCTGAATTACATGACGTCAGCATTCTGGGTTCACTTTTATGCAGGCCTCAGGAGAAAATTTACTGGAGAATTCAGCTGCAGTGGAACTTATTTAGTCCGTGCCAAGGTTCCTGCAGAAATCAACAATAAACAACCTGAGCAAATCTGGTTAAGAACTAATTTGAATCACATGCAGCAATAAATACTTCTTTATACAGAACAATCTTTTACCTGATTGAACTGGATTGACTGCTGGGAAGCCATCTGTCACTGTTGGCTGCACACATTTAAGGGGCTATAGGTGTGGCTACACCTGACTGGGTTGCGCAGTTTACCTTGAGCTAGTTGTATGCCTAGAAGTTGAAGTCAGACTGAGCCATCTGACAACGCCCTGCCCTATATTCAGGGCAATGTCCCACTAAGGAAGCCACACAACCTCAGGCATCTCCGACATGCATCGACCACAGAACCAGAAACACAAGAGCTGACATTATACGGGTAAACAAAGAGAAAGCAAAGTTTTACTGTAACTGTAATCCAGGGAACCCCTCAGTCTGCAGATCTCAGAGCAAAGGCTACACCCCACGGAGATCACTGGGCCTTAGTCAAGAGGTTTTGCACAGAGAGGAGATGGTTCGTCTTCTCCCACATATCTAAAATCTCACTTCTTTCAGTGGATGGTTCACTTTTTTGAATCCCGCCTTCACAGCTGGACTGTGGGAAAGCAGATGAACATAAATCTGTACTTGATGGGTTTTTGGCTCTTCATGAAAACCTTTTTTCATAAACTCCTCCTCTGTGTGTACCTCCCTAACAGCCAACCTGTTAACCTCGGGCAGCGTACACTAATCAGATGCAGGGTTTAGCATGTGGCTAACCACACTGTGAAGGTCGTATGTGCGGTCCACTTACATTAACTGCTAACGGCTCACATTGCCAAGAGATGCGTGTTACATAAAGCCTGTCGCCTCAACAAATGAGCGAGCCCCGGCGACAATTTGTCTTTTCCTTAGGCAGACATTACTTGTACTTTCATGGTAAACTGTGGGTGGACAAAATAATAAAACACCGCAGACTGGCCCTCTATAATTACCGTAGCATTGAATTTACACAACTCAACAAAAATTATACATTTAAGATTTTGAAAAGAAAAACATATTGCAGGGCTCATGCATTGCATTGCATTGTTGTAAAGCATCTCTCTTATGTCTATAATCAAACTTGTTTTTTAAGGCTTACTCCTGGGTACTAGATACATATTTTAGAAAACATCTAATTGAACACTGGCCACAGTATCTGGAAAAAACGCATCACTTGTGGCGCATTATCGAAAGTGTATCTTGTAAACCTGATCGCTGATACATCTGATACAGTTTTTGTTGCCGCTTGGTCACAACACAAAAGCCATTGTGTTGCTCCCTGATATTAATTAATGGTCTGGAAACAGGCTGGAAGTCAATTAGAATTAACACCTTATCATTTCTTATTAATATGTTTATCAACCTGTGTTTAAAAGACGTATTAAAATCTCATTATGGGGAGCAGGGAGACAAAGTAATTTATGTACATAGCCTCTGTTCACTCTCCTTGTCAAATACCCCTGACCTATACACAGCCCATCATTCACTGGCACATACCGACGACTTTTTTATTCATTCTCTTATCACACATTAAAAAAAAAAAAAAAAAAAACTGCAACATTAAACAATTGTGAAGTGACCAACAAAAGGAAGTGGAGAAGCAGAGCAACAGGGAACCCCCCAAACACTGTCCAAGAACTGCACTGCAGCCAGGCCTGTGTGTTTTGTGATCATGTGTGTGTGTGTGTGTGTGTGTGTGTGTGTGTGTGTGTGTGTGTGGTGGGTTTGGCTGATGCTGCAACAGACTCTCCCTTCATGACAGCGGTTTTGATATTTCTGGAAACCAGAAATGTCAGGCTGTCTGCTGTGTTGGTTCAGTGCCCTCAGACAACAGCAATTTACAAAGATTTTTTTTGTCTGGGCACAGTTTTCTGATTTTGCTGACCTTTTTTTTTTTTTTTTTCTTTCTAACAATTGTTTCTCCAGTGCACTTTACTCTTGATGATGGTAGCAGTGAAGGACTGTGGCGTTTATTTGCAGGTACTTCTTCACTTTACCATATACAAGTTTGATAAAGCCACTGTGCCGATGATTTTTCTCTAAGATTATCATCTGTCTGTGTTGTGAAGATGTGTATCTGTGCGCTGTGCTGATCTGCTCACTGGGCCTGTTGTCCATCTTCCTGTTCACGCTGGTTCTCACTTGCCAGTACTTTCACAGAAGACACAGACTCAAAGGTAAAAGCATCATTCGTTTTCCTACAGTAACCTCACTTTTATAACTTTATGTTTTGTATGCAAAACAATACCTTGACGTCTTTGTCGACATGATTTCTTTTTTTTCTTTCTACAGCCAGTTACCTCTTGGTCAAATGTCCAGAAAGCAGGTACAGTATGCTGTAAAAATAGTAATGAAACAATTAATTAACAAGGATTAACTGCCCATATTTTATTTTATGAAAAACATAAAGCATGCTATTGGACAATGTGCATAATCAATTAATGGATAAACGAAAGTGTTAGATGTAGCCCTAATTAATACTCCTCTGCTCTGTACAGCTCAGGAGAAACTGTAACCAGCTCCATCAGTTCCTCCAGTTCCTCCCCAAGAGCGCAGAGGAAAGACATAAGACAGAAAACTGACAGAAGAGTCACAGTAACACCACCTAAACTACCTGAAGAGCCACCGCCGCACATACCAGCCAAAGGTGAAGTGACATTTTGAGAGCAGGATGTGACTTTTTAATTCTTTAAAAAAAAAAAGGGCCATTAGGCCAGTGGTTCCCAACCTTTTTAACTCCAGACTCCTCATCACCTGCTATGGCCTCAGTGTAGAGAGGAGTTGTAAGAAGTATGGAGTGTTTTTTCTTCTCAGGCTGTTTCACTTAAAAGATTTGATGGTGTTTTAAAGGCCTAGAGAGGAAAAAGTGTCCAGTATTTCAAAACTTCAAGAAAAGTCAGAAAAAGAGCCAACCCCCTCAGACCCAAGCTGGGAACCACTCGATTAGAGTGTCAATATATTTTATGCAGGAAAATAAAATGGACTGAATTCTAATATGAACATCCAAGATGAGACGCTTTTACAATCTAATGTGTTGGTTCAGAGGGAGGACAGTAGCTCAGAAGTTAATAGTGTCATCTCGCAGCGTGGAGGGACCTGGTTCAAATCCCAGTCTTTGTATCTCTGTGCGGCACTTGAGTTTCCTCTCAAATTCCAAACACATCGGAGGCATTAGAGTCAGGGGGGGCTGAGGGAGGCCCCAGCCCCCCGTGATGCTTAGAACAGGAATTAACGGGTAAAGGAAACAATAAAAAAAGGCATCCAGCAAGTAAAAAAGCAGAAAGTGACATCTCCAGCATAATTCAATTTTCCGTGACAGAAACAGCAGCAGAGAGACTGGGAGACCAGCAGAAAACAAACTGAGGAGGAAACTTAAACGCTATATTTGGGTAAAATCCTGCGTATTGTCTGAGGAAAATTCCACACTGACACTGGAAATGGCAGAATGAAGCTCTTACTTCTCTTATAAGCTTCCCTTTGACTATATTTAATATAAAGTGGCTGCGAAGGATGATTTTGACTTCAATCACACTTTTGTATTTGTGAATTCATTCCTCCTGGCTGCTGTTTTCAGTCAATTAAGGTTGTATCTGTTTTTCAGTGCCTGTTGCTGCAAAGAGACCTCAAAAGCCCAGAAGGTTAAAGACTCAGCCAAGAAGATCTGCTGCCGTAAGTCACCTTGTTGTCACCCATCACACAAGCTCAGTTATTCCTATGCCCACTACTGCCATAACACCATTATTGAAACATATGCATTTAATGTATTTGTTAAAATGTATTTATTAACATTTTGAAAAGATGTTTTTTTTTTTCATGCAGAGTTGTTATTGAGATATGCACAAGAGGGAATTTGTCTCATGACTGCATGATTGTCTACAGGAGTTTATTGCCGTCTCTTCATTCAGTTATGAGCTTGATAATTCTATTTAGCTTTATTGCTTCTCAAACACAATTATTTATTTAGAGTGCTTCATTGGTTTTATATCTACAATAAAAGTGTCAAACAAATATATATACAGAAGAAAACTACTCAAACTAAGGATCATCATCAGTGCCTCTGCTGATGCCGTTCGTGTGATTTTGTAGTGAAATGAAGATGTGAGCATTTCTTTTGCACGCACATACTGATTGGATTAGTGTAACTAGAAGGATCTGAGGACGTTGGATAGGAGTCCTATTGTATCAAATGTTTGTTGAGTAAACTGAATGTTCCAAGAGGTCCTGCAAACCCTGTAAACACATACTTTCTGCAGCTGAGAAGCACTATTGAGATGTTTACTACGGAAAGTGGAATAATACTACTGTTTGCTGTGAAAGATTGTATGGAGACAAGACACATACACTCCCTACATACACTTCTTTTTTTTATGGGGAAATCTGAAATGTTTATATCCACTATGCAATACTTTCCTCTCTTGCCTTATCTCTGAGCTAAATTCCTTCCAAGATCCTCTCATCCTTTCCTTCCCTCCCTCCTCTAGCCTCGAGTATCTCAGGAGGACAGTCTGACATACGCAGAGCTGGAGCTGGTCAGACCGAGGCCGGAGCCCCAAGCCTCCTCCAGCCCGGACCCCACACCCTCAAGCCCGGACACTGTGTACGCTCAGATCCTCTTCCAGGAGAAACAGCTGTAAACAAAGCAGCTTGGTACCTCCCGAAAGTGAGGGCAGAGATTCAGCTCTCCGAACTGAACTGAGTGGCATCAAAAAGGACTATATTTATGAACTATCACTATGGCATTTAGCATTTGTTTTTTGGCTGTAAGTACGCTACAACTGTCGGCAAATGAGGCTTTTGTGTTTCCTCTGTGCAGTCCCATTCCAGCACAGCAATTTTTGGGTCTTATAATTCTGTTGTTTAGTTTGTTGGCATTGCTGGCCTGTGAGCCAGATGTTTATAAGAATGCTCTTACTGGTAACTATTCTGTATAAACTCAGGAGACTGTGTGGAAAGAAACTGTTGTCCAGGCTCTCTTGCTGCAGTGTCATAAAGCCACTGTAACACTCAGCCTTTAAAAATGCATTTATAATTACAGTACTAATACACAAAATGAATAAATATATGCCTGGGTCTGACATTCAGAGAGTGCAGCCTTTGATTCTCATAAATGCTGTTTTTAATTAACTGTTGAACTGCACTTTGTCAGATTTTTCGGGGGTCACACAAGCAAGATCTGTTTGAGACGACAAAAGAAAAACACCACCAAAATATTACAAACAGCTGTGGTGCATTCAGCGTCTGACATGAGCAGCAGCACAGACTGAGCAATGAGAAATGAATGACTTCTGTAATGTATTAAGAGAACACAACTGTTTTCTTCTTTGGCAGAGAGTTCGATGAGCAGATCACACGCATCTGTCTGATAAGTGTAAGGCTACAGCCAGCAGTCGTTAGCTTAGCTTAGCATTAAAACTGAAAACGGGGGAAGCAGCTAGCCTGGCTCTGTCCAAAAGGTAAAAAAAAAAAAAGCTCCAACTAGCACCTCTAAAGCTCACTAATGAAAACATGATGTCTAGTTTGTTTTATCCATCTAAAAAGTGTAAAAACATCAAGTTGCAGTTTTACGGGGATTATGTAGGGGACAAACAGAAACTGCACAGGGAGTCTTCTGCCTCTGATTTCACAGCAGCTCAGACATAAACAGCAAACATGAATCCTGGAAGCGGCATTACGCTCAAGTACCCAGGAAAGGTGAAGGGTGTAGGCCATTTTGTGAAGGTCAGTGTGTGGAAAAAAAAAAAAAAAAAAAAATGGGATGAAGAAAGAGGTGCACGGAGAAAGAGAATGATGCACATCCACACCCATCTCTCTTTGAGTGGGAGAGATCGAGAGAGAGAGACCATCATCCCCCACAGTTCAGACTCACTGACTAGGATGAACCCGCTAATGACTACATTTATTCAAATTAGACTAATTGTAATCATGGTTAATAATTAGCTTTACAGTGCATTATAATTGGGTTAGGCTACAAGATGGTTCTGCCTAGGTGCAATAATTTATTTGATTTAATTATTCTGAGGAACCCAATGGTTTGACATTTCATATCATAAAACCAGCGGTGTAGAGAGAATGGAGATGGCCGTTGTCTTTAGAGAAGGTCATTGCTCGCTCTCTGGGAAAATTATGAGGACTATTTTCCACTCTATTAAGCTACTCCACTTAGCACAATTAGCCACACACACAAAGGTTAAAGAGAGAGACCTCTTCCTTTATGACAGAGAACAGTGGTGCATGTGCATGAGGGAGCAAGCGAGACGCAGAAAGAGGACGAGCGTCAACAATCTCGACAATCTAACATAATTTAAAATGGTAAGTTATTTATTGGAACATTAGTGCATTGATGTGGTGAGTGTCAGCGTTGTACTTTTCCACTGAAAGATGATGATCAATGTTTAGAAAATCTCACACAGTCCCCCTTCAAATGGGTCAGTTTTGCCCAAGAGTGTGTCATCGAGGCCCTGCAGTGATTACAGAGATTAAAACAGTCTGATGTGGCTAAAAAGGCACATCTGTCCTTGGTTCACCATAAAAATGCACACAGAAAGCTGTGACAAGCAGAACGGATATCCCAACAAGACCCAAACACATTTTACATCACCCACAACACACACACACACACACAGACAAACTACACATGATCACAGTAAACTTGTGGAGGGGAATGGTATAGGAAGATTTTAAAAAAATAAAAGTCAAATACTCATAAATGCCACATTACAATGCAAATTGAAAACGTGAAAAAACAACAAAGGAAGTCCAGGAAACTATTCACAACTAACTAAACATCCTGAATTGTTCATACCACAAACATTTACCAAAGCAAAACACGACAACCTCATAGTGTAAAACGCTGACATGTGTGCAGTAGTTTTCAAAGTATTGAACGCTTGATGTGCAATTCGTGAGAAAAGGAACTGCTCCAGTCCTACAATACTAGTAGAAAACTGCAGCTCTCAGGGAACATTGGCTGAGCCTGCACACGCCTGGTCATCATTCACGAAATTCCTGTTGCTTTCAGCTTAAAGCTGCCCAGTTCAGTCACAGGTTTCTGCTGTGGTCCCTAGTTAGCTCTGCCAGAGACCCAGAGCTAACTTATTTTTAAGAAATGGTGTGTGGTGAGTGTTTTCCAATATTTCTCTCATCCAAATCAATCAAGCAGTTCTGGGGAATTTGTCCTTCCACTTTCACCTGTATGAATCCGAGATGAAGTAAAATAAAATGAAATAAATTAAAGTCCTAATGCCAGTCATAATCAAAATGACAGAGACTCGCATGAGAAGATTTAGACAAATGACCATGAACAGTTTTATTCAAATTTGTTGAAATTCAGTATTTACAGAGAAAAAAAGGGAATTAAATACTTAAGTAGATGGTAAAATATTGTCTGAGACTTGAATGTATCAAATATTGTAACACTTGTATCCCTGAATGCACACACAAAACACTGATGAACTTCCTGTGTCAGTCTCTCTCTGAGAGGATAGAGGCTGTATGGAAATGGAGGCTGAAGGCATGAAACTGCTCAAACATTGCCACCTCTCACTCACAGGTCCAGGTGAAAACTCTGCCCCAGGCATCGCCCGCCAACAGAGTAGCATGGCTCCTACACAGGAGAAAGTAATGCAAATGTATTCTGTTGTAAAGCATGCAATAATAGAAAAAACGAAGATGAGCATGTGAGGCAGAGTTGTAGAGAATTCAGCCAATATTCAGTTAGCTCCTGAAGTGTACAGTTTTAGTATCAAAATATTTAACCAGAGACTAAATCCCCACCTCTCTTGAGTGGGTGCATGATATTAAGGTATTTACTATACCTGGACATGGCCAGAGCTGTGATGGCTGGATTTTTCTTGTAGCGGCGTTGGGACACAGCCTGACTTCTGTTCAACTCTTGACACAACACCAGATGTCTCTCCCAGCCTTTAACCTGGCATGAGCTACTCACTGTGGATACATCATGAGAATACATCAGCCTCCACTTATTACTGAATCACAGGGCAGGTGTCCACTCTGTCTGTAACTCTGACCCAGTGGTCCCCACAAAAAAAATGTTCCTCTGCTTTAACACTGTATTTATCTGCGGTCAGCAGGCTGTTAAAAGGAGAAAAATCCCTCAAATATAAATGCTTCAGTGTTACGTAAAGACTTGTCTCAATGTAATTTGCAAAGCATAATACTCCTATGAGGTGACGCGAGGCTGTAACCAATGTATGCCAAATTGGATCTGGGTATTATTGCTTTCTAAATTATACACGCACACACACGTCAGCAGAATTACTCATCAGTGTTTACTGCCTCTATGTTTAATAACTTTATAACAACATAATTCCAGCTAGCCCTAACGCTAGTGAGGGATGGGGTAAGCATTATAATCTCTCATCTGGAAATCATGCTGTCTAGCTCTAAGATGAGCGGTTATAAATAATCATCTCACACTTCAGGATTTATCTAATTAGTTAGTGATAGGTTTCTTTTTGAGACATGAAACTCTTTGAGCAGCTGCATTTTAGTCAGTCTCACAGTTGTGCTACTGTCAGCCACTCCCATTATCTGTGTTGTTATAAATACAGCACCTACATGCATATCTGATCCTACTGCCAGTAACATTACCGTCTCTCTCTGTTCGGTCTTGCCCTGGGGACACAGGCTCTTCTGGAGGGCCAGGTAATTGTGTTCTGGTGTACTCTGTCTTCCATATCTGTATGAGAGACACATAACGAGTTGCAAAATCAGACATAATTCAACATAATAACAAAACACACTCACATACGCACCAGCACGCGCACACACCCCATAACTCAAGGTAATAATAAAGTAATAATACCATTTGTGTGTGTGCTGTGCATGTGGCATGGACACCCACTCCCAAGTGAAGCCTAATTTGGAGTTTGCTGCTTTGATTGCAGAGAGGCATCATAGGTTTATATTAATCCTAGGCATAAACAGTTACACACACACCCACATATACACACACACACACACACTCAACCCATATACTGTTATTAATACGTTGATGGACATCCAAGCCGCTATCTGCAGAGCTAATGCAAAAGTAGCGACTACACAGAGCAACCTCTCCTCCCTATGTACAAGTCGTACAAAGAGAAAAAAAAAAATCACCTTTATGATGCCATCTGCACAGCCAGTGACGATGACGTTCCTGGCGTCCCACTCGTGTCGCTGTGTGAAGCTTACACACAGGATGTCTGCCTGAGGCCCACAGGAAGTGTCAGTGCAAGTCAACAGCTGACCCTTCATGGTCCACAGGTAGAGCAGAGGTCCCGCACATGACGCAATCTCACCCTAGAAAACAGCAACATGGTGTTGACACCCATGTGCGCACAAATATACACAGAGATGCACAAAAAAAGCAAAACACACACAAAGAGGATACACATGCCATCAACAATAAGAATCCTCCCTTCCTCATGCTGTCAGCTGAATGAACAGTGTGCCAAAAATTACACAGAACAAAAGAAAGGGAGGAGAGAGATTTTGAGAGGAGCGAAGGTAGAGAGGATGATTAAGGAGGTGGACTTACGGTGAGGTCATTGATAGCCAGTGCAGAGACGCCGGTTGTGTGTCCTGCTAACTGGGTGATGTAGCTTAGCTCTTCCATATCCCACAGGATACAAGTGAGGTCACGGGAGCCACTTACTATCAAGCTGTGGACCTCTGACACCGCCAGACATGTCACTGAATCTGTGTGACCGTATAACGGCTGTGAGGAAAAATTGGGTCAGTGTTATTCTGAATGTGTGTATACATGACTATGTTTACCAATACACTCTGGATGTTACTGTTAAATCTCTGGAGCAAACAAACACAGAGACAAACGAACCTGTCTGAGTTTCATGTGAGAGAGTTTGTCCTTGTTGACTGCTACATCCCACACACACACCCCGGAGCTGGTTCCTGCGGTGATGACGGTCGTCGGGTTGGGACAGGCTGCGCACAATGTCGCGCCCCAATCACATAAACTCTCACACACAGCAAAGATCTAGAGATGGACATACATAGCACCGTCATGACATGGTTTATGTGTGTTTGGATTAAGTGAATGAGTTTATGGATATGATACTGATTAGCTGTTGGTGTGTGTGGCTTGACCCAAACCCAGTGAGATGCTTCATATGTATGAGATAAAACTGGATAAAATTTCAAGTAAGTTTCCGCAAATGTGTTTAAGACTGATACAGAGCACTTATCAATAAAAGGGAGTAAAAGTTGTATGTTGTTATAATGTAATGAATTTATCAATCCAATTCTCTCATTTAAAAACAAGTCCATGCTTCATGGATGTGCAATGTGGGCCTCCACAAGATTTGAAGTTGTCTCATTTCAATTTGATTCATGCAACTAGGTGGACCTAGAGGGTTGTGCGAAATTGAATGTAAAATTAAACTACTGTGTAACACCACACACGTACCTTCTCTGTGGCATAGTTTCCAAAGGCACAGCTGTTGTCTGGGAAGCCCCAGCTGAAGAAGCAGGTCGACAGAGGGGACAGGAGGACCCGGTTTCTCTCCAGGACCAAGACCTCTTTTTCCAGACACAGTATTTGACCCACTGGGCCTCTTGTCAGCTCTGCAGAGGGGTTTACAGTGTTATTGAGCACGGGGCACCGTGAGTAAAAAGTTGAGAAAGAAAGTAAGTGGCCGCTTTTTTTTTTTTTTTTAAAGAAAATTGTCAGTTATACAATATGCACCCATAAAAAGTAATGGTGACCTCATTCTGCCTTTTGTGTACCTGAATAAACTTGCCTGGCCAAATAAAGGTAATGGCTGTTCAGAAACATCACATTAAAGAGTTTGGTAGCTCAGTAAACTTGTAAAGAATTTCATTAAACTGACCACAGAAAACTGGGCAATTAAAACAGCTATTCCCAGGTTACAAAAAGCTGAGCAAGACTCTCTCCTAGGGGGACACCAGCATCCTGGAAGTTGTACGTGCGTGTGCGTGTGTGTGTATATGTGGGCGAGGCAGTGAAAGAGCGGCTGTAATTGTGCCTGTAATTGACCTGTACATGCAGGAACAGGCAGAAATCATTATATCCTTTCACCAGTTCTGCTTCTAAAATCCCCAGAAAGAACTCGTGTCTACATTAGTCTTAGCGTTCCTCCTCCTATTCATCTCTATCTGCTTATTGATCAGATCAGACACTCTAAGATTTAATATGAAATGTAATATGCAGGAATCTCTCCCTGAGCATTCGCAGATTCATCTCCTCTCCCTCAGTGGGCCTGTAGGGATATTCAGATTATTAAGTAGGGCTCAGCGGAAGAGTCATCTCCATATTGTAGCTCTAACAGATAGCTCCTTCTACCCTTCCATAGTGTAAATTAATCTATGGACATTCTCGCTCTGTTTCAATGATTCCCTTGAGACCTGGGTGCATCTTGTATATAATAATTGACATCAAACGGTGTGAAATAAAATAAAGGTGGAACAATATACAATAATGCCAAATGCAGATGACTATAATTGATTGAATTTAGTTTACTCAGCAGAAAATAGCTTTGTTGATTCAGTTGTTTGATATCCATTGTTTACACGGTTATATTATAATACTTTAATTTCAGACCTTCATTTAAAGGAATAGTTTGACATTTTGGCTGAGACTATGCTAAATATGAAGCTACAGCCAGCAGCTGATTAGCTTAGCTTAGCTTAGCATAGCATAAAGACTGATAACACGGGGAAACGGATAGCCTGGCTCTGTACAAAGGTGAAAAAAAATATCTGGCTACCAGCCCCTCTAAAGCTGACTAAGGAATATGTTATATATATGTTTAATACTGTATGGAAAAATAGTGTAAAACCAAGCTTTAAAGGTGTTGGTAGCCGGTGTCCACCTGTTTCTAGCCTTTGTACTAAGATAAGTTAATTGACTACAGGCTGTGGCATAAAGTGCACAGACATGAGAGTGGTATCAATTCCTTTAAGATTAAGATAATTGAGGTCCCTCTTTTATTATCTGCCTGTACCTCTGAATGGCTGCGCAGTAGTCTTCAGTTTATCCAGTTTGAAGAAAAATGGAGTTGGATGGGGTGGTGTTGATCCTTCCTTCTTAGAGCCACTGCGAGGTGGATGTGGTTTGGTGAAGAGCTATGGAAAAGAAGCAGGTGATTCACAAAGAAGAATTATTTTTAAAAACAATATGACACACCTACATGCAGAAAGTCTTTTCTGCTTCCCCAAGCCAATTCTTTTTACCTGTTTGGGAACCTGGCCAAAGTTGCTGACGTATCCCAAGATTGTGCTCTTTATGAGGGGGTCCTTAGAATTCTGCCAACCTCTCTGGGCGTAGAAGTAAGGATGGAACGTGTTGACACTTTCTACAGCAGCTGGACCTTGTTGCCGATACCCAAAAATTAGGTCGATCCACAGGTGGAGGTGGGAACTCACATAGTCACTTTCCAACACCTAAGGCAAACAGTGCAGGAGATTGTTGCACAAACTAAGAACACCTAGTCAACTACCATTACAAAACTACTATGATGCATTATGCAGCAGTGCAATGAAGCAATACAGAGGTATGCAGTGCTCATTGTTATTACAGTGAGACTAAAACCATCAGTCAAACTCTTAAAATGAGAGTTTAGAAACACAAAAAAACTTATAGCAGAATGCACAACCAATCAAATTATTCAGGTACTGTATGATTTCTTCCAAAAGTCAATTTAGAAGTCTGGAACAGCAGGAAGCTGCACAGCTGGGTTATGAGCATATCTTCATGTTAGAATTAAAGAATGATTTCAGTAAAATTACCCAGAGATTGGTTTTGAAGAGTTAATAAGGAAAAGTGGGCATTATGACCAGCCATACCCTGCACCCATTCTTAATAAACCCATCCTGGAATAACCGAAAACTAAAAAAAAAAAAAACTAAAAAAAAAAACATCATAAGGAGGATATATTGTCCTCAGTTAATTTGTCTATGGAAGAAAAAAACAATCTTCTAAAGTCACTAATTTTATGAGAATGCTAGGCAATATGAGTAGTTCAGTAGATTACAGAGTGATAACCATCATAGTTGCCCCAGGAATGGAAAAAGGGAGGGTCACACTCTGAAGAAATCAGACCAACAGAGAGGAAAAGAGCAGAGTTATACAATAACCCCACACAGGGAAGGAGAAGAAAGAGCCGAGAAAAGAGAGAGAATATTCAGCCCATAAACAGCTGGCAGAAATAATGGCATTATGAAAAAGACTGTCTTGTGCCTGCCCTGAATAGTGTTAAATAGGCTTGTTGTCCTTCATCATCTGTCATCTAAACTTCTTTGCCTTTTCATGCAATTTCTTGATAAGAAAAACAACTGCTCCTTATATTTGAAAACAGTCAGTACTAAAAGAATTCAACTGAACCAAACTCAGTGGCACAAGATGGCCTTTAGAGAATATCACGAATATGACAGTGGCTGTTGTGAATAAGATCTGTCTCTTATACTGTGGTAGAAAGAATGGAGACAAATAAATTGGCAGCTACCAGCACTGTTACAGTGGATACTTATACTACTTTTAAGATACTAAAACAGTGCATTTTCTGTGTACATACATCTGTTAGTATTGACAAACATTATTAGGTCTTATGGGAAAGCTCCCTGTTTGTAACAGGCCAGACTGGCCAATTGTAACAGACAGGCATGGTGGGGTCGGGGGTCACTGACCTCTCGATGGATTCTAATGAACTCCTGGGGGTCACCTTTCGCCCAAGGAGGCAGCTCCACATCTCCCAGAGCAGTACCATCCTCCAAACAACCTACAAAGATATGGACATATAGTACATACAGCATTCTGGGTCACATCACATCACAGTGAGTTTTTTTGCCACTGAGGGCACTATGGAGCAATGTTTTGATGAGCGGTTCCCCGTTTTGTTTGTGTGTCAACTTGCACATGCATGAGGACACGCATGTACTGTGCGTGCATTAGCACCTGTGTTATGCGATACCTTTAGAGGATAAGGCTGGTGATATTGTATTTCTTTAAGACCAAACCCAAAATAAAGTGTACTAAAAAGTATTGGCTGTGTAGCCTGAAACAAATAAGGCTAATTCCTCTGTGGCACATACCTCCATTGTTGTCCAAAAACTATTAAAAACACATCAATGACCCAGATGGTTGAAATAGGTGATATGTTTCCTCATTACAATGAACATGTGCACTGTAGTTTATCTTATTTTTATTTTTTCAGCCCCAAATACAACATCCTGCTGCTGTAAATGCTCATTAGACCATCTCTTAATATGAAAATAATGAAAATGCTTCACTATTTACTCTTGTACTGTATGAGTAACGTTTTTCTAAAAACTACACTACCCAGGTCAAATGGGCTCAGGGCTGAAAGTCACAGATAGGGTAAGAAAGTCAGAAAGTACTCAGAGAGAGACACATTGCTGGCTTTGGTCTGGACAATAAGAAAAATAAGAATATTGCTAGCCTAATCCTTTGAGTGCATTACTAATACAATTGTCTGCACAAGGCAAATATCTTAACAGGAAGTTCATACTTTGAGTCATTCACTTAGATACACAGAGGATGATTTTTGAGTCTGACCCAGCTGGATGTGGTTAGAGTTGAGCAGGAAGTCGGACAGGTAGAAGAACTCTGGCATCAGCTCTCTGACATCGCCCATGTTGTCTCTGGAGGCCGACTCCCACTCCTTCTTTACACTGTGAAACATCCGCTCTGGGATATCAAACCCTCCCTGTCAGGGAGACGAGGCACAACACTGTCAGATCCTCTGCACACTGTTGAACTAAACTTTGCATATTACTAAAGTAGTCTGCAAGATTCTGTGCTGTGAATTATATTTTTTTATTCTTCATTGTATTATGTAAGGGGGAAAGATTTGCTATTTGAAGAAAGCTTTTCATCTTTCTGTAAAATTCCATAATCTGTAACGGAAATCTCATGAGAGAGAATGTAATTTAGAGTAAAACAATTACCTCAATGAATGAAAATAGCATATATACTGGTAAACTCAGTTAGAGATGTAAATTCAGTTATGGATATTACTACACACCCGTTACACGCTTCAGAAGACAAAAAGGCACTGTAATGCACCAGACTAACATTTTTATTGCTTTATTCTGACTATCAAATGCATGCCTTTTCATTCTAATCAATTGGAAGCTGCATCATAAATTGGTAACATCTGTGGCTATTTGCATTGGCTTCTTTTTGATGCTTTCTGTAATTATTTGCATATATATTGAAATCTCCCTATAATCTGCTTCCATACCAAAAGCAGCACTGAAAGAGGGTCTGGAGTGCTGAAAATAGCTCATATTAGAGTCATATTATTAGCAAGGTTACGTTCGAAAATAAAAAATGACAAAGTGATGAACGTCAATGGGCATCTGGAGCACTGGGTTTGCAGAGGGGCCTGTGGGTTAATGAACAGACTGAACAGACTGATACATTTCCTTAAGACAAAACCTACAGTGATCAGCAGTGATTACATTCAGGAAGTGATCCACCTTTATATCTTATACGTCATACATTTATCACTTACTGTAATGTGTGTATACATGTATATTTGTATTCATGTGTGTAAGAGTATGCAGAGCTTCAGTCTATTAGATGAGCCATGAATTGATGCAACAAAAATGGTTGCTGTCAAAGGTTCAGAAACTCATCCAGTAAATTTAGCATTTTAATATATATGATTCTAAGCTTTTAGTATTGACCTCTCAATGAGCTGATAAAAAGTATTGTACTTTTACATGTGATGGATGTGTTTATTGTTACTGTACAAACCAGTAAAGTGGTTTCACACAGAGAAAAATACTTTCTATTCAATGCTATTCTTAACTGCAGAAGTTTCTGTGGAAATAGGTTAGTCAGGCAAGTGACCGACATACCTATTAAGGTCACATCCACTGTGTGCTGTGAGCCACAGGATTTTATCTAATACCAGCTTATTGTTTCAAAGGGCAAAAAAATGACAGTTTTCCATCTGTGAGTTTAGTCTGGATATTTTATTGCATTTCCTGGTGTTAAAGGCCTCACCTGCAGTGTCTGGAAAGTGTGTGAAAACGGCTCTATCCTGACAAGGAAGGACGCCACGATGATGGCTGAGGAGTAGTGGGTACAGTAGTGGCATCGTGCTGACAAATCTCCTAGAGAGTGAACCATTTTTAAAAGGACACACAGTGTGCTGAATAAAAAGTACAGTGAATAGAAGAGGTGAGAAGAATGAAGAGTGATAAGACGAACAGATACCTTCACCCTCGCTGTTCTCTACTTCTTCATATCTCTGGATAAACATCTGCTTCCTTTTCTCTGTCTGAGCTCCCATTGGCTTAGACAGATCACGGAAGGTCGCAGGATTTGAGAGATCAAGTGTCTATTGAGGAGTAAATACGATGGGATGAGGGTAAGGAGAAAATATACACACCACATAGAATATTCGATAGATGTTATATACATTATACAATGGCTTGGTGTAACAAAAGCACTAACAGTTTTATTACCATGGTGCCTGAACTTCAATATAAAGGTTATCTGTGTTGTGTGAGATCCTACCTCTGACTGGTAGTCAGCTAGGACCCAAGGGAACACTGGATACTGCATCAGGTCATTGTATGTCCTCCCAGCGATGGTGTTCAGATGCATCAAGTACTCAAAGTTACTTATCTCCCCTTTCTAGAGCACAGACAAGAATAATATAAATACCTCTCTAAACACAGGAATACATTTATAATCAAAACTAGAGCTGGATTACTCCTCATGTCATATCAACATTTGAGCAGTCATTCATTACTGATGTGAAAGGAGTAAGAACTGAATCTGTGAGCACAAACAACTCAGACAAAAACAAAATGGATGAAGAGCCGTGTTTATTGCATTACCTGCCATTTAACAAGGGCTGTCTTTTCAACCACAGGAGTCTTTCTAAAACACAATAAAAACAAATACCTTGAATTAGCATCAGAGGTTGATCACTGAGCAGTGCCTACCAACACAAAGTTTTTTTTTGCTTGCTCTGTTGCCTAGCAACCAGTGTTGAAATGTAACACAGCAGAGTTCAGAAGCAGCAGAGTGGAGGTGAGTGAGTGATTCAGGAAACAGAAATTGTGTGTACACAGCTGTAGGAGCAGTTATGGGATTGAGGCTAGCTACAGTATGTAGCATAAATAGTAAGGATGTAGCACATGGTGCCATCTGTAGGCTCTGAGGAAATGTACTTTCAGTAACACTGGAACTCGTGTGGTAGTCTCCATCAGCAAAGTCAGCTACTCTAAAGAGGAAGTAATATTTTCCTTCTACAGTGACTTTTTAAATGCTATGCTTTGATATACAGAGGTTATTCATTACTGGTCAAACAGGAACAATAACTTTCTTTCAAATTTCTGTCACAGAACAGTTCACTGATTTCCAAGAATAATCAGTGATTTCCTGCTTCATAGCTAAGACAAACATTAGTTTCTTCTCCTGCTGTTTTTTATTTCATTTTACTAATGTAAATATTTTAATAGGTATCCATTCAAAAGGAGGCACACACTTAAAAGTTGCTCTTTAACAAACTGCTGAGCACAAAAACTGCTCATTCAAAATACCTTGTTTTCAATTAATCTACCAGAGTGTGTGTTTAGCCAAACAAAACATCTAAATGACAATGTTGCTGAACATTTTATCAAGTATTTTACTCAAGGAATACCTATCTAAACTTGTTTCATCTAAGTTGGCAAAGCATTCAACTGCTCCTGAAATCTCTTTTCCCTCTGTGGGCCAGTAACATGGCAATAAAGTCCTGGCGCCAAGCACCCCAGTTGCTAAGTAACGCTATTAAACAAGAGGAACCTGGACTTTCTCTGTTTTATGTGGGGAGGCTAAGGAAATGTTGATATACACAAATGGTGCATTCCTGACCTTTCCTCTCAACTTCACCAACATAATTTGTGAGACAGCATTACCAGGTAATATTAATACAACTTCAACATGTTGACCACGCTGGAAATGTAATTTACAGGAGGGAGAGGCTTCGAGCTGAATGGCCGGTTCACCGAAACTAAAGCTGTTGGTGTGTTTCAAAAACTGACGACAATCTCATCACTTGATTGAGGCCAAATCAGAAAAAAAGAAGACAAAATATGGTGAGTACATATTTTAATTTATGTTGAAAATGTAGATAAACATTTTAAACAAGAATACAGTAAGACACCAACTGAAAAATAGACATGCATACCGTAAATGGACCAATAACTCCTTCCGTTGTTCAATAACTCCTGACCAAATTATTTTGTAAAACTACACTAAATCAATCATTGCATTTGGCCCTGTATGTGTTATCTAATTGCAGGCAATAATTTCATGCAATAGTTTTCTATAGGAGGTTATAATGGGAACAAGCACCAGTGGATAACCTCTCTCATCCTGAGGATGATGAATGAGGCGAGAGAGGGCCTTGGGGTGTAACACAGACACAAACAGACACACACCTTGCTCTTTTAGACAAGGAGGGGAGAAGAGCGAAGCCCTCATCACACTCCCAACACTCCCTATCTATCATTTATCAAAGTCCAGATTTGACTCTTTGTGTACATGCACTCTAGTATAGTGCATCCATGTCTGTCAACACACTTGCATGTCGATGGCCTACACACACACACACACGCGCACACATCTTCCTTGCCTGAAAAAAGCCAAGCAGCTCAATCAGTTGAATGGTGAGGGAGCATCAGCACTCATTTGTTTTTGCTGTATTATCCAGTGTCGCCTCTCTCCTATTGTTCCCCAGCATTAGCCTTAATTAGAGAGTCGTGCTCTTAAATACCCCCATGGGCAACACTGGGTGAGCACGCACTAGTGCAGACATAACACTGCGACACACACACACGTGCACTCACAGAGACACACACACCGCTCAGATTCTCATTCCTCAGAGAGCATGCTTTGCCTACTGCCCTGGGCCATACATAAGCCCTTGTATCTGAATAAATCACATCAGCCTTACACACGCATACTTACACGTAAACATACACACAACACATTTATTTGCTATAGCACTGTGTGGCGGTGTAGATTAGATAAATTATTGTAAATCAGCCTCTTGGGGGCAGCTATCACAAAAGTGAAATTGAGCAGAAATTTTAAACTGAGCTGTGTGTGTGTTGCAGTACCATGCCCAAAGGAAAGGGAGCCAAAGGGACAAAGGTGACCCTCAAGATTGCCAAAAAGGCAATACGTATGACACCAGATGGACGGCGCAGACTCACCCTTAGCAACATGGGTATAACCATCTTCCCAAAGTGTCTCCTCAAACTGACCAACGTGGATGAGTTGGACCTCAGCCGCAACCTGATACAGAAACTCCCAGATAACATCGGGAACTTCTCATCACTGAGATGGCTAGATCTACACAGCAACAAGCTGGAGTCTGTTCCAGAGTCCATCAGCAACCTGGTGGGATTGACCCACCTCAACCTCTCCAACAACCGCCTAACCTCTGCAGGTTTACCCTCCACACTGGGTTTCCTCACCAGTCTGAAGAGTCTCAATCTGGGGATGAACCAGCTGGACACTCTGCCTACCACTATGGCAGCTCTAGGCAATCTCCAAGAGTTAGGCCTATTTGATAACCTCTTCATCAACCTACCAGAGTTTCTGAGCGCCCTACGAAACCTCACTAAGGTGAACATGAAACGAAATCCTCTATCGTATGCTCAGGGGGATGCTGAGGGGATGCTGAAGGAAAAATCAGAACCAGAGGGAGATGTGTACCTGGTACATGAGAGCAGCCTGTGTAGGACATGCCTTAAAAGATGTAAAGAGCAGGGGGAAAGGCTTACGAGAGGAGGAGGAGGAGGAGGAGGAGGAGGAGGAGGAGGAGGAGGAGGAGGAGGAGGAGGAGGAGGAGGAGAAAGGAGAGGAGGAGGTGACATGTTTGAGGAGAAAAGGATAAGAACTTATGCAGGACTGATAGCGCCAAACTCAGTCGCTACAGTCAATCAGGATGCGTGGAGAATAAGGAAGGTGGAACACAAGACAATCAAATGACCAAAGAGCTGCTGGCATCCTCTTAAACTACAGAACAAATGGAACCAATGTCATTTTTAAGCAGGCACACAAATTTTAATTATATGTGCATAATATCTATCTATATGTCACACAACTATTTTTATTGATGTATTTTACATTTCAATAGATGAAATAAAAATAGTGATTACATGTAATTGTCTTGAAATATTGCTGTTGGATGACTGATTAACTGATGACACTTACCTGGCATTAGCAATGACCTCAGCAACCCCTCTGCCTTTTAATGCTGGCACTACTGTGCACAACCTGCAGGAAGACAGAGAAAGGGAAGAATAAGGATCAGGGTCAGAATATAAAAAATAAAAACAATTTTTTAAGATCCAATCTTTATAAATGTGGTACCTTTTATATGCAGAGACGTGGTCTTTATTCAGGAATACCAGGAAGGCTGAGTGTCCATTTTTCATAAAGACCTCGATAGCATTGTCCTGACAGACACAGTGGCTCTTTAGTTACTCAGGCATGAAATTTCTGTGCAGTAGATATTTTTATCTCTTACATCCCTTGTAAACCCAGACTTAACATGTACCTTGACTGATTCTTGATTAATCGAAAACAACTGTAAGTAAAATACACAACAAAGCTGATTTCTATTTGTGCAGAGACAAATTTGAAAAACTAATGTGAATGTATTCAAGCTAAATCCTGTATAGACAGAATCTGGATATAAGATGCAAGTTAATTCAAGGTATCTCTGGGAGCATTTGGATGTCTGACCTCCAAAAGGAAACGCATGAAGCGGGCCTCCTTGATATCCTCATAGAGCCAGCGTCTGCAGCGAGCTGATGGCAGCTCTTTACTCAGCATGGTGGAAATGAAGGAATCCCGCACACTGGCAGAGACAGAAATAGACACAGAGAATGATGGATAACGAATTGAGCCGAATGAGTGGCTATGCTTATATGTTTTTCTGTAGCTGCACACAAATACACGGCACACACAGGTGTACCTGCTAGGATGGTGTTTCCTGCAACAAACATCCCCAGTAGGACTGAGAGTGAATCCCTCACACAGGAGCAGGCTCTCCTTCCCAAACAGCAGCACCCCCTCTGTCACTCTGAGGCCACTCACCATCACTACACACATCTTAGCCTTTACCTACACACAGAGAGAGAGAGAGAGAGAGAGAGAGAGAGAGAGAGATACATTAAGCCCTATGTGAGAGGCATAATACACATCAGCACGTTTCTCTCCTGGGACATGACATGGCAGCAACACAGGCACTTCAGGCTTTACTTGATTGATCATTTTAATCACATATTTTAATCATTATTAAAAAGACACAGTTGAACACTTCATTATCAGAGCTGATTGATGGGGATGAAAAGACCCGGCCCCTTTTTCAGCAGTGTGACTGTGTGTTTCATCCAGTGCCAAAGTGGACCCACATGCTGCTTTCAGCGCCGGTTGTAGCTAATGCTAACTGCATTGTGATAATGTGTGGCTAATTCTATTGTCTCCCCTCATTTCACAGTGAGTGTGTGCACCTGGCTGTCTCTCTGTGTTGGCCCCTCTGCAGGCCCTCTGGGACACAGCGCCCAAAAACCATATGGGGCCCCAACATACCCGCAGGCCCCTCACAATTTATACTAATCAAATCAAACTCCCTACCCCCAGACACGGAGTCACACACTTGGTGGAGGAGGAGGCCATGCCTGGCCATTATTAGGAGAATTAATCACTGCCACACACACAATAGGAAACCTGCTAAGTGATCAGAACCTCTTGTCTAAATGCACACATAGAGACACTCTATGATGGATAATATCACTTGTCATGTAAAAGGGTTTAAGAAGAGTCAAGGTGAGTGAGTCTCAGCCACATGGCACAGAAATCTTACATTAAGCTATATCATGGTCAGATTTTGTGGCAGTTTCCATCAGTGAACATAAATTGGTATCAGGCCTACTGTCTCTAACAATGACTAGATTTCAGAAAAAATTGTTAAATTTATTGTTATCAAACATTAAATACATAACAATAAACTTGTTTCCTTATCGCCTTACTGTGCTCTGGACAGATATGCGTTATCAGTCTGAGGGTGATTTAGCTGATGATGGGAAGAAGGAGAGAAAAGGAGGACTTTTATTGACTGAGAGCCTAATGTCAGACCATTGATTTCTCCCCATACACATTACTGTCATAATCACACTATTGGCGCTGGCAAGCTAATTATGAGTGGGTCTCCCTTTGTGTGTAACTATATGTGTGTGTGTGTTAGTCCGTGTGTGTGTGTGTGTGCATTTTTCAGAGCTAATGACTGTGTTCATTTGACAGGAAGCTCAGCAGGACTCACACAATGAACCACTGCAAGACAACAGGACACACAAGCACACATCACACACTTACTAAGCGGATGTAAGACAGCTTGCATCACCTCCTACTGTTTTTATTAATACTTCTGTCAGAAACATTAAAAGCCGCGGCTGGTTGCCGGAGCGATGAGAGTCCCTGTCAACATGTGCTTTGGTTTCTAACTCACTGGAAGAATGAGAAGAGCTGAGCTGGGCCTCGACATTAAAACATTACACTAATGAGGAAAGATGAAATTCTGATAGCAGCGCTGGGCTATTGGAATCCCTCAGTCTACATCAGATAATTATGATTGTGAATATTAGTAGGGTGGGAAGGAGCTGTGTTTGTGTTTATGCATGTTGTTTTTAGCCCAGCATACCGACAAACCCTCCTGTGCTACAGTACCTCCTCTCCAGGGTGCAGGTCCTGCAGGATGATGCGTATGTCAGTGCAGTCTTGTGTGTGGGAGCAGGGTTCGGGGGTTAAGGGGTCAGGTGGACCCTCAGTCACAGCAGGGGTCTCATTTAGAACTGGGAAGAAGGTCAGGTGTTCACAATCCTGTCCTCCCTCTTCTTCATCCTCTTTAGCCTCTGCACCAACTTCACACAGGATCTTGGGCTCTGTTACAAAGGAAACATATTTTTCCACTGAACTTACATCCAACACCCACATTGTAGCAAATAAAGTCAAACTTAAAAAAGGCAACACTACTCTTAACCTCTGTCACCTTCTGTTCTGTTTTTGATGTCCTCAAATATGCCAGTCCTTAAACCCAGACTCAGTGTTCCCAGCACCTGTTGTAACAACATATGACACTGTTAAAGGTTAGACTGCGTACTATATGAACACTAAATAGGACTCTGCTCTAAAGTGAAAGGCTGTACCCGTCTAGTTCGTCTCAAAGCTTTTCTGCGGATGCGTGATCTGGTCCGGTTCGGTCCTTCAACAGAGTCTTGCACCCAGTCTCGGCTCAGTAGCACCCCTGGGCCAGGGCCGAACACAGCTCTCTCCCTCAGCAGCTCGGCCTCCACATACAGCCACTTGGAGCTCACTCGCTCCCACTCACTGGCTTGTAACTGCGATGTAGAAACAGGCCCAGGATGGAGGTAATAAATGAGACAGAGAACATTATTATGCATCTAATTTTGGCTTTTTAACAACATTAATTTCAGTATATTCACAGTAACATTTATGTCAAACCTGTAAGTGGTTTGTCCTCATATTCTCAAACATGCTGTGGCCTCTGTGTCGATGTGACTCCATGCAGGACAGAAACTCCTACAAAGAAAGGAGAGTAACCTGATGGGTGCAAATGAAAAGAGCGGGTTGTACAATCGCTCTTCCTCTAGCTCATATTGTACACACACAACACACATTATGTTCACAGAGATTGTATATTCATAATGGTATTGTTGTTTCCTCATGCAATTACAATGCATTCATACAATTACATCTGTTCTAAATTGCATTCACTGGGCAAAATAAGCTAGTGGCTACAGTGTTACAATAACCCTGTCTGGAAATGTAATCATTTGTTGGTGTGATCTGATTAACATAAACATTAATATCACTGAGCCACGCCACAGTCAAGGGCAAGGTAAGTGTGCATGCGCCTTTATTGTGTGTGAGTGAGTGTGTATGTGTCGATTAAAAGAGAAAAGAAAAAAAAAAAGAAAAGAAAAAAAAAATAGAAAAACCCAAAACAGAGCCGTGTTGACACTGCAGGATGCTCATGTTCAGCAGACACACTGGGATCATATTCTGACTGTTAACTGCTTCATTAAGCCCATCATCACAGCAGTGCTCGCTGAGAGACTAGTGAAACAACATGTGTCCATCCTCACAGCTGACCCAGGAAAGCCATTTAATTGACTGAATGAACATGCAGTAACTCTTTATATCGAGCCTTATTTACAGATGTTAATTCTGTGTTTTGCTCTATAACGCCATGAATGCAATAATTGATTTCAAGTACATTAAAAAGAAAACAACTTCTGTAACGCAAGAGATGCAGAAATTCGACAATTTCAGAAAAAACCCATGCATAAAAGTTGAAAACAAACTTTGACAAGCCCTCTGGAGAATGAAAACTGTTTCTCTAAATGACTGACTGCCTATCCAAATGAGAAGTTGTGCAGAGAAAGAAATAAAGGAGTAATTTGAGGGGAGATTATAGAAATATTACAGACAGAAAAGAGAGTAATAATGAAGTTTGCAAACTAGAGCCGTGTTGTGACAGATAAACAGCAAGTCGGCGTCATCATCTCCTAATTTCATTCCTTCATTTGGCCAAACATAAGTAATATATAGCATTAATTACCCTATTTAGCAGATAGGAACCTCATTGGCTTTTTAAATGTTGCATTAAATACATAACTCATCTCTTCCCTCTGCAATTAACATCAGAACATCACACTCATTTCCATTTTAATGACTTCCCAACAATACGCCACCTTTGATGATAAGGCAACATAATGTCAACTTCATTCTGGGCTGGCAGTGAATGTGTAATGAACTTAACGTGATCATTAGTGCTGTTAATTATCTTTCTAATATGAGGACACAGATATGATTATGGAAACTGCATTCGCTGATGAAATAAATCTCTAGAAGGATTGCACTGAAGCTTGACTGAGGACACAGTCTGCCTATCAGTCTCTATATTCTCATTCATTACCTACAGTAGGCTTTAAAATTATTTTTTTGTTCAGTAAAAGTAGATATCTGAGACCCGGAAACTGTGCCCCGTGCTCCGTAGAAATGCATTCCTATGGATCCAGTGACTGAAAAGAGACTCCCCATAAGCTCATGACTTGCCAAATAAAAGGTCATAAGTTGATGATCCAGAAATTAATTAATGGCTCACTTGTTTTTTCATGAGGATGAATGGAAAAATGAGCAGACTGGCTGACCATTACTAAAGATTTGAATATCATTTTGTGAACACTCGCTGAATGCTGCAACCTATTCAGAGCAAAGTGGTGCAACACACTGCAGAGAGGGAGCAGGCGAACGTCCCTCCCTCTTCTTCCCTACCTCTCAGATGGAAAAACAATTCATCACCCTCTCTGATAGCCTGTCAAAGACTGATATGATAAAGAATAACATCAAATGAATAATGTTTTCATCAGATTGGTACCACTATAATTGCCAACCCGATTTCTGTAGGCAAGAGACGTGCACAAACAAGAACACACACACGCAGACTCACACACACTTTGTGGGGGTGAGACAGACACACAGACGCGGTAATTTCATGCCTGTGTGCCTGAGTAATATGTCCCCGCTCCCTGCTCCAGATGGCTCGACGTCTTAAGCGTTGTGGGGGAACTAATGATGTGGGCCACGTGTTTCGGGGGGAAAAACAACAATAAACGCGTCTTTAACCTTCAGCAGCAAACAGTGTGTTGTAGTGAGTGTTCCCATGGATAGGCCTAACAGATATCAATTACTATGCCCACTCAGGGGCAATCAGCTGTGATAATCCAAATCCATTTAAAGAAATAATCAAACACCCCCACAGGGCTGGACAGCCCACAGCACAAACACCAGTGACTTTGGGATGAGTGTTTGGGCACAGCGCTCTGGGATGCAGGGTGCACCCGAGAAAAGGTGACACTACACTCCTCAAAGGGAACAACCATCATAAGCACACACATCTCTGTGCCCAAAAGAACCAGAAACACTGAGGTCACATGAGTATTTTATTTACCTCTACTGTTACTGACTCTTTGCCAAGTCTGCCCAAAGCTGAGCGAACAGCACTGCTGATCATATCAAACTTCTTCTGGGAGCTGCTGGCCACCTTCTGCTTCTGAGACTCTAAAACGATATTTTGAAGACAAATAAAATTTAAATGTCGAGAAAATCTTCTCCCACTGCATTTTTAGTATGGTGAGAGCTAACCTCTGTGTAGCTGCCAGGCTTTGTGTGCCGTCTCCTCCCAGAGAGGGCTGATATCAGTCATGCTGATGGACCCTGTTGTGCGTGTTGCTGAGATCTCTATCTTATAGGTCTCTTCAAGCGTGTGTTGCCTCTCCGTCATGACCTTTGACCAGCAGGCTTCCGCCAGGGACACTAGTTCTCTGTCATCTGGAACACCTGCACACACACATTTTTTCTTTCTCAAGTAACCCAGTAAACCTCCACAGACTCCACACTCCATGGCAGGATAACATGATGAATGTAAATAAACCCTCACATACTGGCCCCTCATACCTGTGGTGCTGTCTGCTCTGTTGCTGAGGCATGCAGAGTCTCTGGCTGTAGTAGCAAACAGGTGGAATGAAGTTTTCCTCTTCTGCACTTTTTGCATCAGACATCCAAAACCTTGAGGGTAGCTACAAAAAAAAAAAAAAAAAATGTGATTATGTGAATTAAAAGTGAATCCTAGTTTCCTGGACATGTTATGTGGGTTCTGGATTCACTACTACCTGCCAGATCGTATCAGTAACAGACAATGAAGAAGGCATGTGATGAAGTTCATGTTTGCATTGTAAGTTGCCATGACAACATCCCAGCGTTCCATCCAGGTCTGTAACGCCCTGATGACCCTTTCCTTTTCTTCATGGGAATGACGCGGTTGAGACAGGAAATAAAGCAGGACTTTATTGGTGCATGAGTAGAGGGCTGACACTGTCTTCTCTTTCTGACTTTGGCCTTTCTCCAGAACCTAGAAATATACAGTTTGTTATCTGTTATTTTTCACATTTTCACAATCCAGAGCTCCTATTGATTAAAAGGAACTGTGTCCACGTTGACAATTAAATTATTTTCAACTTCAATTTACAGATTAACATAAATTTTCAGTTTGAATTCAAATGTGAGATTTATGGTGAAAACATTTTATAAGCATCTATATGAAGTGTCTCTATGACCCTGTTCCAACCTGACATTAACAGGCGTCTTCGGTAATTCCATCACAAGTGGGCAGCTCTAAGTATGTGAGTTGTTTTTAGCTAGTTTGACAGGTCCATTGTCGATGTGTTTGTGAGAGAGAGCTAGAGAAAGGGAGTGGGGTAAAGAGGGTTTGAGCAAGGGGTTGCATTGAGCACAGCACAACAATGGAGTATGGCTTTAGCCATTTGAAATGGTAAAATATTTTAGTTTCATTATGAAACTGTGGTGGGACTAATCAGACTGTGGAAAAGGACATCAGTTGAGTAGGTGGTCCTTCAATGTGGCATTCACACTGTTAAAAGAATGTGGCCACATGTGGCCCGGACCACCTCAAAATGAGTGATCGGATCTCAATGCGTCCTCAATGCGTCTTGGGTGTGTTCACGCCTGCACTTGTATGCACACCTGTAAGTTAGAGCTGTCCACATGTGATTGGATCACGGAAGATGGACATTAATACCAGGTCAGAATAGGCCAATGTGTTCATCTCACCACCACAATCTGATCAGCGAGGAAGTTGATCAAACTCTCAGAGTCTCCCAAGAATGTTCCACTGTAAAGTTTCTGCAGCAGAGTCTTACTAAAGAGGACCACGTTCTCCATTAATGTGCCCATCTGTCCTTCAGGCCTCGGATTTGAGCCTGAGGGATACAGTAAAAAGTCATGCGTTCAGATAAGAGAATTTTCTGCATGGACACAGTCAGGCCAGTTACAGCCATGAGGAAGCCATGCATGGAAATTCTACCTTGTGAGTTGAGATGAGTGTTGTTTTCTTCCTCATGGCTGAGCATGTGAATGATGTCCATCATCAACTCCAGCAGCTCAGTGTGGAAAGTCTCCCTCTGTTCCAGCAATGCACCATTAGGGGAGAACTGCAACATTTATATAGTTTATTAGTTAGCAAACAGAATCTAATTACTCTAACTAAATCTAATATGATTTGAAACTGACGAACAACAGAAATGTGATGACTCTTTCTTCTGTTACGTCTGATAGGAAACATCTTTTGTAATATTATCTCAATTGTAGTTGTTAGTGTTGGTGTGTGTGCATCCAGGTTAGTCTTGGCTA
This sequence comes from Seriola dumerili, assembly GCF_002260705.1. Classification (NCBI taxonomy): domain Eukaryota; kingdom Metazoa; phylum Chordata; class Actinopteri; order Carangiformes; family Carangidae; genus Seriola; species Seriola dumerili. The sequence goes on along the minus strand of NW_019174279.1, from coordinate 592,208 downwards.
GCTGAAACCAACATTACAGGAATCTGTACTTGTTGGCCTGTTGTTTCACTCCATCCTAATGGTGACTAATTTTATCAACAGTACCTTGTCTCTTCCTTATTCAGTAACTGAGCAAAGAGTGGCACCTTCTGGAGACATGAGAGTTTTGCAGTATTGTAGTATAGTGAAGAGCCTTTTCAGTGGGAATGCACTATTGGTAATAATATCTGGAGTATTTATGTGTGTATGTGTATATACAGATATATAGGTGTATGAATTCACCTCCAGCAGCAGAAGAAGGGGATTTGTGTTGGTGTTGGCAGAAACGTTAAGAAGACTGTCCATTAGCAGTATTCGGATGAAGTCGCACACTGGCTTCCTGGTTTGATAATTCCTGAATGTGTCCTCACCTTCACTCATCAGACAGGGCTCACCGACACCCTGAAAGAAGTGACCACACCAGTGAATAAAACCAGAGAGAGTAGAACTGTAAAGGTTTCATGAATCCAGAGTAACACACAAACCTCTGAACCGTCCAGAGGGTACACGACTCCAGCGAGTGCATGGAGGAACTCTGGAGATGCCCACAGTGGGTCTCTTGGCCGCAGGTTATGGAGAAGACAAAAGAACTGCATCACACTTGCTGGGAGCTGCCACTCCCATGATGCATCACTGCCTGACATGTGCTTCGTTGGAGGAGCAGGCTGTTAAAACACAAAAGAAAAATGTGTTACACATTATCAAGTTGTGCCAAATATACTGAGAAAATGCAAAGTTATTACATTCTTACCTGAGTAATTATGACTTTGACTAATTCCAGCAGTATCGTAGCAGCTTCAACACAGAGCTGCTGAGCTGGAGTGTTTGCTTGGCTGTCAATCAGTGACTGCAGGTTATCATCCAAATGCACCTGTAGATGACACATTATAAGAACATTATGCCTGGGATGATTCAGACGATCATTTAGAAAAATTTTAAATTACCCACCTTTCTCTCAGCAGTGTGACTGTTTTTTTCCCCCAGCAGCAGAGCAGCCAGGGCTTCATACACCTGAGGCAGGTGAGAATGTCTGAACAGCAGCTCCTGCAGAACATCAAAGCCTCGACATGTGGTGGTGAGGCACTCATAAGACCAAGAATGGGCTCGCAGGTTGTCTGGTGACAAGGCAAGAAAACAATGATAGAAGACACTCAAAATATTCTAATAGTTTTAAATGACTGTGAATTTATGACATTCAATAAGACTGAAAAAGTAAGACTAAAAGTATTATTTAAATATTAAATAAAACCAAAATATAAATATAACTTATATAATTAGGTGTAGAATATCTAACTATATAAAAATAACCCCAATTTGATTCCAATGAAAGAGGCAAAATGACAACATTGAATTATTTCCCTGCTTCACTGTGACAAATTATTCAGTTTTACCCATGACAGCAACAGGCTCCTCCATGCCTTCAATAAGTGTTCCAGGGACCACCCCCTCTCTGAAGCTGCTCTGCTGGTCTGGACTGGACAGAAAGTACGTAAGCAGGACGAGACCCAGTTTCAAGGTAGAAGGGTGAAGGTGGGGCTGAAGGAAGAGCAGGAACCAATCACTGCCCAAGGAATCAAACACTGCCTTCTGCTGACTAGTGGGGAATAAGAACATGACAGACTAATTCAGTTAATGCTCCTGTCATGACATTATGGCACATGAGATACTGGGCAAATATGTAGACAGCAACAGATGTTACTCACTCTTTGATTAGAAGGCTGTCTGAGTTGAAGATTTCACAAAGCACTAGTAACAGCTGGTTGCGGATAAAGATGAGACTGGCTGGACCAGAACTCTGAGCTACAGCACAGAGTGGACATGTCTGGGTCAGTACCGGTAAAAACTTGTGTCATCCATGAGACATGGAAAGTACTGTATAAGTGGTGTTTGTGTGTTATATGTTGTACCTGGTGCATCCTGGGAAAGATCACTTTCAGATATCTCCTTGCCTTCAGTCATGTCACTAAGAGGAGGGAGCGTGTAGATGAGAAAGAGCCCAAGTCTGACCAAAGAAAAGGACATATTTTAAATACACAGCTATACATAAAAAAATGATAAATCTGATATCTTTATGTGTAAACTGTATGACAGGAGCACACACAGAGTGTATTCCCAGTACCTGCTCATGTCCAGAGGGGTGAAGTGAGCTTTCAGGAGAGATGTGATGACGCAGGAAATTATCTTCACCTTCCGAAAGGTCACAGCAGGATCCGAAAGCTCGAATAGCAGCTTTGGTAGCAGACCTACAGTGTGCATGACCTCTGCATTCCTGCTGTCACTGTTGAGGACACAGAGAGAAAAAACAGACAGAGCACCAATATCAATCCCAATCTGTTCCCACAGACAGATAATCTAATTCAGCAATCCATGCACATGTTTAGTCATGCTCTTCTCTTCAGCCTCTGTGACTGATTCTGTTCAACATTCCCTCGACTATTTCTGTTGCACATTTCTGTGATATTGATGCCAGGCTGCTGCAGATGTTGACAGAACAGCCGATAAAGTTTGTCATCAGTCCTGAACAAGAGCCTCTTTATTGTGTTACGCAACCTGTTGGTCATGTAAGTTAATAGCAAATTAGATTAAAGCTACAACATAGTGGTGCGGTCGCACGCTGATAGCTGTGGAAATTACCTCGAGGATTTCAAGATTTCAGCAATGTGGTTCAGAACTGAAAGGTCCAGATTTTCTGATGTGTTCTGCCACACCTGAAAACACAGTACAATGATAGAGCAACAAAATTGTAACAATTAGCTTCCAGACGCAATTAAAAACTTTCCAAATTAATACTGGTTGGACACAAAAATGATCCATTCTCTGCATGCACTGAATGTTATGGATGCTCACCTCCAGGTCACACAGCAGATCTTGAAAAGCAGGTATGTTCTGTAGGCAACCAGATCCAGAGCTCAGCTCCACTGAACTTGAGAGATGCAGAACCAACTGAAGAGTTCTGTAGGTGACCAGACTTCTCTTCATCTTCAGCAGGAAAGCTAGCAGCTACAGGGAGAGCATATTACACACAAGAACAGGCCACAGTAAGGTAATAGATTTTGATGGTTGTTTACACATAATGTGTAGCTACTCCAATGATTTCAAACATGATCCAACAGACCTTGTATCCGTTGATGCGGTTCATTTCCTGCTGCATGGCAGAGTTGGTCTCCAGCACAGAAAGAAGAACTTTAACAGCTGCATACAAAGAGCTATCATCTGGAGCCATTGCAGCTAAACTGAGAACAACTGCAGGCCCACCAACATACAGGAAACCGTGGGATGCACTGCTGGGAGTGAATGTACGCACACCTAGAAGGAAGAGGCTGTGAGCTTAGTAAAAGTGCCTGCAAGAATCTACTAAAGCAGAAATAAACTTTTGAAAACAGTACTTCATTTACCAAAATGTCCAACCAGCGCTGCTCCTATGGTGCGAGATGTACCACTCAGGTGTTGGCTGATGTTTCGAGCAAGGAACACGGGAGTGGACTGATCCCGAGATGTTATGCCCATCTGTAATTAGAAACAATGATTGCTACTCTGTGTAAAAACAACAAACACATAGTTTCAAGGTGCAACCTTACCTCTTTAGCAATCAGTCTGCAGTCCACCTCATTGTAATCCTCTCTGATCTGCACAACTGTTGTTAATGTAGAAATTGCTGGGTTGATGCCAAATGAAATCCTCTCCTCAGGAACCAGCCTGAGAGGGAGAGCCTCAGAATCTGGATTATGGCCTGGACACAAACAGAGAGGCAAGAAAACATAGTTGGTGAACTAGAATTTAGGCTAAACAAGGTCCAACCTGTCACCATAACCATGTAATTAATTTTATTAATTAGAAAATATTTATATATGTCAATATGTATTCCTTCCCATGAGCTGTTAAGGTATTAAGTTGTTGGAGTTGTTCTGCAGTATATACTGTGCTTCTATATGGAAGCACATTATCTGTTTTACAGAGAAAATCGATCATGCATGCAATGAGCACCATGGAAACATAATTTGTTGCATGCCATTGCATGGGTGAAACAAAAAAAAGATTTTAAAAAAATCTCTGATCAAAATTACATTCATTAAGAATCTAAAGAGAAATGTTATCTTATTCTAGGGTCACATGTTTCTGAAAAAAACACAACCGATTCAGATTCAGTGTGCATAACTGGACAAGACTCTTATCCAGGGTGACCTACTGGAGGTAGACAAAAGACATTCTGTCGAAATCCTGTGAAATTCTTGCACAAGATCTTGTGACTCACCTATGTTGCGCAGAGCCTGGAAGTTGCCTTGGTATGCAGTGCCTTTTGTGTATATGACACCCACTGCCTCAGGACTCAAAGCCTCTTCAAACAGGTAAGAAGGACCCACTCGCCACACTAGAGCAGCGTGCTCCTTCCAGAGAGCTGGCGTTCCTATCAGTCCATACACGTCAATCACAGCTGTGGGGTCCATGGAGACATACTGACCAGGGAATGGCTTAATGTACCTCATCTAACAGAAAATGCACAGGCATGATTTTTTCCATTTATGAAAGTGTCTATGATACATTGATATTTAAATGCCATGTTGGACCTGGAATCAGTTTAATCATCAGCCTCTCTTTTCTTGTCATACCTTTCCGGTCCCCAGTGCCTTGCCGTTGAAGTAGGCTGAGGTCACACAGCTCTTCTTCACGTCTTTGGCCATCACCACAGCCAGATGGTGCCACTGACCTGGGACCAGTATGCTGGAGCAACGGAGTCTCAGTGATGTAGGCAGAGAAGTGGGAGTAGAAACTTCTGGCTCCATCATATCTGTTAAAACAGACATGGAGAAACACAATCAGTCAATCAGCATGCGGTATAAACTAATCATGTAACTATTCTGCAGGACCACTTTAAACACAGCTGGTAAGAAAGAGCTGACAGATGATAAGAAAAGCTAGAAAGTTGAACAAGTTCCTTTAATTTCTTGACAATCAATAACTGTTATGTAAAGTTCATCAAGAGCAAATACTGACCAAACTGTTATTGCTCTTACCCAGGTATGCTAATGCCTCCTCCTCTGTGGAGATAACCAGGCAGCCGTCATAGGCTGAGAAGGAGATTGACAGACAGATGTACTGTTGTTCAGTCCGAGACATGTGGCGAACCACTGACAACAGACGGATTGGGTGGGAGTCACAGGCTGAACTGAACCTGTTGATCTGGAACCAGCAAGAAAACGAGAGACCAGCTGTGGGGGGAAATCCCCTGCAGTCTAAAACATAAAAGGAAGATGATTAGACATTTATTCAAATTTATTAACACATTCATTATCAAACATTTAGATTCATCACTTACCTTTTCCAATTCCACCTGTTGAGATTGAATCAGCAGTCACTCCTTTCACTGTAGCCAGAGAGGGCAGGAAAAGGCAGCTGGGAAGCATACCGTCACATGCCAGTAAATTAATGAATGTGTGAATAACTGATGTTCTTACATTACATGTACAATAATACTCTGTTGATAAGCTAAAGCATCTTTTTTCACTATTATATACATCCATTTTTTTATTCTTTACTGTTACTTGGTGCTGCAACAATAGGTTTTATCACTACTCTAACTGGGACTGCAGGACTACACAGAGAACCAAAAAAACAGGGACTCACCCATATCCGCTCTCACTCATGTCAAACTCTACAAAAGCAGGTGAGGAGGAGACCCGGTGTGGTCTGAAGGTGCGCGGTGATGTCATGGACACCAGACTGATAATCTGATGGGCAGGGACTGCAGAACCAACAGAGGATTCACTGCAAGTTGTGGACTGTAACAAACTGAAGGTCCTCTTCAGTGTCTTCACTTTAGATTCCGATGAGGGATCTGCCTCTGTACTATGACCTGATTTAGATAATACCAAAATCAAATTAGCGATCTGCTGATTTTTGGGTATGAAAGACCAAATTAAACATCAAGTGAATTCAGTAAAAGAAGCATGCAGGAAACAACATAAGAATAGTCATTGTCACAAAACAAATATATACCATTTGATACAGGAGCTGGCTGTGGTTTTGTTGCTGTTTTGTCTACCAAGCACATAAGAGGGTTTCCCAAACACAGGAACTTTCTGAGAAAGAAAAAGGACAGCTCAAATACAGATTCTCATTTGCACAAATATTCAGAAAAGATTTTAAATGCAAACAAATTTCTTCATCTGCATTGCACTATATAAATGCATGTGTCTGACCTGAAGTCTGAGTGTGTGATGGCCTGGGAGGAGAGCTTTTCCAAGATCCGTGTAATTGGTAGATGTAACGGGTGGTTTGGAGACAGCAACATGCTCTGACAGTGGGCCAGGAGTGTGGAGACCAGCCCCCCCTCACACATTATCTGGCGGTTTCGCTCAGGTTTGACCATGGCCTGGACATGGTGTGCCAGGGAGAACTGGACCTCCATGGACAGCTGGGAAAGATGGAAAGAAATTTGTCTCATACTGGAGTCCTACCATGTATTAAATAGTATGTAACATTAGGGACTGTAACATGTTCAGTCAAGAGAGGTACCTGTGAGTCTTTAGGAGTAAACACTGCTGGAAGGAGAGTCATTATAATTCGGATTGCTCCTGGATGAAGAATAATATGATCGCAGGTGAACCTACTGTGGGCCAAGCCAAAAGCACAAAACAAAGAAAAATATGGGTTGATACTTAAAGATAACATATAGACTCTCCTTATATTTAAATTTGAATGTAGAGAAAAACCACATTATAGGAGTCTTCAACAACCTCCAAATGGTTAGAAATATCCACCTGTAATGAGACTCTGTGCAGACCGTAGAAATAGTTGATGCTGTGCTTCTGGATCTTCCCTGTGTGTCCACAACTGACTGTGGGCTTGATCCCAAGTGGACAGGAGGGGACCCTGAATGCACTCCTTCATGCCCTGCTGGTCCATTTTGTTTCTCTTTATCTACATCATACACATCATCAGGCTCAAGTCCCAAGTTTAACTCCTGAGGAGAGTAGGCCCCAGTGGCGAACTGGTCGAGATAGGACAGCAGCCTTATACATGTCCGAAGAGTGACAGGCAGACTGGGCTGCGGTGTGGTGGAGGGAGAGGAGGGAGTTTCAGTGGCCTCTGCTAACTCAACAAACTGGTGGAAGCTCTTTCCAGGAGACTGGCTGTCCCCTGCAGCCTTGGGACAGGAGGTTTCCTCTCCATTCCACCTCTCTTTCTCAGGACTTTCAGCGTGGAAGCAGCCCAGCTGGAGCAGAGCCTCTGCCAGCCTTTCGTAAAAGCCACCAGTCTCAAAATGGTGTGCATTTACTGTGTGAAGATGCACAGCCAAGGCCAGGATGTGAAGAGCGAGGAGCAGGAGGTCCAGCAGCTGCTGATGCCCCAACGACTTCCAAACTTCTCCCTGTGGAGGGTCAGACAGAGCTCCCTCCATGTCGATCACCAGAGACAGTAGTCCGGTGAAGCCTCCTGCTCTCCTGAAGGCTTCCCAGCTGTTGGGGCTCTCCAGCACCTTCAGCACAGACTGAAACACAGAAGGGACAAGCCAGATAGACCACTTGGACAGTTAACATGTGGGATCACCAAATACACTTAAACATAATCATACATGTGACAAAGCAGATTCTGTTTAAAATACTTTAGAAAGAATGCATTTTGATAGACACTAAGCTTGGCTCGAAGTCTCAGCTTTTAAAAGCGTCTCCCTCGTCAATTAAAACAATGTCATGAAAAATAGATGAAACATATAGATATATCATAAATCATTTCTGGTAACTAGTTTTTGGAGGTGAACAAAATCAAATTAGGTTTATTCAATTTAAAGAGCTAATCCATCAGGTAGGTAATGTGTGAGACAGAACGCAGAGGGAAATGTGATTAACTGAAACTGGAGTAATCACAATGGCTCTCAACACTTGCCAACCCAGGTTGTACCCAATCTGATTGCCACTTGCTTTAACCATGTTAGCACAAAGCGCGCGCACACGCACACACCAATTCATGCATGCACAAACAAGCACTCTCAAACACTCACACACATTGAACACACACGATATCTGCAAGTAAGTGCTCCTCTTGCTCCCATCTATAAAAACGGACACATACAGTAGGTGTGTAATTTAGTTAGGCTTAATCACATCTCTGTCCCATTCACTGATCTGATAGAGGTTGCAATCTTCATAGTGCCACAGCACAAGGCTGCTGGCCTAATCAAATTGGTCCAGAGTTAACAGCTAAACCTGTTTTAGCAAATCAATCTGCATTTGTCTATAATGTAATCGGGGTCCCACATGCTAAGAAAATAAATTCACTAGCTTATTATGTTTTAAGTGCATTACAATTTGTTATGATTTGATGTAGAGTGGAGACTACATTCACTATATATCTGGAAGTGTGTTTGGTGTTGTCAATGACACAAGTACCTGCAAAAGGTCCCACTTCAACCCAAGCTCCTGCTGTGTTGAGGAGCAGAGGGCTCCTATGGCTGTACTCATGAACTCCTCGGGGTTAATCTCAGCTAGCTGCTCCAAAATGCTCAGAGTGGGACCTCGATACTGATCCTTATCCAAGAAGATCTTTATGTAGGGAACCATACCAAGGTCTCGCACTGAAACTGGAGTATACACACAAAATTAGCCTTAAATATGTAAAAGAAACACAAAATGATTCCAGATGGTGACAGTGTAGGGAATTTAACAAAAAAAAAATGGACATGAAAAGAAGTGAATGTGTATACCTGTGTTTTTTATCGAACGTAAAGTAAGAGTTGACACAACTTGAAGCATACAGGTAGTGAGCAGCCTCTCACTTTCTTCTACACATTGCAGGTCCTGGGGATCTAAAGAGCACAAGTACTTCAGATGCAAATTACACAGTAAACATAGAAGGTGAAAAGTGGTTTTGAATGTGAAATGTGGCTGCTGAGTCACACCTGCAGGTCAAGGACAAATGTCCACATGCATTAAATGTAAAAATGCACTGAATCAGGACTGAGTTTGCTGCTCAGGTTCGCTGTAATGACATGCTGTTCTGCAAACAATCACTCTTTGCACAATCGTGATTACATCAGAAGCTGAAGAAATAAATATGTTGGTTCATACTTATTTCAGAGGAAGAAACAACTCCAGCCTTCCTGAGAATCTTAGCTCTCCTCCGGAGTTCCCCAAGCAGCAGCTCCAGAAGACCCCAGTCACTCAACACCTCAGCCAGCATACCACTGTGCACAGTCATCCTACAGAGAACAGAAGATCGATTTTATTCAGCATACATCAAGGAAAAAATGGGTACAAACAAAGCACTGCAATTTCAGGAAATACTGTATGGATCTTGATGTGAAAAAAACATATTAATATTAATATGTTAATGGTGTTGAGATCTATGACTTTGTACAGTTTGGTGCAAATCCAGATAATAATCTAGATCCAGATAATAATCTGGATCTGACAGAAGTGTAGGATTGTTTGGCCTTGGCAGAGGTATGCGCTTTACTAGTTCAAATAGAAATACGCTGTATTTATACCTAAACTTGACAACTCCATCCTGTCTTACCTTTCCTGTGTGTATTTGTCTCAATGATCAGACTAACCAAGCTGTTGCAGTACCAATGGGAGAAGGTTATGTTTTTGGCTATTTCCCATTTAAACTAGCTTTATGAGTGTCAGCTGACAGGAAAACAACAAATTCCGACTAATATCAGAGGATTGATTCAGGACAAAGCAGCAGTATCCTGAACATGTGAGTAATATCTTACCAACTCGCACTGCTCACCTGTGAAAACACTTAAGAGCCACCACTCCAAACTCTATCCCCGCCACCCCTCCAGCCAGTGTCCCAGCCCAAATCTGCTTCAGCACATTAAGCAGTGCACGCAGGGTCTCATGGGGGATGTAGTTCAACTTAAATACCACCTGTAGGGAAAACCCAGCATTTAATCAGACCTTGTATGCATGTTGTATCAAAGACCAAACAAGCACAGGGAGTTTACTGTACACATTAGAAGTTGTACCATCTCTAGAAGCGTAAAGAATAGTTTTTGGACAGGTGCTGGTTTACGCGACACACAGGCAGCCACCTGAGCCACCGACTGGACAGTCCACTCCAAGAGGAAGAAATTGGCTGGATCCCTCTCCCATATTGTCTGCAGGGTTCGAAGAAGCTGGCAGCACAGCAGAGAATCCTGGGAATGCAGCAAGGAGGCCTGAAGCAGGTGGAAGGCCTGCAGGTTCTTTACTGCTAAGCCTGGAGACAAAGGAACATTAGATGATGGCGAAAAAAAGTCTGAGTATACTTAACTTGTTAAAGGAGGTTTCAGCCCATTGAAACAAGTCAGATTGAAAAGAATACAGTCTGCATATTTGATTATCTTAACTTTTTGAAGTGGGAGAGAACGTATCCTGGTACTAGTCTGTCACAGACAGTTCTGCAAAACACTATCAGCCTGAGGTCAATTTAGCTAAAAGATGTTTTGAATGTAATGCTCGATTTATCTGATTTTACTACGGCAAGAAGAAGGAAAAGGAAACTCAATAAATCACAAACAACCTTTAACACACAGCACATGCTGAATCCCAGAAGCCAATTGAGTTATAAATACATAGACAGATTGAACAAACAACATAACATGCATGAAAGCAAAAGAAAAGTAAGATAATCTGCCTTGATAGGGTTTGTTTGGTGTACTGTCAAAATATTAAGAAAAGGTCTTAGATTTGGGAGCCAAAACACACTTGTGTTTGTTGTAAATAAATATATACCTGGTTAGTAATAGGATTCATTTTCACATTTAATCAAAATTGCATCAGAATAAAATCAGATAAACACAAAGCAGTCCCTGAACACTCTGCTGAAAAGAGATCTACTCCTCGATTTGATTGATGTGTCCTGATTGTGTGTGTCTGTGTGTATGTTTGAATGGGTATGTGTGTGTTTATTATGGACACTCTATTTATGAGTGTTGGATGGAGGTGTGTGTGCATCTATGATAGATGGCTAGTTGCTGTAGGCCAGTGTTGAAAGGATGTGGGGCATCCTAACAGAGTTAGAGGGGAAGCCTCCACTTCATCATCCCAGACATAATCACCTCAGCTTCCCGTTAACCTGAGGGGTGTTGTGCACTGCAGTGGGGTAGCGGTGGGGGAGTAGGAAGCCAGGGTATGTGGTGAATCAGGGAAAGGGGAAAGTGGGTGGTGCAATTTGGATGGGTTATATCAGGGCAAAAGTGCAAAGGAGTTATGAACAGTGTGGTCATTTGGGGGCGACCCCCCCCCCCCCTTTACGCCTACCTTTGCTGAGCTATGCAAGTGATAATAATTAGATAGTTTGGAGTATGCATTTAGAGGGGATTGTTCCGACTTTATCCTCATGATACAATCAGCCATTAGAGTTAATTAGGGAGTGGTGCCCAGAGAATAACAATGCAGAACTTTTGTTGAAGACTTGACCTACCTTTGGTGAGTGGTGGATCAAACTTAAAGCTTGGAGGCTGGGGGTTGGTCACACAAAGAGCCACTTTCAGTTCAGTTTTTCCCAGCAGGGTGAAAGACGCAATGAGAGCCAGCAACTCCTCCACGGGCTGAAACTGATCCACGGACACACCCTCCTCACAGCTTATGATGGTATAATGATATGAGACAAGAAAAAAAAGGGTAAGTTAAATGAAGAGCAGAGCGAAATAAAGATTTCTCTGTACTGAATCTAAGAGCAGAAAATTACACATGTGAAATATTTTGATGTCTTTTCTAGGATGACCTATTTACTACTAATCCTAAAATCACATAGTTGTTTCATTCTTTGTCAGTTCATGTCCTTTTATCTCACCGTTTCAGGATGTTCTCAAGGGCCTGGTAGCCGTTGTTGGTGTCAAACTCAATGAAGAGGGCTGTATTCAGGGAATAGGTGTCTCTAATGAAGCTAAACACAGCCACAGCCACCTCAGCTAGCAGCGGTCCTGAGACGTCAGCACTGATGTGCAGCAGGTTCTGGATGCAGATACGCACACAGTTCTTACCTAATGCGGGAAAGGCAGTGTTATTGTTAAGTGAGGTCATAGAGCACAGTCAACACACAGTTGACCCAGTTTTCAGTTCAAGAAATGACCGCTTAAGAACAACGATATATTCAATGTGAATGATACAGCAAAGAGCTATTGTCATGTGAGCAAAATATCCTGCAGGAAAATACAGATAATGATGTCCGAAACAAATCAAAGTAAACTTGTGTACAAGTTTATTTGAGGGACTCATCTGTGCTGATGGACACATCATGTGAAACATACTTGCAGTGCGTCTGTTGTTGGGCTGTGCGGTCATGTGTCACTGTATAATCAACTCATTACAGGAATAAAAATATCTGGCAGCACAAATAACTTCCCAAACAAAATCTAATTATTCACTTTGTGTGTAGCCTGTTTCTGTTTTTCTGATTTGTCCTTATGTGTTCAGTGTCATTGGTGGAATAGAATCTAATACAGAAAGAAGAACCATTAAACAACTATGAGCTTAACAGAAATGTGACTTGTCTCAATAGATTTGAGTTACCTCACCTAGCAAGCTCGGGACGGTGTTGCTTGTCGCTACGGCAGAGATTGCCTTGAGGACACGAGAGGCCTGGTGCCTCCAGGAAGCGCTAGTCTGATCCCATAGTGATGTGAGGCCAATGATAAGACACTGCAGTTCCTGGGTTTCCACCATTCGCTCCGCATTGACTGGCTGCCTACAGAGCTGAAGGAGAACCTGGAAAAGGGCAGGGGGAAGAAATGGAAGGTGAAACCAAAACATAATGGAAAAGAATAAAAGCAGCACAGAGCATAGACAGGTAGAACATGATGAAAAATGTAAAGAGTAAACTGAGGCTATTGCTTCAACTGACCTGTGTTAGTGGCTCCTGAAAGGTCTCTTCTATCGCCCTGTTCTCCTTTTTAGCTGGAAGGCAGACTAGCAGGTACAGACATTTCACCAAAGCAGCAGGGAGCCCTGGGTTTATATAGGAGAATATATCCTACAAACACACACACACACACACACACACAAAAGATGACAATCTAAAGTAAAATGTAGGAAAAAAAAAATATTTTCAGAAGATATTTACAGGTATGGTACTTATAATAACAATAACCCATATTGTCCCAGTTTTGGGAATTCTGATGCATTTTGAAGGTATGTGTGGATTTATCAATATGGTGTATATCATCTATTTCACTGTCCAATGCCAGTCAAGGACTTAACATAAATAATGGCAATTACCCCATAAATGACTCCCATCAAATACTGTATAAAAAGGTTGTTAATTAAACAGCATTGATCAGCTGAAAGTGTAGCACTATCAGTTTAACTCTGAAAATTCACTTCATTTTAAAAGTAACTGTTAATTATCACTCACTGAGTTGTCAGCTGTCAGCAGTAAAAGGGACTTTAACAGCAGCCATCCTGGACTTTCTCCTACTTCACATTTTGTGTCCTCGTCCAGCCTCTGAAAGAACAGCACCACCTCTTCACGAGCCGCCTCTGAAAACACAAAGGACTTAACGTTTACTGAGCCATGACCCCTGAAGACTAAGGGTCATACACAAAGACAAAATATACAGCAAGACTGCTACATACTATAGCTGCTTCTCTTCACCATCTACTGCTGCAGAAATCATTGAAATCTAACTCCATAAGTCAGTCAAGTACTCAAATAGAGAGCGACATGCATATCTGAAAAGGTTGTGGGTAACGATGTGTTCTCATAAAGGGTTTCATTTCTATTTTTGGCAGGTACAAATTTTTGGGCTACACAACAGCTGTCAAACTGTTAAATTATTTTAATATGACAGTAGTATGTACATAAAAAGACCTGCTGAGCCTACATTTGAGAAAGAAAAGTCACACCTTTGTTTATTTAAGTAGTATGAAATATCTACTTCAGGCACCATCTAACACCTTATCAAACTTTCACCCATACCAGAGCTTCATCAAAAACAACCCCAGAAGTATCTATTTCCCTAAAAACTGAGTAAGACTCTTGCTGCATTCTCTAAAAAAAACTCTTTTGCACACAAACATACAGAGCAAGACAGGAGAGAGACAACTGACAGAAAATCAGCCTCTTGAAGCATCCCAGCGTCAAGAAATGAACTGTGTATGAGGTGTTTCCACTTTTCTGTGAACACACTGCATGTACTTTGGCTTTCCATTTTTGATAAAATGGTAGAGGTGACATTTACAACATGAAACAATTTAGTGGAAAAAAACCCACAGTACACTGAAAAAGCAGAAGTAGACAAATGAGGTAGAAAGTCCCTATACCTGGAAATAACTGTGCAGTACATGCTGATATGAGCGGTTGTTTGTACCTGCAGGCCTTTCTGCCAGTCTGTTGTGGATGTTATGGATCACAGTGTCAGCGGTGAGCGCTGCAAGCCCCTTTACGTCCAAGTCTTCAAGTCTGGCACCATCCTCACAGACCTGGGATCAGAGGGGAGAATGTCCATTTTACAGAGATACTGAAGAGCAATAAAACAACTGTTCTGAAAGGTTTAATACAGATGTTGACACCGATGTTGAAAAACTATACACATACTGACAAGTATTGTCATCTCAAGTATTGAGTTATATGGAGGTGTTTTTGCTCACCCAATTTACCTATATCACTGAGAGTATTAAGGGGAAATATAACCTTTATTAAAGTAGAATTTATTATTAAACTGATAAGAGGTTTTAGGACTTTACCCATTATATGCTGTATCTGTACATTATGATATTCAGTGAAGCAACATTAACACATTATAGTTGGATCTCAAGTGCTTTTGCTAATGCGCTACAGTATAAATAATGGAGGGCAGTACGTACTATATGCTCTTTTCAGTTCCATAAGAGGATATCGCATTTCACTGAGTTTGCTATTCTTAAGTGAAGCCCTGAGTTCTGGTCAAATCTCTGGTCATGAGGCTTATCCGTATACACACACACACACACACAACCCCACACAAACCAAAGAGCGATTACGTCTGCAGCTGTAAGCCTGATCAATGGTGTTACTTACACACACACACACACACACACACACACACACAGATCAGTTAAGGAATTTTCACAGAGTGTGTGCATGGGCAAAAAAACAATGGGAGGTATCTTCATAAGTGTGACGCAATTGAGGCACTGAGAGTGAGAAACTCCACTTCTTTCAATTAATCAAAGTGAGGCCTGAAGCTATGGATGTGAAGCACTTTTCCATTTCATGTGACAGAGCAGTAAACTGTATTGTTTTACCAAGAGACACATTCATTCAAAGGACAGTGCAGTAGTGGGATCAGCTGAGGCCCAAACATCTGACTGCCAACTCATGTTGTTTTAATTGTTCATTCAAGCAGTCTGGAACAGTGTTTGAAATCAGGGAGCCCTAAGGCATCCATTTAACCTTTTCAATGTTTGGTAATAATTAGAAATGTGGCCCCACTTTAAATTCTCCTGCCATGATCCATTAATGATTCTCCAGTTGACAGTCTCCATTTGTTTAAAGAGTTTTACAATAGAAAAACTTCCACTTCAATCATAATAGAAAATAAATAACTCCCTTGGTTGACTGATGAACTGTAAAATATATCTCTGAAAATGATAAATGAAAGAACAATTAGAAATAAATAGGCCCACATTCTCGTCCCGCAGGTCCATACCTGTATGTAGAGAGGTAGGACTTTGACCAGATGTTGCTTTCTCTGCTCTAGAAGATCATGGTCAGTTCTGTGGTCAGAGCTTGAGTATGTGTGAATTCCCAGCTCCACTAGTTGTTTTCTGAGCACTTGTGGGAGTTGAGGATTCCTACAAGAGCCCTCTACTTTCAGCTCCTTCAACTCCACAGAGACAGGTAGCTCCCCTGAAGCACTCAGCTCTCCGGTTTCCTTATTGATCCTCTCCCCTTTAGCAGTCTGGTCCTGGAGGGGGAAACAAAGAGTGTGTGAAAAGTGAGAAATCCTCAAACTGTTACATCTTTTTTTTTGGATATCCTGAGTTGACCTAATATTCAAAATATCTTTTAATCATATTTCCTCAATCTCCAACCAAACCCTCAGCCCTCCTCCCCCACCTGCTGAGCACACTGTCTACTTTGAGAAATCACCAGATAGAAGAAAAGACCACTGTCATGTGCCACTCTCATTAACTAGTTATCAACCTCTGCAAGGGATTCGTATAGTATAATTGATGGCCAATTTTCAGTAATTGGAAGAATATAATGCCATTAAATGCCATCTTTGAAAGCTGAAACCACAAATGTTGAACACTTTTTAAGCTTCAAACCCTCCACTGCATGGACTATATTTACCTCTTTTATACCATCTAGTCATATCATTTCCTTTTCTCCAGTGCAGTGTTTAGTCACCAACAGTAATTGTGCAACAGTTTGCTAAAAATAAACAGTCCCGTCCCAAGTACAGGAAATTTGGATATTAAAACAATTGAATGTATAAGACAATTTGAGGTTCACTATGCAAAAGATTGAGAATCGGGATGTTTTGTTCTTACAAAATCAAATAAATGTCAAGTCAAGCATTAGTCAAGTCACCTTTATTTGAAGCACATGTTAAAAAACAACATAATACTAAGGCAATCAAATCAGAATAAATCAAAAAACAGTGTCAAAGGTATAGAAAATGAATACCCATCAAGTGGATCCAAACGTGAAAGAACAAAAATGTGTTTTAAGCCTGTATTTAAAGGAATCAATGGACATGGCAGATTTGATAGAGAGGGCCATGTTGTTCCACAGTCTAGGGGTTGCAACAGCAAAGGCTCGGTCAGTCCTAAACTTAGATATACAATGCGGTAAAGCCAGGCGCCCCAGGTGAGATGACCTGATGGACCTGGGAGCCGAATATGGGATTAAAAGGTCATATAGGACCTTAAAAACAAGGAGTAGGGTCTTGAAATCAATCCTGAAACGCACTGGAACCCAGTGATCTTCAGAGGCCTGAACAGGGTTAATATGGTCTCTCTTCCTGGTGCCCATCAGGAGTCTGGCAGTGGCGTTTTGGAACAAATTGGAGGAGGGATAGGGACAATTGACTAATCCCAGGTTACAGGGAATTTCTGTAGTATAAGTATGGGGAAATGAAGGCATGTATGACTTTCTCAAAGTGTTTGAATGAGAGAAAAGACTTGATTTTGGCAATAATACAGAGCTGGGAAAAGCTAGCTTTTATTACTGCACTGACCTGCTGGTCAAATGTTAGGGCGATGTCAAATATCACACCAAAGTTTTTAACAAGGGAGCACAGGTTGCCTAGGCAGTTGGTAATTGATTTGATGGAGTCAGAGGGGCCAGTTTCAAATGTGACACTGATAAAACCCAAGGATGTTCAGGTCCACTCAATAGTGCCCCTAATATTGATAAAGCTTTGGATACTGTGACATTATTATTCCTCTATAGTTTCCTAGTCTGTCCTTCACACAGGAGGCTGCAAATGTAAGTTTTACACTTCTCCATGGCACCAGGTGTAGAAGAGGAGTAGACATGTTAGTGTTCGACTGAGGCTTGACGAGAGGATTGTTTCCACATTACAGTGATATTATTTTGGTCACTCTCTGGTTTGAGACACGCATGATGCACAATGACGGACATTTTTAGAGACAGACTGCTAAACTGATGAGCCAGAGCTGGTAGACTCAGTAAAGCTGGTACAGTAAGTACACGGAGAGTCAGTTCTCATTCCACAGAAATTCATTAATACTTTGATGTTTCCTCATGTGAGTAGGTTCTGTGTGAAACGAGTGTGTGTGAGAGACCGACAGCAAGAAAGTGCAAAAGCATCCAAAGTCACTCCTTCCTGGAAAAACAGCACATACTTCTATTGTGTTTTATAGTTCCATATAAATTTGTCAAAATGAAAATGTATTCATGGGTACATGCATACATGACTTTTCAAAAATAATAAATGCAACACACAGTTAAGTCCCCATATTCTTACCTGTAGTTGTGTAAGAGCCATCTGGGAGTTTTCTTGGAGGAGGACTCTGTCATCTGTGTTGTGTTATTCCAGTGAGTGAGTGGTCTGCCTCTGTTCCCATGTCAGGAGGAAAAGACATGCAGAAACCTGCTAAGACATGACTAACACCTACTGTGCAGACCCCTTCTGTAAAACTACCCGCCCCTTACTAATCTGCACCAAGCAGACTGAACTTTGAACAAGCAGAGTAACTCACATCAGCTGGCTCGGGTCATGTGCCTTCTTACTTCCTTAGAGAAGCAGAAGTGAAAAACTCTTGTTTAGCTGGTTGGTTGGGGCCCTCCCACTGCAGCCCAAAGAAGAGTCCCTTTGCTTTTTATAGACATGTCATGTAAGGCTGGCATGATTATGAATCCCTGTAACAGATGATTCACCAAAGAAGGAAGCAGGCGCAGCTTATATGTGGGTAATTTGAAGCCTTTGACTTATAGGTGAACAATTACAACAAGCTTCATTTTGTTTGTTTGTCTGATGATAATAATTGGAAATACGGGCCTGTTTTACTGTTATAGTGTTTGAAATGTTTAGTGAAGCAAGAAAGCATCCTGACAGTCTTTTAGTGTTAGATGTTATTTTAAAAATAGTAAGTAGTAGTGGTAAAAGAAGGGTCCGATTAGAGTTTTGTTTTTTCTTAATATTTACTTCATATATTGAGCTTTCAATCATAAGGAGTATATTGTAGTTTGATTGAGTTTAATTGCACTGAAAGTGGGAAAGCAATGTTTGTATTGGTGACAGAAAATCACAGCAATACCATAACTTAGCTAAACAGCGCCATCTTGTGGGGTTTAATGATACAGAAATACGCCGACAACAGCCAGATATTGGGAGACAAAAACACTGTCCTAAGGTAAATGTACAACCGTAACAACCGGTCAATCATGTACATTTTACTTACTGAAGATATGTTAGCAGTAAAATCACAGGTGTAACCAATGGCATGATGACGCAGCTATATTAGTCGTGCGCTGGTATGGTGCATGCTAACTCAGTGGCCATTTGGGCACTAAAACTGAATTAAGCCAACATTAATGCAATTAATTACAATTTTACCTCATATGAAAAGTCAGTGCGTCTACACTGAAAGCAGTATGCAAACTTGTAATTACAAAAAGTGAACAAAAATAGTGTGTTGTCACTGATTAACATTTAGCTACCTCCACCTGTAGAAAGTCAAAGCACCTCTCTCTGGACACTGGCGAGCTCGATGGAGAACCGTTCCTCATTTTCAAGCCAGTTTATTCCTTGTGCCGGTGCCTGCTCAATGTTGACTCCAGCCAGTACCTCCACTTCAGTGATTTGAAAACTTTTACCCTTTCATGCCCAAAAAGTTGGACTTATGCCAGTGTGGCAAACGCTGTATGATTACCTGTCTACCTTACAGGCGAGTTTCATAAGAGGCACGTAATCACTAAAAATGATGCATTTCTTTCAAATAATAAATAACACATTTCTTGCCATGTATAACTTTACGTTCTAACTATATCTTTACGTCTAAAACGTGTTTATACTCTGTAAATAAAGTGTATGTAATTTTCAGGCCATAACACGACCATGTTAAGTCGTGAAACACTGCTAATTAACGTTTGGGTGTTATCTTATTTATAGGGACCACGTGTTTTGCTGGCGCGTTGACGTCATGGGTCATGTGGCCAGCTCTAACCAATGAGGTGTCCAGGGCGTGGTCTGCCCAATCAGTTTAGCACAATGAAAGATCCCCGTTACTTTGCTAGGAAAGATGATCTCCCTTCTCGCCTTACATTATGATGTTGTAGCGCTTCGTCCGAGGAGCTGATTTTGTTCCCGTTGCAGTTTATAGCCTGTGGAAATAATAGCAGGCTGCTCCCGTTGTGCACTCACAATGCATCCGATGCCTATGTGCTCCGTTAGCGGCGGAGACATATTTGACTGTATACAGAGAGGAAATGTTGAACAGTGTATACAATTCGTTCAAAGTGATCGATCAGTCCTCAAGCAAAAAGGTAAGATGCAATAACAAGTTCACATCTTGATTAGGTCTGTGTTGCTATTTTATTAGTGAAACTACAGGCCACTACTTGCCACTGTGTTCCTGTGTCAGCACATTTAGCCTGTAATTGTGAGTGGTTGTATTTCCTGATTTGTTCATAATAAAGCCAGAGAACCGCAGATGAACATAGTACACTAAGAGAACAAACCTGTTATACCTGTTGTCATGTGTCTGTAATACACATCTGTTGAAATCTGCATCATATGAATAGATTAAGTTAAAATGTGCAAATTTTATAGCACTGAACAAGTATCATTCATTCATTATATTTTGTTCAAAGGACGACTTTAAACTTAATCATGCTTCAGTGTCTCCTGATGTGATTTTTTTTCCTAATGCCAAGGGGAAACCTAACCCTGTTGCAGCTCATCTGTGAGATGGTCTGGCACAGATCTAGATGGACAGATCCTGTGACAACCCAACACAAAGTCACATTGTGCCAAAGGGAACCCTAACCCAAGCTCCAGAGGGTTTTAACGATCAACAGGCTAACACACTATGCATTTGTGTCAGACTTATCTTGTTAGTCTCAGGGACTGCAGATCAAATTTGAAGGTCAGTATCTTCAAACCTGACTGTGATCATGTGCTTGTGTTTACCTTCATTCAGGCTGGGGTGGTTTCACCCCGCTCCACTACGCTGCCCTCCATGGTAACCGTGTCCTGGTCGACCTTTTCCTTAGTAATGGAGCTGACCCTAACCTGACATGTGATGCAGGACAGACAGCCTTTCATTTTGCCTGCAGGTGAGCATTGGGTCTGTAGTGTTAAACAAATGTGCCTGGACTCTCAAGGTGTAATAACAGTTTGTACTTTATTTACTCTCCTTAGGCAAGGAAACATCTACATCATACACCAAATGATGCAGTATGGAGCTGATTTACGCCTCATAGACCTGCAGGGAAAAACGTCACTGCATCATGCAGTCACTGGGGGCAACATGTGAGTGGAGGAAACAACACATCTTAGTCTTTTTTTGTCTTCTCTTTGTGTGACTACACAGTCACACACAAATATATTATGCACACACTAACTGTTAGTTATCGCTCCCAGTGTTGCAGTGCACTATTTGTGGGAGACGGGGATGTTCCGATTCTCAGACACAGACATGTACCAGGTGACACCCCTGCACCTGGCTGCATCCACAGGCAACACAGAGGTGGTCCGGTATTTGCTCAGAGACCAGGTATGATACAGTCTTCACTCTCTCAGGCACTCATATGCTTTAGATGACGAACAGTATCACACGGGGAATTATCTTACAGTTTTGAAACGTGGTAAAAATGTTTTTGATGCTAACATTGAGCCAAATGAAAACTGTTGCTGCAGCAGCTGAGAATTACCATGCAGCCAAGAATGTTTGACATTACTCAACTTTTAGCTGCTTTTAGTCACTTTTAGCTCATTGTTTTGGTTCTCAAGATTAACCTAACCCTCACACTCATGAACCACCCACATAAAAATGTAGTCAGCCATTATCAGCAAATAACCTCAGCTTAATACCTGTACACAACCCAGCATTAAAATACCTAGAGTAAAAGCTTTCTAAGGTTTCCATGTACACTGAGTCGTCAGTGTATAAAATTAGTTACATTGAAGGCAATCCTACAAACAGCCTCACAGTAAAAGCTGCCTGTTGGGTGCTGATTCAACTCTATGATCATTTTTGTGGCTGCAGTATGTGGTAGCATTGCATTGTATTTCATTATATTGACATAAATGTAACCAGGGCCCAAAAGCCCCCTCAAACCAGAGATAATTTGAGCTCATACACTTTGAAATGGGACAAAGATCAGTGGAATCTTAAAGATGATTTTGTGAGGCAGGTCTCAGCGCAGATGTGACCATCTTTCAGCAGCTGTGGCCACCTTTTAGCAGCTGTGCACCTCAACCCTCTTGTTTGTGTCTCAGAGATGTGCTGTGGATGCAGTTGACCAGCAGGGAGCGACAGCGCTTCACGTTGCAGCAGAGAGGGGAGGAGTGGAGGTGTGCTGGACACTGCTGCAGAGAACAGGATGCAGGATGCTCCATCAGAAGAGCCACAGCGGCCTCACACCACTGGATCTCTGCAAACAGGGGAAAACATTTAGGTGAATCTGCTGTCTCTAGAAAAACGTGGAAAAACACTGGCTGCACAGGACTGTAACACCCCTCTGTGCCTTCAAAATATACAGTATATTTGCTTTTCCAGATTTTACCATTTTCTCTTGGGATACTAATGCTGATTAGAACATGGCTATACTGTCTATTTTTCTCTAGACATCAGCAACTCACCAAACTACTGAGTCGGCACATTAAAGAGCCAATACACCACAAGCCAAGAGAGTCTCATGGTAAATATTACTCTGTGGCTTTCATCATTCATTTCAATAAAACAAGGAAGTAATGATGATAACAATGGTGATGATAGTGGAAATGTATCATTAAAAGTGTTGTGTGTGTGTGTTTATAAGTTGATTATACATGTTTTGCTTTATTTTTCTCTTCTCACCAGTTTTATACTACTGGACGCTATTTTTTCCAACTCTGAGTGGAGCTGCCATCCTGCTAATAGCAGCCATGTTGGGAGGCTATGGGGGTCTGATCTGCAGCTTGCTCTTCCCCTGGCTGGCTAGAAGCATCTTCACACAATACCACCGCATGACCACATACCAAAGGTTTGATGAAATTTGCAGAATGTGACATGTTTATCAGGAAATCAATGTATTTTAGTGTTTGCAATAACAATAGTTTGTCCATTCCAGGTCACCCAACCCGATCTACTTGGGAACCCTTATAGCGGGCCTGTTCCACTCCCTGCTCTGCTTCTATGGAAAAATAATGCCTAATATCCTTAACAGAGGTAGCACACATTAAGTCTTACACCCATGCATGTTTTTGGATCTCAGTGTTGCTTGGTTTGTCATTTGTCTGGTTGTCTATAATTGTACTCAGTGAATATCAAAACTAAATGAGCATATTGGACTGATATTTTCAAAACATCGTTCATACTCAGCAATTGATGAATTCTTTGCATTTTGAACAACCTACATGTTTTATTTTTCCATTCAAAGTTGTCACTTGGCCAATGCTCTCTTAGTTGTATTGTGCACCCAAATATAGACAATACAGCAAATGTAATCCAGGATTTTTGTATATTGATATGACGAGGGTTCATCCTTAACCTTTTGAATGTGTGTGGCCAAACAGTCCTCTGGTCCAAGTGTCAATGGTCCACTTCTCCCTAGTGCTCGGTTTGTTCTGTAAGGTTCTGACACAGGACCCCGGGACACTGGACAGAGCGGATGCAGATCCTCGATTCTCCTGTATCGCTGACCTGGTTGAGAACAACCAGAGCCCTCACAGGTTCTGTCCATACTGTGAGGTAAGACATTTGCACAGGTCATGATTCACAGAGCATACACCCATATTTACCTGTGTATCCAGGTATCTAACTATCAGGATACCAGTCTTTTCTGTTTGGATGTACACACAGGTCTTCCCCTCCTATACACCCCTGTTAAAATTTCAGATGTCAAAGCAGCCATGCATTGTATCTAACAAAAAATAATGATGAAATATTTATGGTGATTAAGTCAAGTTGACCCACGGTGAAAGTAAAAAGCAGGAAAGATAAGCTAATCAAACACAAAACCCTTGTGTGGTTTTGAAAAAAGTTGGCAGTTAAGTTTAAGATGCACATTTTCTAGTTCATGGGCTACGTTGTACAAAAAGTTACATTAGTTTTTATAGGTATGTTGCTGTGCTTCACACCCTGTCTTTGCTTTCCTCATAGCTGTTTCAGCCTGACTACACTAAACACTGCAAGCTGTGTGAGGTGTGCATCAAAGACTACGACCATCACTGCCTTTTCCTCAACCGCTGCGTCGGCCGGGGTAACCACCGCCTCTTCCTCTTCTTCATCCTCTCCATGGTGATTGCCCACCTTCTTTTTGTTGCCACGGCAACAAGTTACCTGTACGACAAGATGCCTGCTGGTAGTCGAAGCTTGTCACTGTGGCTCACGTTGTTAGGGCAGGAGTTCTGGGTTGCGGTCATGATTGTTATGAACACGCTGACGCTTTTGTGGGAGGTGTGGCTACTGACCGAGCAGTTTGATGCCGTTGCCACAGGAACGACCACCTACTTCAGACAGTGTGAAACCTCAGCACGACAGAGGTCGCTAGGACAGCGCTGGGTTATAGTACTGTCATTTCTGCTGGAGGGTCAAAGACGAGTAGGCAGCGGACAAATACGAGAGGACAAAACTGCCATAGACATTTAAAACTGTCAGTTTTTGTCGAATGCAGCTGTTTCATCATCGGTCACTTACAAATCTACATCCTCAGTTTAGAGTCTTCGGTGTGCAGTCAACTTTGTGATAATGTCCTCTTTAGATTCAGTAACTTTCGAATGCCATATAACATGTTGTACTTGAATGTAAAATTTGATCATAACTTAATATTTTATTTTAATATATACAGTCGACTATACAGTAGATTTGTGAGCAGATCTGTCCACCGTGGCTAACAGGATAACTAGCACTAACTGTTTAGTCGTTCACCTAGTTTTTAGAGACCTCACTGAACACTTTTAAGATAACAGTGTTTTTGATTAACTTGTTGGATAACATTGTTCTGTGTGTAGTACTGGATATTTCCAAAACTGTGTTTTAGCAGGGAACGCCTCTGATAACATGAACACTCACATTCACAACTGTGTTTTTCTACTCCGCATCATCAGACTTTTTTAACATCGTTGTTAATCGTTGCTTTAAATAAAAGCATAAAGCATACTGTAGATCAAAGTTGTGAGGATTTGCGTGCTCAAAACAAATGACACGTTCTGTGATTAGCTCGTGATAATGGTTAATAGCAGGTGCACTGAAAGACTTTGTTCCTAACATAATGTCGTTACCTCGGCGACCTGCTCCCAGTCATTTGTGCCATGACACTTCCTCTGCTCTCACTAATGGGACGTGCTCTTTTCATGCCTTCAATTACACATACTCATTTCCTATGTGTCCCTCAGGACCATATTTCTAGATTATAGATGATGTTCCCCACACCCCTTTAGAGGCTGGTGTGTCTGGACTATGTGAGTGGCTATGTCATGTGATATAATTTAGTGTCTACTGTACCGCCTGTAATGCATATGGAGTGGTTAAGATGAGTGCATGTAAAGCTTGTGAAACTGAGTGCTTTTACTGTATTTCTCTGTCCCTGGATCAGTGTTATTGTATTTAACTGGTTGCCACTTGTCGATATCCCAATATATTTTATATGTACTGATGTATTTTATCTTTGGTGATTAGTTTCCAAGATGATACCACATTTGTGCCATGATGTGTTTTTTTATGCTATAGAAAAAATATGTTTAATAAAAAAAAAAAAAAAAAGAAATCACTGAAATCTGCCTTTTAGAAAAAACTGAACTCTCTTCTCTATCTCACTGTGTAGCTGGAGAGAAACAAGCTTTTAAGAGCTTCTCAGATTCAAAGCTTGTGACCTTCCCTCACGATTTACATAAGCAAATCTCCTAACAGCCAGAGCGTTGCCTTTTGCCCTGTTACGAGCAGAGCAAATATATAGTAATAACATTTAAAAAAGAATCTCATAATATTTTCTGTACAGACGTCAGCAGTTTTCACTTCTCCATCAAGCCAGCGCACTTCCTGAGTGGCAGACGAACTGAAAATCCAGATGACGAGGACAGCGGGACAGCATCGCACACCTGTGTTTTATTTCTCTGGAAACGGTATCAATCACTGCAGCTGCTTCGGGACTGTGTGACGCTTTTCTTGTGCAGCACAGAGAGTCTGGCTCGAGGCTGAGAGTCGTCCGGTNATCGAAAAAAAAAAATATTTAAAAAAAAAAAAAAAAAAAAGAAATCACTGAAATCTGCCTTTTAGAAAAAACTGAACTCTCTTCTCTATCTCACTGTGTAGCTGGAGAGAAACAAGCTTTTAAGAGCTTCTCAGATTCAAAGCTTGTGACCTTCCCTCACGATTTACATAAGCAAATCTCCTAACAGCCAGAGCGTTGCCTTTTGCCCTGTTGCGAGCAGAGCAAATATATAGTAATAACATTTAAAAAAGAATCTCATAATATTTTCTGTACAGACGTCAGCAGTTTTCACTTCTCCATCAAGCCAGCGCACTTCCTGAGTGGCAGACGAACTGAAAATCCAGATGACGAGGACAGCGGGACAGCATCGCACACCTGTGTTTTATTTCTCTGGAAACGGTATCAATCACTGCAGCTGCTTCGGGACTGTGTGACGCTTTTCTTGTGCAGCACAGAGAGTCTGGCTCGAGGCTGAGAGTCGTCCGGTCCGCCCATCCGAGATGACATGGCAAGTAATACTCTCATGACTGTCTTTACTTCCTGCCATCTATGAGAATCTGTTCACATCAGCATTCCTCAGGCACATGTCACCAGTGTGTTGATGGCAAGAATAGTAGTCCCTTCTATTTGGGTATGTGAATTACATTAGATTTGTGATTATCAATTAGACTGACATTTCAGTATTGTCATTGTTTTATAACCCTGAGTGGTCTTTGTGTGTGCTGTGTGTGGTGTCGTGTGTGTGTGTGTGTGTGTGTGTGTGTGTGTGTGTGTGTGTGTGTGTGTGTGTGTCTGTGTGTGTGTGTGTGTGTGTGTCTGTGTGTGTGTGTGTGTGGCTTTTAGAAATGGGCCCAGTGGAGAGGGATTCACTGTGCAGAAGGGTTCACTGCAATGAAACCATCCAGGGCTTCTCTGGCCGGTGAAAAACAAAAGGAATCAGCAGGTAAAGCTCTGTTTTTAATTTGTTTTGCATAGTTGGTCATTGTATCAAGCATGCTGACGATCTATGTTGTTGCCTATGATTCAGCCGGCTGGCTATCTGAGTTCTCATTTAAACTGAAGCTCTTGAGTTTTTATGATTTATGGGTCCACACCATTTCTTGATCATCTCTATAAGCTTTCTGTCTGTCCGGGTATAAGTTGTTTTAATTTTCTACAAATCAAATTGGCCAAAGTTGTGTCACTAACGTACTGCTGCTCCCTTATAAAAGCCTTCATAAGGGGCTGTGCATAGTATTGACCATCTGCCATTGATTGATTGTTATGTGTGAGCTGAGTAGGTTATCTTTTCATATGAGAAACCTCAGTCAGCTCGCCCTTCTATAGCTCAGTCTCTGTACTGCATTTGAGTCTCATCCAGCCTCTTGAGCTGCAGCATTTATCTGCTTTATCACATCACTACCAGACAGAATAGCAACAAGAACATCACACCCTTGAGTGCTGTGGCTTTCACCATACAGATTCCTGAGCGGTGTGGCATTTCCCCTCAGACTGTAAATCTCAGCCTGTGTGAGTCATGATCAAGTCAGATTTTGTCAGTTTTGAACACATGTCCACCAAAAATTATCCATCCCTGCCATACATCTGCAAGTGTTTAGAGGTACAGACAATACAATGACACGTCCACTTACTCTGCATCAGTCTTTTAATAGTGAGAATGGTGTCAGTAAAATCAAATGTATTGATCTGAGGTTGTACTCCAGCTACCGACAAGACCATAATCAAATCTCCATGAGCAAAGAGCTGGAGGGACTGTGAAGACTGGGGAGTGATGGGGGAGTCAATGTAAAGAAATGGGTGACAAGACATAGGACACACAGCCAGACATATTTATAGACGGTGAGAAATTGATACTGAAAGTGTGCAGCAGAAGGCAGGGAGACAGATTGCAAAGGAGAGAGAGAGTGAGGGAGCGAGAGAGAAAGAGAGAGAGGGAGTGGGCAGGGCTCTAGGTATGTGAGAACAACAGCACGCCGGGCCAGTGGGACAGAGAGAGAAAGACGAAAGGAATTAGAGGAAGAAGAGGAGGGTGTATGGTTAAGTGCTTGTAAGCGTGAGTGTGCATATGTGTGTGTGTGTGTGTGTATGTGTGTGTGAAATCAGATGGAGACAGTGTCCAAGTGCAAGACTGTGAGCCGGAGGAGAGAGATGCTCGAAGAGGATGAGGAGTAACAGGGCGAGGCAGCAGCGTGAGGCGCTGAGTGTGTGTGTGTGTGTGTGTGTGTGGTGGAGGAATAGTGTGTGAACAGAGGGATGCAGTCATGTCTCTGTGAGAGGGAGCAGCACAGCAACGGTAACCATGCTGAGCCCCAAGATAAAACAGGCACGCCGGGGTAAGCACGGTCCCTCCTCCCCTTTCTCCATCCCTCCTGTACGCTCCATCTCTTTTCTTTCTTTTCTTTCTTGCTGTCATCTCTTTCTCCTCTCCTCTCTTTCTCTGTCTGCAGAGCTCCATCTGACCTGCTGTCTTTGTAATAATAACATCTATATTGTTGTTAGTGCTTTCATTGATAATGACATCATGAGGTGTAACAATGCCAGACTTGTGACGAATATCCACACCAGTGTCATCCTGCATCCCGGTGACTATTGCGATCAGCAATGACCTGACTTTTCTTGCATGATCTGAGGCTTTATCTGCTGTGCTCATTGAGAGTTAACAAGCACTACTACAGGGTGATGTAATCCCCCATATCTCTTGATTATACCGTCTTCATTCATAGAAGATTTGATCGAGATGGAGATCACTGTGGGTCGTACTAAACATGGCTGCTGGAAGGATAATTCTCCCTGTGACAATGGTCTGTATCCTGGCACGGTCGCACCTGAACACATGACTACATGGGTTTTGGTTTTGAGCAGTTGACAGACTCGGATATGAGCGGTGGTGAGGGGAATGCATGGGCTCTCCTCTGGAAATCACAACAGCTGACCGTCAAACATAGTTCCTCTAACGCTTGGTAAATTCGCTTGTGACCACATAAGTCAGGACGCCACATATGCATGCCTCTCACATGACTGCATGGAGATGAATATGGAAGCTGCAAACCAACGGTAACAACTCCTGGCACTGAGATTATCATGATGAGTATAAATACTTGCTGTGCTCCTCACGGCAGGTGGTTGCTATAGACAACCAACGCACACTGCTTCAGGTGGCTGGGAGGAGAGCATCCACATGACTGCTGTTTCAGTGGCATTGCCACCCTGACTTGACAAAAGTCTGTGAGATTTACTGATCTACATTTTTTGCATGAAAATGGCCACAATAGAGTGAAGTATTGGCCAGCAGCAGCTTCAAGAACCCATATTGTGTGCTTGTGCTTAGGCAGGGCTTCATTTCTCCCCTGGCTGTCCTTGTCTTATTCTAGACCAGCTGTAAAAATAAGACCATAAAAGCAGAGTAGCCACTTAAGTTTGCTTGCCACGTTTGGTGCGCTTGCCATCTCTCTTTTGCTGTAATGGTATTCTCCTTTGGTTGGATTCCCAGCTCTGCTCTCCTCTGACCCTTTTATGCAACATCATTCAGGGCAAATTCAGACAGCAGCACAGTGCAGGATCGGCACTCAGAAACTTGGATATCAGACTCGAATCCTAAGCAGTTAAGTGGAGTGTGAGTCTTACGGGAAGATGTTATTGGTAAAAACCCTGAGTAATCAGATGTGACTGAGGCTTCTCGCCACTATTTGTTTGGCCGAATAATTGTTTAAGTGTAAAAATACAAAAAATGAAGACTTATTGTCATTTTATCATTTCTGTAAGATTTCATTCATAAAACAATTTTTGCTGCACCACGTTAATTACAATCATTGTTAATGTTAATTCCAATTATTACAAAATATTATTATGGTCTCATTTATGGTAGCTCATCCATCCATCCATTAGCTATACCGCCTGTCCTTACAGGGTCGCGGGTTGGGCTGGACCCAATCCCAGGGCTGACATATAGAGACAATACAAATCTAATATCATTAATAATCAGTGCAGTTATAATATAATGTAAGACTGACTGACTGTATATATATACTCAGGTACTGTACTTTTACTTTTCAGTATTTCATTCAAATATATGTTTTACTTTAAACTTCTACTCCACTGCAGTTCAAAAGTAAATATTGTACTTTTTACTCTTTTTTACAGCTCTCACTAATGTCTTTACAGATGAGGATTTTACAACATAAGATGTTTAAAAAATATTATACACTGTTACAGATTAAACTACACAAAAGTATATATCAGATACCAACTCAACCAGCTACAGGAGTAAAATGCTGCTTACACATCAATGAATCAGTAAACATAACTCAATAATGAAATATACAAGGTCACAGGGGCAATATTTCTGCATTAGTACTACTTTTATTTTTGATAATTTAAGGGTATTTTGCTAATAATAATTGAGTACTTTTACTTGATTAAAATTTCAACTTCAGAACATAATGGAATATTTTACATTTTACATACATACGTTGTGGTATTCCTACTTTAATTAAGTGAAGGATCTGAATACCACTACCTATCACTAATGAGCTCATAAAACAGTTCATTCGTAACATAAAAGTACTTTAGTGAATATGTAAATTATTTTATTAAATGTGAGGTGATGCCCTTTGAGTGACATTATATCCTGGAAAGATAATTTGAGTCAACAGTTCTTTGCTGACAGTAGATTTTAAAAAAAAACAAAAAAAACAGTTCCTCTCTGAGATTTAAAGATGTGTATACAACACGGCCACATCTGCTGTATTTTTAGATCCTGCTATGTCTGCTTCTGCTGTCACCATACAGTTTCATTAATGACGTGTTTCACGTGCTCTCCAGTCTTTTCCCTTCCCAGCAATCATGACTCTGTAAATGAAGGACATCCAGAGAGGGGAGAAATTAAATGAAGAGTCCAGACAGAGAGCTGATAAGTAAGAGAGAGGGAGAGAGAGAGAGAGAGAGAGAGAGAGAGAGAGAGAGAGAGATAACAGGAAAGAGAAACAGAAAGAGAGATTTCAGTCCAGGCCCTTACAGATACCTTCCCTGCTGTCCTCAGCAGAAAGCGAGATGCAATTAACAGGAAAAAGACGCCATTGATTTCTCTCTTCTCTCTCCTCTCCCTGTGCCTTCTGTTTATCTCTCTCTCGCTCTTTCGCTCTCGCCCTGACTCCCTAGGGATCACTCTACTGTCGCTGTTTTTCTTCTATACCTTTGGCATACAGATGCTAATATATAATCCATGCTTATGATCAGTCTATAGCACTTAAAATGCAACGTAATATGAAACAAAATTCCTCTCTGTACAGCAATGAATCTGGAAATAATATATGCCCTTATTAATATCTGAAACACCTTATAAAACGCACTGTAATTGATAGATGGATTTCATCTTAAAGCAGGATGTCTTTGCTACAAAATGGAGGCTGTGTCTTGGTAAAAATTACTTAATAGGAAATCTGGATGCGTGGTCAAGCCTGTGGACTTAGCCGCACACATGGGAGACTCCTGTGAATAATGATTGTGGATCGTCTCTGTGAATTCTTAGAATAATAAAAAGAAAAATCCCAAAATAATATGTATCCTCTGTCTCGATGCAACTCTGTCTCGTTCGTTTTTTTTTTTATCTCTCTCTGTCTCACTCTGATGCTCTTAATCTTGTAATCTTGAAGGCTTCTTTTTGCTCACTTTCTCTCTATGTGTGCTTCCATGCAGCACGGTCCAAGAGCATGGTGCTTGGAGAGCTGTCTCGGGTGTCCAGGCCCTGCTCGCCTCTGGATCAGGAGAAAGCACTGAAGGCAGGCTGGCTGAAGAGGCAGCGGAGTATCATGAAAAACTGGCAGCTGCGTTGGTTTGTCCTGCGGACTGAAGCTCTGTATTTCTACAAGGACCAGGATGAGACCAAGGCACAGGTGACATGCACAAAATAATGTATGTAAATATAGAAGACAGTTACCTGATGTCACCTAATGCCCCAGGAGGTTTGGATTGATTTTGGTTCAAAGCCTGATACATATTTAAGCTTCATGAATTTATCTAATGAGTATTTTCGCCCAGGGCCAGCAGATCCGATGTGTGTTCTCCAACTCTGAAAATAGCTTATTGATTCTTTAAAATGAGGGTGACAAAATGTATTTTGTCGCCCTCAAGTAAAATAAAGCATTTTCTGTGTTATGTGCCATAGCCATTCATCTTTCCTGCAAAAAATCATCCGACCCCACAATCTCCATTTGAGTCTTAGTGTGTTGTTATTGCCCTGACACACACATTGATAAAGTGGTAACTCGCTGCCCTGTGGTTCTCCTGTAAGCACTTAGCCGATGACCTCTGACCGTCTCTGTGCTGGATCAGAAATGCATGTACATCAGGAAGCGGCTGAGGGATTAATAGATGAAGAGATGTTTCCCTGAGTCATCTCTCCGTCCATCATCATTACCTCCCTCTGTTGGGCAGATGCCCAGAGCCCAGAGTGCTCAGAACTCTATAATGTTTAACATGCACTACACATCCAAGTCCAGAACCACTGATTGATTTCTTGTTTGGCCCTTGAATACAGTTGATGTGGATGTTTTCCTCATGCTTGCCTGCCTGTCAGTCTATCTGTCTATCCGTCTGTGTCACGCCTTCCTCTCCTTTCTCCTACAGGGTTGTATTCC
This sequence comes from Seriola dumerili, assembly GCF_002260705.1. Classification (NCBI taxonomy): domain Eukaryota; kingdom Metazoa; phylum Chordata; class Actinopteri; order Carangiformes; family Carangidae; genus Seriola; species Seriola dumerili. The sequence goes on along the minus strand of NW_019174279.1, from coordinate 559,758 downwards.
TCTTCAGGGCAGTCAGGTCAATGAGCTGCCTGCCAATCAGGATGAGCCTGGTCGCCACCTTTTTGAAATAGTTCCAGGTGAGTTGGCGTGTTGACAACTCTGCTGTATAAGGAAGTCAATAGGTGAAGAAGTCTTGTTCTAGGGATGCTGAACTATCTGTTTACTACAGTGGCAAACAATTTCCTCACTTTAGACTAGACTAAGATTGTACGCTTCACTAAATCCTGATAAAGCACATTTAGAATATTTTCCCAAATCCCTTCTTTTTTTTTTGCAGAAAAAGACATCATGATCAAAGCTGGTTTGCACTCATGAGTTTTTGATGTTCAGAAAGTGCTGAAACCACAAATGGTGCAACATCAGTGCAAATATAAAGCTGATGCCATGTTTGCTGTAATGTACAGAAAGTTTCTCTCTGTGTTGCTTGATTCTGTATATACAGCAGCTGGTGTTCTCTTTGTTAACCTTATTGTGAGGAATGAAAAAAGAATAGAAGTAAATCAATAAGCTGCGTTGGAGTCACAGGCCATGGCGCATGCATGAAATATGCAGAATAGCAGAAAGGAATGTGATTGCCACAGGCATGTGACTGAAGGTTCAACAATGACTTCATTCATTTCTGCTCTTGATATGTGGTTGGCCTGATGACAGAGTGTGCACCACATCGATCAGGAGGCGTGGTCGGATGATTCTTCATAAGGGCTCAGTTGTAGCCCCTATTTCCAACTGGCAGTACAGGTTCAGCATGGGCGATTACTGCAGCAGGTTGACAGTTTATCCTGAGGATGAGGTTCCCATTACATCTTTCTCAGCTCTGATTATCAAAGAGGAGGATGTGTTGTAGAAACACTGTAACGCTCCTATATTGGAGCATTTTTGAAAGCAGATTGAACTGGTGAAAAGTATTGCATATATCTCCCTCTCTGGATTTCTGTGTTGCCAGGACACGATCCTGGTGTATAATTTCAATTTTGCAAGAGCAAGCATCTGGCAGCCTCTGGATAAACAGACAGTATTGCAACAGAGGTTCTGTAGAAAAAAAGCCTCTGTTTCACGGAAACACTGCACAGGAACAACTATGATATTTTCAGTGTCTGTGCCTGCCAACAGCGCCGTGTCAGTTGTCTCCTCCTCACTGAGACAAATGTATGTTCATATACATACTGTACATGCAAACATGACCTGTGTTCAGCAGATTCAGCTGAGCTGGAAGAAGGTCGACAGTCATGCAAACTATAAGCAGTTTGTAGTATATTGGGTAAAACATGCAAATACATCAGTGTGGTCTTTTAACATGTAAAATGGAGTCCAGTGTCAGTTTGTAGAGAAAGTTCGTGAAATAACAGAGTGAAAACAGACAAAGAAGAAAAGGTCCAAGACAGAAGGAAAAAAAAAGAGACGGTGTGCAGTGGTGCAGTTACTGGTGTCCACCGGGAACACTACTCTTTCTGGGTCATTGCTCTCACACAAAACACACTATGCACCACAGTGCAGGCCTTAAAAGCTGGTACTGATATACTGAATGTCTTACACAGTAAAGCACATGCAACCCCTACCAAATTCACTTAAAAAAAAAAAAACTCTGTCTTTTGGATTGCTTCCAAAAGGTTTCCATCGGTAGAAATATAAAAAAACATTTTATGATTAGCAAACTTGATGCTTTTAGAAATGGAGACATGCTTGCACCTCTTCAAAAGCAAGCGATTACAAAGTCACATAGAGGGAGATGATTTCACACAGTGTAATCAAAGCTAAACTAAAATAAACTAAAATGTCAAACTAAAATGTCAAACCGGGTGGTATCAAGCTGCGTGTGCCCAGAGGAAAGAGGCAGAGCTGCACGGCTACCTCTTTGTACTTTACAGGGGTGCTCGAGCTAATAAGGTTATTGAAAATACTGATGTTTCCATCTGGCAGAACCCACTTGTTTACAGTATTGTGATACAGTTCATGTGATGAGCAAAGTATCTTGCAAAAGTGGTATTTGTTTCATGTGTGATTCCACGTGGTTTTGAGATGCGCGAGTCATTTTGTCCTGTCGATCCAGAAAGTAATGGAATACGGAATTGTGTTTTCAGGGGGCGCTGGAGAAAAAGATCGGACAGGTTTAAGCCATGAATCATTCCTGCTGATGGCCAACTCTCAGAGTGACATGGAAGAATGGGTCAGAGCCATACGCAGAGTCATATGGGCTCCACTTGGAGGAGGTGTGGTTCTTAAACATATGCATATACACAGTCTCACAGTTATTAATTATTGTAATTATGCAAATAAATTTAACGAAACATCCTCAACTATCAGTTTCCTGATTGGTATCCATTTTCTGTGTTGTGTGTCTGCAGGCGTCTTTGGGCAGCACCTAGAGGAGACAATGTTGTACGAGGCTCAGTGTGGCCCCCAGCGACTGGTGCCCGTGCTGGTCGAGCAGTGTGCGTGTTTCATACGTGAGCACGGGCTGGAGGAGGAAGGTCTTTTCAGGGCCCCCGGACAGACCAATCATGTTCGAGAGCTACAGGATGCGTTTGACCGTGGCGAGAAGCCGGTGTTTGACAGGTGAGGCAGTGGGAGCAGGCTTTTTTTTTTTTTTCATCAGTGCTGGATATTATCCTTTATGTGCACTCTCTGTCTCTTACAGTACCACAGATGTCCACACAGTGGCATCACTGCTAAAGCTGTACATACGGGAGCTGCCAGAGCCTATAATCCCATTCTCCAAATACACACAGTTTCTCTCTTGTGCTCAGCTACTTACCAAGGATAAAGAAATGGTAATGAAATATCTGCCTGTCATTACAGATGTATTTTAAAACCTTAACCTTGATAGTTAACACATGTTTTTCTTGTTCAAGGGTATCATAGAGCTTGGCAAACAGGTGAAATCCCTTCCTCAGGTCAACTATAACATCCTTAAATACATCTGCAGGTATGTAAACACCATCATGTTGTCTCCTGTATTTAACAGCTAGTTGTTAACCTCACTAATGTGACAGTGATGGGTTTCATTATTGCTGTCATTCCCCATTCACTGTTTGATGACTTGTCACTCTGTCATACAAAGAAATAACATTTGCTACACCCACATCCCCGTCATCAGGAGATGTGACATCACATTGATTGACTCGGAGTGTGCATAATTGCACGTCTTCTCTGCCTCCTGCATCTATATAAACACCACAAGCAGAGCCCACACACAGCAGCCAGAATCATGACTCAGCCCCCCCCCACCCCTTTTTTTTCATGAGCTTGATTTTTACTGAAAGGAACAAGGAGTTTTAAACACTTTGAAGCAATGCAGTCGGTGCTGGGGGCTTTATGTGGAAAAACAGAAGGGTATACTCACACACTGCTTGCTGTCTGTGCAGGTTCCTTGATGAGGTTCAGTCTCACTCCAGTGAGAATAAGATGAGTGTTCAGAATCTGGCCACTGTGTTTGGACCCAATATCCTTCGACCCAGAGTGGAGGATCCAGTTACCATGATGGAGGGTTGGTGATAATGTCAACATATGTTAACCTGCAGCACAAAAAAACAATCAACATGTACATAGCCATGAAACATTTCTAGCAGGCGTATACTTACCGCAAGTGTATGTGTGTTTGTCATTATAAACAGGAAGTTCACAGGTGCAGCACCTGATGACTGTGCTGATCAGTGAACACTCCCGACTTTATCAACGTGAGGAGCCAGAAACAGAGACCAAGATCTCCCCGCAGCAACAGCTGAGTCCTCTCGAACGGTGCAAGGTAGAGTGGTTCTCACAAGAAAACACTGACCCCCCACCCTCCTCAGGCACAGGCTCCAAATCTCCTAAAGAGAAACTCCAATCTTCCACCCCTTCTTCAGACAGTAAGCCGACCACTCCAAGCCCCAGTACAACATTGGAGAAAGGTGAGGATGTTCAGCTTGAAGGGAAGGGCAAAAGTAAATCAGAGGAGAAAATGGACGGAAAAGGAGACAGCAAAATTGAGGGGAGAAGTGGAAGTGAAGTAGCTGTTAGCCCCAGTAAACAGTCTAAAGCCCTGCCCTCCTGGAGGTGCTCCTTCAAGGGCAGTGCAGCATCTGGGGGGTCGAGGGGGAAATTAGGGGGATCGGCGGGAGATGTGTCAGCAGCTGGTGGGAGCAACTGGCTGATGAATGGCCTGTCATCCCTCCGAGCTCACAGGCGCACCACCTCATCTGGTGAAAGACTGAAAGACTCTACTCTGTCTCTGAAGGATTCAACCCTCTCCCTCAAAGAGACCACTCTTTCACTCAAGGACTCACAGAGAGACTCTGATGAAGACTCCTCTCGAACATCCCTGTCTCACAGAGCCCTCCACCAATCCCACAGACTGTCTGCCTATGACAATGTTGCCCCCTCCAGTCTAAGCCTGCCTGCTGACACCTCCTCAATCTGGACGTCCTTTGAGATCTCACTGGCCGAGCCAGAGGGAAGTGACAAAGCAGTAAAAGCGGGGCAGGGTCAAGAGAGACCCACAGAGGTGACGGACAGTACAAATACTCCGGATCACAGTGCAAGTGGGACTGAGGATGATCTCACTGGGACAAACGAAGGTCTCACCAACATGCTGACCGAGCTCAAACTGGAGCTGAAGAAACAGAGGACAAGCTATGAAAGCTGCATTCGCAAGTAAGAATGAGTCACTTGTCATTTCCTGTCAAATAACTAATTCATTTCAGCCTGAGGTTTTATTTATAATGCCTTCTTCTCTTCTTTGAGGTTGGAAGAGTCCTGCTCTAAGTACCAGTCCCAGGTAAACCATCTCGAGGAGGACCTGGACCAGGAGAAGAAGAAGTTCCAGATGCTGGAGATCCGACTCAGGAACTCGGAGCGGGCACATCAAGACGCAGAGAACCGAAACATTCTCCTCCAGCAGGAGATGGAGGAGTTCTTTAAAACCCTTGGAGATCTGACCACAGGAGCAGCACGGACCAACTAGACCAGACCAACCTGCCTTCATCTGGTCCATCAGAGGAGGAGGAGCTTGGAAGACCAGCCAGCCCCAAAGCTTTGAAGACCAAATACCTCTTGTGCAGTACTACTTGCCATCGTATCCTCTTTAGTATGGCCGTCTTGTGCCTACACTGACCAGTGCCGGTGCCAAACGAGAACTCCTATGGACCAAGCACCTCTCATTTTACCATTCCACAAACGCCCTTACTATTATACTCCATAGGTCATGTAGCTAATTATTAATTGTCTAAATTCCTCTGTAGGAGACCAGAAAAGGCCTTATCAATGATATGAGGTACAGTCTTCCTTATAAACGTTCTGTTGATGTTAGAACTCGACAGAAATCTTGACAAAGGAAGAACAACGTGAGACATTAAAATTCAACTCTTTTATTTGCTGGAGTTGAAGGTACTGTAGACAGTTTCCATTTCTGATGTATATTATTGGTCTGTTAGTGAGGCAATTTCATATCCAAAGGCTAAAATTCACACACCTGGCCTTATCATAACACACCACAACAGGTCTTTCTCTTTACTGTCCGTATTTGGCCAAACCATCAGAAGACTGCAGTATCATCCCAGTAGTGCTGAATGGCTTTCCTTTCTTTAACTCTAAATGTACCTGCACTAAAACCAGATTTGCTCAGAGAAAACTCATGCGTAGTCTATTCTAACTTTTCTATTTTTGAGAAGATGGAGGGGAAGAAAAAAAAAAACCACAAAAAAGAGGAAGCCACAACAGTCATTTGAATTGTGGCCCAGAAAGGGTCAGGACATGCGTCACAATCCCCAAAGTGCATTCTGGGAGCTGATGCTAGGGGGTTACTGCCTGGAGTGCCCAACCATGAAAAGGGCAAAGGGACAGGTTGGGAATTTGAGCCATCAAATACATCCAAAGGTTACCGTGGCAGGTAGCAAATGCCTGTTTCCTGACTCTCAGAAACATACATACATCTACATTAAATTGTACAGATCAATTACCAAGTATACTAATCTATGATTATATTGCACAGAAAAAAAAAAAAAAAAAAAGAAACAAAATGCATATAAATAGTACTTCTGAATGAAATGTACATTACATTACAATAGACACCTCCTAGCTTGAAATAAATAAATAAATAAATAAATAACACAAATGCTGAAAAAAAAACTTGGATCTTTTTTCGCATTTCTTTCGAATGATGTGTGCCATGATATACATACTGTATCTTCAAAAACGTGTGGTTGAGTGTGTGTGTGTGTGTGAGGTAGAACTCAGAAAGACGCACCACAGAAGAGAGGAGCATCTGCCACGGAGAGGACTAAAAATCACTGAACTGAGTAAGGGCACTTAAATGAAATATCCTAAATATCAGACAGCAGTGAATAACGTCTGAAAGAACCTGCCATGAGGGTAAAGTGACTCATTTAGACTCTGGTGACAGTCCCCAAATACAGCTCACTCATTCTAGCCAGTGGAGTGGCCTGGATTAACCTGTTACAGCGCTAACAGTGGCTCGTTACAATGCCACATTTCTATTCACTTACATTCACCCTGTTCTTCCTCATCCAACAGACCGTCATCTACAAATTACACCTAAGTAAATAAACAAGTTAAAATACAGTCAGTTTACAGTATGCTATAGTAAAAAAAAAAAAAAAAGAAAAAAGAAATTCTTTGTCAGGGCAACAGAGCATTTGACCGCTTGTCAAGATACACACAATCTGAGGTGACATAATACTAAGAAATAAGTTAACCTGGGATGCTTTCTACAAGAAAGATGAGGAACAGTGTCAAAATAAAATCATCCATTTGCATTAGGATCAGAGATGAAATGTGCTATAGTCTACTTTTAAAAGAGAGAATTGGTGTAGAGTCATTCAAATGTCCCAAGAATAATACAAAAATGCCAAATGAACAATTCAAAAATATACTCAACATAATATTGCGGTGCTAACAGTGTGATAGTCGACTGTGTAGCAGTAGCTAAAAAACAGTAATGTGTAAAGTACACTCAAATCCCTCTCTTTCATAACTTACATCACAGATTCACATCAAAACATACTCTGATTCTTTGCAGCAAAAATACAGTAATAATGATACAATTTCAAACCACAATCATTTACAGCAGTATAGAAGGAGGGGAAATAAAAACAAACTGTACATTAAAAGCGCAGCTCTACAAACTAACATGAGAAGTTCCATTGGCCTAAACCCTTTCGTGAGGAAAGCTTTGCTCTTGTGTGTAGGTGTGTGTGTTTGTGTGTTATGCGTTTTGTATGTGTCCGTTATCTGCAGCAGGCCAGCGCACCCAGAGAGGTATGGCTGTCCAAGCTGCTGTCTGTTTCAGAGGTCATGGTGGGGTCACTGCTCGGGTCAGTGGGCTCTGTGGACATGGATGAGACGTCGTTGGCTGAAGAAGAGGAGGACGTGGGCTGAGGGGGGCTGTCGATCACTGCTGCACCTGTGCTGCGAAAAACACACGTCAACGCATAGGTTTCATTGAAATACACAGGAATCTGCCATTACAGGTACACACACACAGGTAAACAGTGTCTCAAACCTTAAATTCCTAGTAAAAGCTGATTGGGTCAAAAGATGTAAAGGTTAAAACTTGGCTAAATCTTTTTAAAAAATCTAAGTAAGACGTCTCAATTATTTAAACACTGATTCAAAACTGATTCAAGAACAAATGATTGAATTGGGCTAGACTCTCTTATACTTTCCCTGACAATACACAGCCTACATACTTTACAGTTACTATTTGTACTTTCAAAACACTTTGTTCTTTCTTGAAATATTTCAAAATATTGCAGTTATATTCTAGAAACATAAGCATTTAATTCTTGAATCTTTAATTCTTATGACTTTATTAAAAAAAAAAAATTCAACTTCATTATCATCATTTATTTACAAAATCTCATTATGGCTCAAATACACTGTTGTCCTTCAACAAATTTAACATCTCTTGGTAAAAACTTGCAAATCACCAAATTAGATCTTACAGTGCATATGTACGAAGTATGCAGTTGATTTAAATAAAATAACATAAAATTAAATTAAAAGTATTAGGACTATTTCATTATTCAATCAAACAGACTGAGTGTCCTCCTCTGGTAAACACCCATCATGTGCCTCTCACAAACAAAAATAGTATTGATTCACCTTAATTCATCCTTTCCACTTCCACCTCCTCTTATCTCCCAGAGTTATAATGATTACTCACCTAAAGGAGGTGGCTGGCCTCTTATCACTCCATTTTTTGTCCACTCCTCCCATTCACTCACTTCCTTATAAATTAGCTCTAAAAATGAAAGAACACAAGAAGGTTATGTGGGGCAGGGGAGACAGAGAGGAAGAATTGATGCTTGTATGCACAGTATGCAATACACTTTTTCTGTACAGTCAGAGTGTATTGCATACTGTACAGTCCAAACAGCATCATGTTTCTAATTTGGACAGGCTGTGCTGGTGTGACCCTTCTAAAAATGAGTGAGGGGTCATTATCACCTGGCAGGGTTTAGGATGAGCTCATCGTGCTGCACAACTGAAAGTGATATTTACTCACAATCTTAAGTCCTCCCATGCTCCGGAGACTCAGGTTCCACACAGTGGAAAACATTAACTGAGAGGTTTTAAAAAGGGGATTTCAATTCACGCCACGCACCTTCTGGCAACTATAGTGGAGACACAGAGCTCCTTCGGCAACAATGTCTGTAAACAACTGGCTGCATTTCTACACATTCACTGGCTCTCCCACTGGATTTCCTTACACATGGTTTATTTTTGTGCTTTCCATGAATAGAAAAAAAATCACGTCACTGCTCATCATAGAATCTGACCAGCTGACCGTTTCTATTTCCTTGTAAACACATCTGATTTGCAGAAATTGAATGCATGAACTATAGAAGAAAGCCCTAATAGTGACGAGTATTTGCATGGTAACATTTTTAATGTTTTGTTAAATTACCACGCTGGTTTAACTTATTTTCAAAATAAATGCACTTTATCGGTGAATGAAACCAACAGCACATCCTAGCACTGTGGTTAGTTCCCGTGCTGCCTCAGGAGTCACAGGGTAAATAATACACTGAAACTGACAGTGAAAAGTGAAGTGTTGAGTTCAGCGTTAAGATTCTTAGTATGCTGTCTAACCTTTCCACTCTTCCACGGTATGCTCCCTCTCGTCCAACTGTTTGTCTGGGATCTTCGGAGGGGGCTGAGAAAGAGAAAATGGCTTAAACGGCACATTGGTGGTAGATGAGCGATGCCAACTTTCCACTTCAAGTGAAGTAATTAAAATCTCATGTGACCCATTTAAGGATCATGCAGTCCGATCAGCGATCCACTTACCGCTTCCACTTCTGCTGGGTCGTACCAAACATTAATATAGGGGTGCTGCAGGGCCTCGTCTACGGAGATGCGCTTGGAGGCATCAATCACTAACATCTTGGATAAGAGATCTCTCGCTTGGCTCGCTGCGGGAAGAAACAACAAACAGATAAGATGCTGTGCTATTAATCACAAGACTACAAATGTGGTTTGATGAATGCATTCTTAACGGTTTGGGTTATGGTACGATAACACCGCTACCTTTCAGCTTGTTGTGATCAGAGTCGGCCGGGAAGAGCACGTCTGGGAAGAGTTTCTCGAAGCTGTATCCAGCATAGCGTGGCCTGTTTTCTACGTACGTTCTCACTGACTGGTTCAGCTTCATTAGGAAATCCTGAGACGGAGTGCCGAGCTGCTCAATTACTTTGTTCCACTGGTCGATGTCTGAAGTGTAAATGTTAAGGAAACAGCCCACACAGACACACCGTTCATTCCCAACACACATACTGCAACACCCCATCAGGGCAGTGACATTTAACCGTCTTTGAGGTGCACACACCAACAGATTCACATAGTACACACACACACACGCATACTGCAGCTCGATCACATGATCTATAGTGATACAGCCACTCATTATTTTCCTATACAGCTAATACTTGCACATACTCTCTTGCAACTACAGCCCTTTATGGTCTGATTTTGCTTTCAGTTCTCACAATAGGTGGGTGGAGAAGAGCAATGATGGAGGTCACGTTTGTCAAGTGGAAAACTTGAAAATGGATAGTGACAAAGTGACAGAGGGAAACTACCAGGATGGTGTTGGATCTCTTCACACAGAATGAAGTGATGACACGGTGATCAATCAATGACGGGGAAGGATACGATCAGTGCCGGGGAACAACACGCTTCCCCTGATCATCTCGGCCACTATGCAGCCCACTGACCATACGTCCACTGGAGGTGGATGTTGAGATGACAGGGAGGTGGACATGCAAACAAAATGATGAGAAAAAAAAAAAAAAAAAAAAAGCACAAAAAAAACCCCAAAAAACAACAGGCAAACTGAGAAGAAGGCAAACAGAATGACAGCGGTGTGATGATGTGTGGAAATGAAAATGGACAGCATGCAGAATCAGCCAGATATATAAGAGGAAGAGCAATGCAGTGTTGAGCAGATAAAAATGAAAATTGACACTATATTAACAATTCCCCACAGCCTGGCACAAATGATTACATTCAGTCCAAAAGCTGACGAAGGAAAGCACAAACACTTTACAACAACCGTTAAGATTAACAGTGCGAAGAAGTATTTAAAAGTCCCAAGGATACAGTCCCTTCCTGGGAAGAGGATTTTATGGCGAACCATTTCCGCCAGTATGCAGCCCACAGACCATATGTCCACTAGTTTAGTGGAACACGGTAATCAAAGCCAATAAGAGGTGAGAGGAATGCATAACAACAGGTTAGTTACACGTAGGAGGCTGGTTAGTGAGCATTTTCTTACAACAAATTCCCATTATGCACAGAAGCGGCTTACACAGTGTTAAAAGCAACATTTATCTCCAGGTCCCTGAATATGGGTTATAGCAGATCTGATACAAAACTTTAAAAGTCTTTTAAGTATAATCGTGTAACTGTGATTTTGAAACACTGAAAATCAAAAAGAGCTGACACTGTAGACTGTGACTGAGCGGCTGCACATAGATAATCACTAACCATTGGCTTGATAGCCCATGCCCAGGATAACCTCCGGCGCTCTGTAGTAACGCGTAACCACATACGGTGTCATCAGGAGGCCCGTGGCGGCCGTCCGAGCCAAGCCGAAGTCCAAAATCTTCAATGTACAATCTGACTTGACGACAATGTTACTGGGCTTGAGGTCCTACAGAGGAACACACACACACCAAAACATAGTTCATTTTTTATCAATAAGAATCAATGACATTGTAAAAAGAAATGTGTGTGCAGTGAGTGAAGGAGGGAAACGCCACTCTGAGACTAAGTGGAGCCCTGCATTACAGCATCTTGACTGGGTGTATCGTTCAAACAAGGATCGTTCAGCTTTTTAATTATTGTCTGTGCAAGTTACATGATAATAGAGTTCTACATTATCCATCATGAATCCATCCAATCAATCCATCTGGTTCCAGCTCCTGCTGCAGCTATTTTCCTAAGGATAACTTTTGTCATGTTTATCTGGACAAATTACGTATTGAAGTGTTTTGTTTGCTAGTAGCAAATGAATTTCAAGTTTAACAGTTTGCACACTAATCAAGCAGCAACATTTTACAATAATAATCTTTTTTTTTGTGAGATTGGCTGCTTCTTCATTCTAGTGAGGAATATTGTTTTGTTAAAGATGTCTCTTAACACATATTTTTTGTTTTGAGTCTCTCTTTTCATGATGAGGCGCATATGGGGAAATTATACATTCACCTGCCCTGTTCGATGAGGAGGTGAGAAGTCTGTATCGACTTGAATCAGCTTTTGGAGAGCTGCTTGAAATTCAGTGTTCGGTTCAGGGATGCCTCATTAAGAATACTTGCTCTGAAATTACGTTTTACAGTCAAAAAAATGACACACATTTACATTAACCCACCAATGTTCTTAGCACAAATACTTAAAACCTGTCCAATATATTTTTATAGGGTTTTGTTGGTAATTAAGGGGCTATATTCATCATCTAATAGTGTGCCAGTTGACCGTTTGCACTTCAGTGTCAAGTATCACAGCGGGTTTAACAGTTCCTCTTCAGAACGCTCGCCTGGCATCGGCCTGTGCAGCACCTGGCCAGCTGATGCTCACCCTATGAATGATGCCGGCAGCGTGGAGGTGTTTGATACCACACAGCATCTGATAGAGCAGATAGGACAGTCTCTCATGGTCCAGCTCCATCTGAATGACCTGGCACAGGTTGGCATCCATCAGCTCCATCACCAAGTACCTGACGGAGCAGAAACAGCGTTAGGCGAGTGTGGCAGAGAAGCATTTAAAGCAAACACACATGAGGGAGTCATTCGGTTTTATGAAGGACACACACTGTGCGCCCTACAATGAAAACAAACACACATGTTACTTACACATCTTGGAAGTCTTCTAATGATTTTTGGGGTGTAAATACATTTAGTAGGCCAATGATCTGTGGGTATAAAATGACATGAATCAGAATCACATTAAAGCATCATTTGAGTCACATGCACATTGTAAATCTAAAACAGCATGTCTCCCACTGGCGAGGTGTAGTGTAGCCGAGGAGATTTGCATACTTACATTTTTGTGATTGACACATTTCATTAGGACGAGCTCTCTGTACGCCCTCTTGGCATGGGTTTGATTCTGAAACGGCCGACTCAGCTTCTTGATGGCAACATTTCGTTCAAGGATTTGGTCATAAGCTGAGCTGAAGAACAAAGAGAGCGAATAATAATCAAGATGTGGTCACCAATGTCACTTCGATAGTCGAAATACTTCTGCATCGACAAAAAAAAGATTTTATACAAAAATGGTATAAAAACTTCTACTTTTCAAGGATTTATATGGTTATTTCTTGAGGTAATATTAAATTAGATGTTCTCTGGTTCTCGTGAATGCTCTGGTGACATTCAGTACATACAAAACATATTTGACCAAGAAGCTTCTGACTGAATAAGAATGAGGTTGAAACACTCACCAGACGATACCCTGTGCTCCTGAGCCGATGGGTCTTAAATTCTGGTATCGCTTCAGCACTGTGAATGTTGAGTCTCCAACATCTAGGCTGTAGAACTCTTTTTCTCTCTTGTTTTTGTTCATGGCGAAATCTTCAATTACTGCTTTCTGCGCATCCAAAAATGTCCTCTGTGTACAGAAAGACAGACACACACGGTTTAAATATTTTGTCGCGCTGGGACTACGCCACAGATCCCACAGGAGCTGCCGAGCAGACCAGGCGAAAATTAGAAAGTCAAATGAAAATCCCTGCTCCCGAGAAAGCAGATTAAGAGTAAAGGAGAAAAGACACTGCTGAATTTCACACTTGAGGCGAGCACTGCAGTTCCTTATCTCAGCAACTCAGCAAACACACCAGCATGGAAGATTTGATATCATCAGCAGGGGTGGCAGAACAGCAGGCCACGGGGAGGTCTACTCCATCATGTGAAACATGATTCTCAGAGTGACTCTGTCACACTGGAAAACCAAGCCCAGTGATAATTCCTCTCAGTTTGGACCCTAGCCCAGGACTCCAGCCCAGTTCTACAAGCAGGTCTTCCACAGCCACATGTTAACTAGGTCAAGTTGCACCAAGAGGCTGTGAGCCCAGATAAGACACAACACAGAGATGCCAATTTGTGAGCATGATGTTCCCGAACAAGTTTCATTTTGCATCAAAACAGAAAATCTAAAAAAGGAGAAAAACTAACATCGGCTTCCTTCCTCTCCTATTATTCCGTTCTTATATAAGCAACGTAATCGCCCTCCCCGTTCCTCCACTCTCCCGACACACAGTCCATATGAGGGTTATAATTGCCAGAATAAAATGAGTCAGCTCTCCTTCTGTTCCTCCAACGTCACAAAGACGTACATAACATCCACCTCCCTCACAACATGAAAATAGACATGTCACTTCTTTTTATACTTTAGACAGGAAGACAATTACGCTCATCTGAGTTATGATGGCTTGAATGATGTTGCAGTTAGTGTTCAGTACTGTCAGTGGTATGTAAGGCCATGTAGTAAGGTCATTATTTTTTTAAATAATGGCTGTCAATGAGGATAATTAAGGCCAGGTACGTGCAGGTTTAAAGTTCGAGATCTTCTGATCCCCTGAACTCCTATTTAGTCACAAACAGTGTTCATATTAATGTCCCTGTTGTGAAATAACTAGTATTGATGCTTACAAGTACATGCAGCATCAACAAATTCCCTCTGAATCAATAACACACAATTAGACTGCAGTAGTAGTAGTTTCCTGCAGCATCAGGACATGTGGAGCTTGTGAATGGATTTAAAAGGCAGGGAGCTGGAATACGTCTCTGTGCCAGAGTATCCTGCAAAAGCAGAAATACAACAGAGTCGTTCCTAGAGTGCACTGCCTTCTAATAACTTAACCTTTGTTTTTTTTTGAACAAGTTGCCTCAGCCTGATGATTTCATGAATGGCCTCCAAAAGCACAAACCTAAAGGTCAATTCAGCTCCTGGCAATGGTGGGTATTAACATCTAGGCCTATTATACAACATGTAACACAAACATATACATTCTTGGAAAACTGTGTCACCGTTTTACCACATATCAACACAATATACAGTGATACTGTGTGGCCTTCTTATCTATAACATCACACATTAAAACCAGTGACACACAGTCAGTGACTACAAACAGCCTCATAGGTAGAATCATATTGTGTCCATAGGTACAATACCATCTCATGTTCTGCCAGTTTACACGCACGGCACATCAGCTGATGAGGAAATACAAGAAAATCCCAGCCAAACACACATTTATTATAATCCACTTTATGCACAATATAACTTCTGGCACATATATATCCCGCTGTGCGTATCCAATGCAAAGCTAAGAAAGCGTTCTTGTCCCAGTCCACACATATATGCAAACTGTTCGCGGGGCTGAGAGACACAGAGATAAAGAAGAAATTAACCGGGAGGGGGGCACTATCGATCCGATGTTTATTTTCATTCGATGTCAGTGTGTTAACCTTGGCCACACGACCCCTGGTCTTGTCTTGACTGTCGACGGCAGCGGCAGCAGGCAGGTAAATGACTGCACAGCGAAGAGCCATGCATGCTAGGGCCCGAACAAGCCGGACCCTGCACAAGAAGACATTATAGCAGAGATAATAACAACCAATATCGTGATATGACGGAGGGCCTGTTCGTTAAACACAGTGCGCAGCCGGCTGGTGACACTATCTGCCGTCTCGATCTACACGCGAAACGCCGTGTACAAACGTATTTCACTGCAACGACACGCGGGGTGAGTGCTTCGGGTGAGTAACACCAGGGAAACACAATGTAGCACCCTTAAACAACAGCCGCGTCGGTTAAACGAGCGTGCACACAGCGGCATACGACCCTCCCCCACGGCCAAACAATAAGCACGTCTGAGGAGCAGAGGTGCGAATCCTCATCTTACCTCTTGTCTTCAGATCAAACTATGGTTTCCCCCCCCCGCGGTCCGATCAGCGGCGAAATGTTCCGGAGTAAGCGGGCTATTTGTTTATGCCGCCGATGAAGGATGATTTATTCCGTTGTGCGGCTTAAAAATACATGACCTCACCAAATTCACTTGCCTACGTTTCCATCTGGCTGCTACTGACAGGCCAGGACGCGCAGTGCGCACGGGGCATGCGTCCCAGTAGCACGTCACTCATCCACTGAGACACACCCACCACCCCCTCCATCCATCCTTCCTTCCGCTATCTATCTATCTATCTATCTATCTATCTATCTATCTATCTATCTATCTATCTATGTAAAGAACCGCTTCTGTTTAAACCACGGTAAATTAGATGTAATGTGTATGCCATTTATGCCTGCAGTCAATTTAAAGGACTGACTCTAGGCTCATTGAAAATATAGACCCAATACTGCATGATAAGCAGCCAGAGCCCAGGTAGAGACATTGGCAATATATCTGCCTGACAACACATTACACAAGTTATGATAACTGCAATGAACATTTCAAGTAAGTGGTGTAATGGAGGAAGAAAGATGAGGCTGCATACTTCTCCTGCTTTATGTTTCCTTAAAATATATTTATTTTGTGATGAAAAAGATATGGGCTGACAGGGCGTGCCATGGCTTTGTGGTTTATGGATCACTGAGCGCACAGGTCAAAAAGTCTTTCACATCTTTTCTGTAACTGAAACAAAATGCAATTGGGAACTGATAAACCCCACAAGCTGTCCTTGCTGCAAAAAAAAAAAAAAACCCCTCACAATGGAAATAGAAGGACAGCCGAATGTCCACACAAAGGACATATAGTGAATATAGTGAGTCATATGCACAGCTTCAAGCAGAATAGCCAAGTATACAGTATGTACAAATTTATGGGGTTCCATTTGTGTCAAAAAAAAAATATGTCCACATGATCTATGTCAACTGAACATGTGACTAAACATTTGTCTATGTCTATTCCACTTTGACCTGAACTTCAGTTGTGACAAAACTGTGTCAGTCTGATTGTCTGTGATTGCTCACATGACAAAACATATGTCTGTGTCAGTTCAGCGCCAGACTGTCTTGTACTCCGTGTGTTGATTGACTGTTTTGATCGACTGTGTTGATTGACTGCGTTACATGGCATCCCAATGTGTCGTCTCACTGTGTTGTCGTGTTGTGCTGTGTTTTTCATGTAGGCTACAACAACACAATCAAACGACAGGGAGTGCAACAAGATGACACAAGTACAGTCTGAAGTTGAAGACACATGTTTTGTCACATGTTCAGTTGACATGGACGGTGCACACGTGGACATGTTTTTGACACAAATGGAACCCCATATCTAACATTCATCTTTCATTCTTCTTTCTTTCTTTCTTTCTTTCTTTCTTCCTTTCTTTCTTTGTCAGGTCTGTATATTTCAATTATGCTGATCAGTTTAAAAGAAAATATAAATGTCTTTTAGATTTCTTCTGTCTTTTTAATGTGAACACAAAAATCTTTTTATACACAGATTAACAGACAACTAGAGTGTTTTCTCAATGTGTTTCTTACATTAGTGATGATGGTCTATGATCATTTGGTTTTTCACATAAATTCTTGAACTGTATGTCAGTATAGTGTTTGTGATTTACAGTATGCAGAATACAGTATTAAAAGGAAAAATACGTTTGACTCGTCACAGTCAATAATCAATAACATTACAGTTGTATGTTATTTAAAGTGAGTTAGTTAGTTAGTTAGTTAGTTAGTTAGTTAGTTAGTTAGTTAGTCAGTTAGTTAGTCAGTTAGTTAGTCAGTTAGTTAGTTAGTTTTCAGACTGGGTAACATTACATTTTGTGTGTCTGTTTCCAGGGTAAACAGTGATGCTGCAGTGATAATACATCGTTATAAATGAATGATGAGACTATAACTGCATGATCAGTGTCACCAGGGTAATATTTGGCATCTTCTGTGAGCTCATAGATCTTTATATCTCCAGCCCATATTAAACTGTGGACTCATTTGTGGACTACGACGGGCATAAGCTCTGCAGAAATCCATAGCATAGTAGTTAGGGTACCATCTATAGTACCATCAGTTCCTATACGCTACAACAGCGAAGGTATATGCACGGAGCCATGCTCTGCGAGGGCATGTGACTGAATAAGGACATTAGGTAAAATTACGTTAACTTCGCGCTGAGTAGTTTAAATTCTCCCTGCACCCACCTGACAGCCCTGGATGGTTGTTAGCCTATTTATCCTTGTCCCTGCCTGCGCAGATACCCCGGGGCCTGCAGAGACAAGCTGCGCGCAATAGACCTGGGAAGCGGCATGGATGAACGTCCCAGCACCGAGTCCCGCAGCAAGAGCAGGCTACTACGGCTCCTTACCCCTTGTTCGAAGAGAGCCCGCAGTGTTATGATCATCGTGGGGGAGCAGCCCTACTGCAGCAGGCTACAGTCCACTCGTTTGGCCGAGGTCGTTCGTCCTTCCCAGGCTTCTCTGTAGCGCACCTACACCGCTGAGGACCCACCGCACCTTTGGGCGTCAGACGGATTAGTTAAATCGGTGTAGCTGATCTCACGCCACCCGCTATTGGTGGCTCTGAGCTGTCGCTGTCAAACCGCGAGGCTAATCCAATTAAGTGTTTAAAGGCGAGAGGCTAAGAATAGCCCAAATTACAGTCAAAAGTTTCAGATCTTCAGCGTGGTGCCGGTGGTAATAGAGCAAATGAATGGGGCATCATGTATAGTTCATGTCACTGATGAATTACCTGCCAGAGCGGAGCAGCCTTTGGTGAGAGGACGTCAAAACAGCAATGCCATGATCACAAGGATTAATTTGGATCCGAGGTGGGAGCGCTGAACATAACACGAAGGATCAGACCGCTCACATAGGTTACATATGCTACCAGGTAATGTTCCTCTTCTGTATCTTCTTCCTCCAGTAGTCCTGTTTGACACTTTGCTATGTTGAGCTGTGTGTCTTCACATTCAGATCCATTTTGTCCTGTGGGATTTCAGATGAAAACTAATTCACTTTAGGTTCCTTAACACAAGATAAACACCAACAGGATTATGATGAGATTTACCTTTAAGAATCATAAAAATGCAGAGTGTAGCCTTCACATTCAGGCCTGTGAGGACAAAAAAAAAAAATCATCTTCTTGAAATGTGTTGTTTGTTAGAGGCTGCTTGTGCTGTGGCTACATAAATTGGATTCTGACCATAGTAGTTTAATGTCCATACTATGATGATACATGATTGTCACCTTGTAGTGAGAAAAGAAGGTCGTAAAACAGAGACCTAGATCCTCAAGAAGCATGTTGTCCCAAATTCCCAAGAATAACAGCACAGCTTCTTCTCTGTCTGTGTCATCATGTGATTGTCTGCTTAATGGCTCAGTAAGGTGGTTTGTCTATAACAGGATATATGCTTGAATGGAGCTTGAAGTCATGGTATGTTTTGCATTTTAGTCCGAACGTAATGAATAAAGATGCTTTTACACCTAGTGAGGCAAGGAGAAAAAAAAAAAAAACGGTGGCAACTGGTGTGTACTATGGGCATGGCGTCAGATTATCAGATACTAAAAATAGTTGGTTCTAGACAGCGAAAGACAATCCTGCAACTGCACCAGAGATGTTTGAATGAATGTCTTATAGTTCTCTGTGGTTCCATCTTAATCACTGAGTTTTACAGGTCGTGATTTAGGGAGGAGCTGTGATAGAAAACGAAAGTTTGATGGTGAAAGCAGAAGAGGTTAGACTTGATCCAGCCAATCAACATATCCAAAATGTAGAGGTAAAAGCCCCCCCACCCCACCCCCTCAGACGTCCAGCCATGCATGACGGTGTGGTGTAAATGTAAGTAGCAACCCAATAACCAGGTGCTTCACATCATCACTCCACAAGCTCCCCGCCTGCAGACGGACCACTCTGAGGGAGCACAGCGGCTAAAGTTTTCCTCAAGAGTGGATGGGTGGGAGCACCTGGCAGGGTTTCTACTTTCCTTTTTCAGTCCCTTCTACATCGTAACAGTAAACCAACGTGCAGGGATGCAGCAGGATGATTTTAGCCCACATTTCTCATCGATCTAATGATGTGATCGCTGATTTAAATGGCCTTGCGTAGTTTCAGGAGACCTCATAACCTCACAGTTTCTTGTAAAGCTTTCCTTGGGTTCAGTCAATCCGGGTGTCATGAGCCGAGGATAAATTCAGTGTAAGTGAAGGGTTTAATCAGGCCTAAAGTAATTGGGTTGGTGTGTATCACTGGGAGCATGTTGCTTCGTCCAGTATGTGGTTGGTTGTGACAAACCTATTGTATTTCTGTTCTGAACCATTTAGAGGAGCAAAAAAAATAAGAATGAAATGCATGATGGTTGGAGTGTCACAGCCTTTACCATCCACCAGGAACAACCAGTTTCTGTCTTTTGTTGTTGTTTGAGAAGAAGAGTTTCCACTAATGCAAGTTTATGCTGTAATCTTCCAAAATGATGGCAGTTTGTTTTCAAGTCTAACTGGATGTTCATCTAGATAAAATAATGATGTGCCCACATTTACAACAGCATATAGTCTTTTTAGATCATTGAGGGAATGTTCTTTCCAGAAAGCAATTATCCGAACCAGAAAGACATTTTACCTAGTGATTGATTCAGTTTTAATGTATGCATCTACCTCATCTAATGATGTAAGATGAACTCATTACCCGGGTCAATTTAAAGATTTTGACTTGCACATTTGCAAAAAAAGAAGAAAATGTGGAATATAGTCAAAATAATGTGTATTATACATATTGCATATTGATGCATAGCAAAAATACTAATAATACCCAAAGAGAGGAAGCTTGTCTTTGCTTTTCTTATATCATCATCTGTCTGTCTTTTTTTCCCCCTCTGCATTCCTAACTGTGTGTAGTTGTGCTAATACCCACACAGTAGGTGTCAACTAACTAACATGGGATCATGACACAGTTGCTGTGGTGAAGTGGCAGCTCCCTCAGAACCACCCTCGGGTCAGAAAAAAGCCTATTACAAAATGGGAGGGGCAGAGAGATCGAGGGGCAGAGAGATCGAGAGGCAGCGAGACCAATGGGCTAAGATAATCTAATCAGGGTCCAGTGCAAAGAGCTGCAAAGTTTCTCAGAACTACCTCTCAAAACTGTCTACGAAGACAAAATAGTGTTGACAGGCTGTTACGACAGCATTAATACTTTCACAGAGAGATGTAAAGAGGAACAAGAATTGTTGTAGTGAAGGCGATGAGAGAGGAAGTCCGAGGATAACGAGCTTGACACCCAGCAGAGAGTAAAATACAGTACAGACATTCATTCAACACCTGTAGATGTTTGTTTACAGAGCAAAAGCCAGAAAAAGGGAAACCTCTCCTCAGAATACGACCTTGAGCAAAGACTCTAATAAGTGATGTTTTGGGTTTTGATGTGTGTGTGTGTGTGTGGTGTGTGTGTGTGTGTGTGTGTGTGTGTGTGTGTTGTGTGTATGTGTGTGCAGGAATGAGTGCAGAATGAGCAGCACTTTTGTTACATTAGCTGAAGTACTGGA
Organism: Seriola dumerili; assembly: GCF_002260705.1. Lineage (NCBI taxonomy): Eukaryota > Metazoa > Chordata > Actinopteri > Carangiformes > Carangidae > Seriola > Seriola dumerili. Next base: position 538,790 of record NW_019174279.1, on the reverse strand, counting down.
GGCACGAGGGGGACCTCTGCTGGAGGAGGAGGTCTGGTCCCTGCTGCTCGGCACTGCAGAGTCTTTAGTGGATGTCTCCTATAAGGGTAAAGCACTTGAGATAACCCCTCTTATTGTAGGCTCTCATACATTGTGTCTTCACACCATAGCAGCATAGCATTATGTTACTGCAATGTAAATATAACATAAACATTTGAATACATTTTTGTAGTATCTGTGTTTCCATCAGTGTGACTTCACCGTACAACTGTATCAGCACCATCATTGTATATTATGGCCTTCCTTCTGTTTTTTTCAGGTCACAACAATATGTGTAATATCATAAGCCCCACCTCCTTGCTGCTGTCAGCCACTGGTACCTTAGCATTTAAGAACTGTGGCCTATCAGATGATGTATCCACCTTCACTGCTCCAGAAATGCTGCAGGGCCGTGCCAGCTCAACCAAGCCTGCCATAGAGAGGGTCAGTGCATACATCCTCATTTCTGTCCTAAGACCTTACATGACAGCTGATGGCAGACTTGTCAAACACTAAAGAGTATCGTGTCATATCAGGGGTTATTTTAGCAGTAACCGTAAACTCTGCACTGACTTGAATTGATTACAAGTCACTGCTGTCATGTCCTGCTGTGTCTTTTCCCTTGGAGTGTAAAATCTCAGGATGTCAGGAGTTGAAGGACGACTGAGATGTAATCACGCCATCTAGTGGCCGAGCAAATGAACTTCGGCCCTGACTTCTGCACTTTGGAGCCCCAAATTATCAGCATTGGGTAGAAAAGACTCTAAAGTAATTAGAATAATTAAAATATTTACATGTTCATCTCGCACACACCTCCAACTAATCTGCCTTGACAAAAGCCTCATATTTGTAATCACAATTTGTCCCATTTATACAACCATAAATAGAGAAAATTCCCTTTTAAAGCCTTTTTTATTTACTTGACTGATAGGCCATTTCTAGTCTGTTCAAACTGTAATTGATATAATTGCCATTTATTAAAACATGCTCAAATTATTGTTGAGGAATTTAGGAAAGACAACTGTGTAAACAAACTGTGAAAAAAGTAGATTTAACAGACATATTCTACATGCACTTTGTCCTTTTTCTTGATAGTTTGATCAGTAGGTCTATTATATTAATGCCCTCTCAATGATATTGAATTTGAACTTCTCCAGTTTGACCACAATATTTTGTGTGTCAACAGTTTACATTGTAAATACCACACTTTACCCAGAAACGACAACACGCATAGTTGATGTCATTTCTCTTGAATGTAACGATAACGATAACGATAACGATAACGATAACGATAACAAGGATAGGGTTTTATATATGGTGCAAAATTATGTTTTAAAATATTAATTTGTCAAAGAGCACAAATACATGTATGTAAAAGTAAAGCTGGTTTTATTTTAGAATTAGCTGGTAATATCTGATTTCAGGTAAATGTCATGTTCTTAATCGGTTCATTTTGTTGCGCAGATGCTGGTGTATTCACTGGGTATGACTCTCTACTGGTCAGTTGATTTTCACCTACCTCAAAATCAGGTGGGAAGCTCTGATAGAAAGCTGCAGTATTTTATTCAGTGCCATCACAGTCTCACGCCTGAGTTATTATAGTTATTTTCCACTTTCGTTCATCTCAGCCAGTCCAGTTGAGTGACCATCTAAACAGCCTCCTCCTCAGCATGTGTGAGGACCTGGCCCACCGCAGGGTAAATCTCAACTCCATCCTGGAAGCCTGCGAATCTCAGCATAAAGCCTCCATCCTGCCACCGCCCGCCAAAGTCATCAGACAGCTGGTGGAGGAGGTTTTTCATGATTCAGTGAGTATAGGATACCTACAGTATGTTCCTGTCTGCTCTGCAAGCTTTTCCGCTTCTCACTCCATTGTTTATGTGTCAGAACTCAAAGGAGGAGTACTGCATAATAATCAGCATAATGACAAAAAAAAAGAAAAAAAGAATATAAATAGTATTGTTTCTTTTACTCCAGATGGACCACGGCTCTCTGCCTGACAGTAACGTCCCTTTGAGTGGCAGGAGCCAGATGATCAGAGAGAGACTTCATGGTGAGTCCGGTACAAATAAATGTAAATGGGGACAATACTTTCAGTGCAATTTCTGCAGAAACATTTTGTGATTCTGTAATGAAAATAAACCTGAATCATGTGTACTGCGCAGGGGAATCCCCTTTTGCTCTATTGCTTCTATTCATGTTATCATCATAAAGAAATGTGACCTTTAAGAAATAGTTGTTTACTTATTTGCAGAAAGTAGTTGCAGACAATACTTGTTTTTTTGACTCAAGATAGTGTACAGGTCAACAGGATTAAAATCTTAACCTAAAGCAAGCCCAGGATTAGTTTTCCTGCGAGAGCCAATAATCAGATACTGAGTGTTGAGGCTTCAGGCTAAACCCTCTGCCAGCCTCAGTTCTGTCCAAACATCTCAGTGTCTCGGGGGAGCACAGAGACGGACAGGAATCCAACATTGCTGTCATCTTTCATCTCTTACCTGGTTGACAGGAAAGAGAGGGCCATTTTCAGACTTCAGCGAAGGGAGTGCTGAAGGGAGACGATACTCAACGGACTCTGACTCCAAGTCAGGTACAACTGTGATACAGAAGAAAGCAAAACTGAAAAGAAGTCACAAAATGGTAGAAAGAAACAAGTATAATGCTTAAGAATACGTGAATATAATCCTTATTAAATGCAAAATGATTATGATTATGTGTTTTCTAGGGAGTTTACCTCAGAGACCTTGGAGACAAAGACCAAGGAGCTCTCCCACACCACTGTACCACTCGTCTTTAGACAGGTATGTCCTATATACACACATCCATACACACTACCACCCCCAATACTGTAGTTAGAGGAGGATTCTTCAGCTATTAGAGCTATACTGTATGTGTGTATGTCGGCATAAAGAAACCCACCCATTTTTCATTTTCCCCTCCCTCTTCGTCTGTCCTGACTTTGAGGGGACATGACATTGTCTCAGAGTTTGACTTTTCCAACTAGTCTGCACAACTATTACTCAATCTGTCCTTCCCTAACCCCACCCCACCCTTTCCCTCTCTCTCCCCTCAGACTCCCTCGTGGGGTTCGTCACCGGGACAGCAACTGCAGTTGGCTTGGTAGGAGCCCCCACCACGACATCTCTCCCAAAACATCAGGCAGATCTCACAGTCCCTCCATCACCTTCAGCGAGTCATCGCTCAGCCTGAGCCAGAGGAAAGCTAAGGTAAGATTAGGGAATTTTTTAAAAATGTTTATTCAGTGATACAAATGTTCCTGTAGAACTTAAAGTGTAGTGGATGGGGATACTGGCATACAGTGTTTAGCTGAATGAGAATGACAGTGAAGTGTGGAGTATGTACTGCAGACAGCATTTGGTGAATCATAAAAGCCTATTGGATGTGTTGCTGCTTAGAGTTTATATTATAAATGTTTATTTTGTCAGGCTTTGGGTCCTGAGTTCATCAGAATGCCGGACGAACAGCATATTGTCCTGGAGCTTCCAGGATCTATTGTGGTAAAGTCATGATTTCTGTTCACCTCCTCTGTTTCTATCTGCTTCTGATCAATTTTCATACAAACTGCTGTTTTCTTCCCCCCTACTATTCTAACATGTCTTTTCTTGCATGCCGAACTATGTCTGTTTGCAAAATTGCACGTGCAGTATTTGTATATGTTTGTGCATGTATTGTGAGTGTTTGTAGGTTTTCTTTTATGTGCATGTATGTCAGTGTGTTTGTGTGTATGTGTGTGTGTGCACCCCACAGTCCAGAAAGGGCCGCTCATGTTCGTCTCAGAGAGAAGTGACTGTGGTGCTGCCGAGCGGACAGTACGTGGTGGTCCGCTGTGACATTAAGTCCAGAGCAAGAGATGTGTTTGACATGGTGGTGGCTCATGCAAACTTGGTGGAACACTTCTACTTTGGTCTTGCCTTCTTAGATGGTAAGAGGACATTCTTGACTGCACTGATTGCACATAAACAACATTCAAATTAAAAATTAATTTCATAATATCCATAACTGTGATATTGTCACAATTGGCATGATTATATTTCAGTTATTAAATTTTTTTTTTTTTTTATGCCTGAGTTGTTTGTTTTTCACTCTGCAGATGATGAATATTTCTTTTTGGACCATGAAACAAAAATCTCCAAAGTTGCACCTGACAGCTGGAAAAAAGGGCAGATATCCTCCTTTTTGGTGTTCCTGCGAGTCAAATTTTTTGTTGATGATATTTCCTTCATTTTGTAAGTACAGCTCTGCGTGGTGTTTTACTTATACTGTATGTTGTAAATTAATTTCTATGAGTGCATGGTTTAAAAAAAAAAAAAGTTTCATTTGACTTAGTTTTTGTTCCTGTTTCCTAGGCACAGACTGACTCGTCACCAGTACTACTTACAGTTCCGTAAGGATATCTTGGAGGACAGGCTTTACTGTAACGAGGAGACAGGCTTGTTCCTAGCTGCTCTTGCTCTGCAGGCTGAGTTTGGGGACTACATGCCAGAGGTACCAAGGACAAAAAAAGAAAAAACATTCACCTTAAACCCATAAATACCAGCATCATCTTTCAGAGTGTGTCACGGCAGTGTATTTGGCTCTTTTTTGTGTCATTTTAGTTGTACGGTAAAAATTATTACCAGCCAGAGCATTATGTGTCCAAGAGGATGCTAGAGAAGCTGGCCCTGCCCAGTGTCAAGGAAGAGTTGCCAAGACTACATGCAAGTCATGCCCAGATGCTGCCTGAAGAGGCAGAAACAGAGTACCTGAAGGTAGCCAGACTGCTAATGCATCCACCCACACATAAAGACAAAGACTCCAGTAGCTCACATTGTCCTTTGGCTACGTTTTCACCTTGCTATATGTTAAATTAATAAGGCTGTGTTCACTTGTTACAACACGTTGCTATTAATTTGATGATGCCTCTGCTGTCACACTTCCTGTAAGTCTAGAATTTACAGCAGGGGTGTTAAAGTAAACGACTACAGTTTAAAACTGAATACATATTCCCTCTCACACACACACAATTTAAAAAGAATATCTGCCCCTCAGATTACCCAGCAGTTACCTGAGTATGGCGTTATGTTCCACCGCGTGGGGAGAGAGAAAAGGCCGGTGGTGGGAGAGCTGGTGTTGGGAGTCTGCGTCAAAGGAATCATCGTGTACGAGATGAAGAACCACGTTCGGACTGTCACCAGGCGCTTCCTCTGGAGGGAAACCGACTCCATATCCACTGGGGTAAAAATGAGTGGCATTATAGATTTAGCTATATAAGATATTATGTTTTGTTTTGTTATGAAGCTGGAAGTAAACGTACAATGACTTGTGTCTGTTTTTTTAGCGGCGTAAACTGATAATAGAGTGTGGCGGGCCCAGTGGGAAAAAGCACAGTTTTGTAACAGAAAGCTCAAAAATAGCACAGTACCTCCTGAACCTCTGCTCAGCACAGCACAAGTTTCATAGCGAGATGACGTCACGACAACTTAACCACACCATGATACCAGGTGGGAAAATAGTAGATGATGATTGTGTGGATGGTGTTGCCTTGGACTTTGACAATGATACATATTAAAAGAAAAGAGCTCACGAAGGTGAAAAGCCGAGAACAATAAAAACTGAATAAGACCTGATTCTCTTCTGTTTCTCCAGATGAAAACATCGATAAGTACATGTCTATGTACCGGGGTCGTAACATGAACCTGAAGCGGATGTCCTGCTCCGAGGGCATGTTGAACCATGTAGGTCTGACACCTGGTCAACCAGACTCCCTCTCCAAGTCCTGCGACGACCTGACCGCCAAGCTGGAGGCCCGACTCCGCCAGCAGAGAGAGATGAGGAGGGAGATGAGCAGAGACCTGAACAAGGAGCTCCCTGAAACAGGAGATGTGAAGGATCGACAGTGTTGGAGGTAGCCCTCGATGATGATGATGATGATGATGATGATGATGATGATGATGATGATGATGATGATGATGATGATGATAACGTTCATGTTCTCATCACAGAGGAATTGTAGAGACTTGGCTAAATGCGACTGTGCATGTGTTGTAGCACTCCGGAGCCGATTCCCAGAATGATGTCCAGTGTCTCGCTACAGAAGCAGGACTCTGATGCCTCTTCCTCTGTACGAGGTGAATGTGTCAACTATATTCAAACTCCTCGCTCCTTTCTGCAAACACATATACATTCGAGGAGTGACAGATTAAAGGGGGGAGGGGGGAACAATTCGAAGAGTCTGAGTAAGGTGTTGGGTCACCATGAGCGCCCTGAGCAGCTGTAATGACATAGAAGTGATTTTCATGCTCATCAAACCCTCGTGCCCTGTATGGAAGCATCTGCATTTGTTATGTTAATTAAGACTTATTCTTTAATTTGGGGCTCATGTTTAAATTAGGGTGCCATAGTGGCTCATTGTTAACCTCACAACTAGAATAGTCCATAGGCCTTTCTCTGTGTAGTTGTTCAAAGACAGGCAGATGAGGTGATTTGGACATTCTGAATTACTCATAAGTCTGAGTGTGTTTGTGACCTTTAACACAATAGAAAATATATGAATATATTTACAGTAGCTCATTTACCATATGTAAAACATGCTTTACAGTCGATACACCAACCAGGACCCCACCAGAGAGAGAGATAGTCTGCGTGAACCTGAAGAAAGACCCCAAACTGGGCTTTGGTGAGTTTGTTAAGCCGGATTTAGCCGTTAACTTGATGTAAAATTAATGAGCACAGCGCCACGTATCTGATTCTTTAACAGGAGACCTTTGTCTTCTTCTCTGGTCCTGTTTCAGGCTTTGTGATAGTGGGAGAGGACAATACAGGTAAACTTGACCTTGGGATCTTCATTGCTTCCATTGTGCCTGATGGACCTGCGGACAGAGATGGACGAATCAAACCCGGTAAGGAGCAGCACCAACAAATGAGAACTGGAAATACAGACGCTGGCTTACAGCTTATCAGTCAATGTAGCATTGTGAGACACGGAAACAAGACTTGGCTGCACGTGACAAGCTGTAACAAGGATTTTGGGAGGATTTTTTTTGATTGTTTTTTTTTTTTTAGGCGGACGTCTCATCTCCCTAAACAAGACTAGTTTGGAAGGAGTGATATTCAGCGATGCTGCTGCCATCCTACAGAGCAGCCCTGAAGAGGTGGAGCTCATCGTGTCCCAGCCTAAACGTAAGCTCTGCTCATTTACAATCATGCACATATTCATACATCACTGTCAAACCTGTCACTTTGTGTAGTTGTAACACTAAATACAGCCGCTATGTCCACTGATGCCCTTCATCTCACATGGCTGTTCTCCTATCAGAGTCCCTGAAGGACAGTAAGAGTTCCTTGAGTCAAAGTACTCTGGGTTTGGCACTGGAGAGGAGTTTTGGGTCACAAACTACCCTGAGTGGCGCAGAGTACCGTCCTGCCGTGGAGGAGCTGGAGGAGGCCATCACTCTGTCCAGCATGGCAACCCCGAAGCAGAGCAAGAGGCTTCACATTCCTGTCGTGAGAATACATGACGCCCAGGTTAGAGCCAGCACTCAGCGGTTAGAGATAAGTGACTTTGTTTCCGTGGAAGCAAAATTGTCAACATGAGGTTAAAGTTGATAAAAGAGTTCAACCCGTGCTAATTATTAAATGGATTAAGTGCTCTGATTAATGTGATGAAACTCTTGAGTTGTTGTCATTCACCTGTATCAGAAGTGTCCTGAATACCCTCAAGTATTCCTCTCTAAATAAATCTTTACTTTTTTCATTCATTCATTCATTCATTTATTCATTCATTTACCTCTTTCTTGCTCTCTTTCAGGATGTGTGCTCCAGGTCCCCGTCTGTCTTAAGTCTGAAAAGTGGAGAGAGGTTTATAATGGAGCTCAGGAAAAGCAGTGGTAGTCTTGGCATCAGTGTTGCTGTGAGTGAATAATTTCCCTTTCACTACGCAGAATTGACTTCATATTTTCCAATTATCCTTCTCTATAGGAGCTTAGGTTAGTTTGAATTTTTTTTCTCTACTCCCCCCCTATGACTAAATCAGTAGGAACAGGGAAGCTGAAAGCTACTGTGTCTAGATAGAAAGTCTTGTGCCTCATGCCATGCTGGCGTATTAAGAGCCAAGGAAATTGTGCCAAGAACGTAGCAACATTGCTGCCTTGTGTTACATCATCTCAGCCAAACCGATTTACAGGACTAAATGGGACAGGCCAATAGGTAACAAGCTACGAAGCAAAGTAACTTGGATCCCTACACACTGAGTCAGTGTGAGTTGTTAGGGTTATTTGAGACCTGTGACCGTGACTAATCACTTTATTTTGTAATCTTTCTTGCCAAAAGGGAGGAATAAACACTAATGTGCGTTATGGAGGCATCTACATCAAGAGTCTGGTGCAAGGAGGCGCTGCAGATCAGGACGGGCGCATTCAGATCGGTAATCTTTTTTTTATTTCTGATTTCAGGATGTGATCAGGTGGCTGAAACACAGAAACACAACACGTTTCTATAAAGGTTTGATTTCATGCAACTTCTGGTGAAGTAGGAGGAATAGGAGCAAAAGCCGTTCATTTGCAATTTGTCACCAGTGAAATTTTTCTGTCACCAGGGTTGTTTTATCTTGAATGAATGCCCTCTGCATCATCATCATCATCATCAAAGGATATGATGAAAATATAGTGAAATATTATCCCACATTCTTCACAGACTTCACTTTTGTTGTTATCTTGGGGGAGATGGAACAAATTATTAAATAACCAAATGTAGATTGAAGAATGGTGCCCGTGCCCTCTAAGATGAAACATCTCTAACCGGTAAAGGAGTAACCAAGATGTTTTATTCTCACACTGGAATTGTTTTTTTTTTTGTTGTTGTGTTTTTTTATTTTGTCAGTTAGTTGTTTATGAGTGTGCTGCTGGAGCATTGTGCTGTGTCTGTGTCTGCTCGGTTCACGCTTCAGTGAGCAGGAACGACTGTTAGATTTGTTGACGTGCCCGTCAACCACGCACACACACACACGCGCGCGCGCGCACAGACTAACCGTTTTGTGTGTGGATGTTGCTAATGATGATGAGATTTGTGTTTGTGCATATGACAGGTGACAGACTGCTGGAGGTTGACGGGTCCAACCTGAGGGGCGTGACTCACCAACAAGCTGTCGAGTGCCTGAAGAAGACCGGGGAGGTATATATACACACACACACACACACACACATACACACGACCACAAACACATGCAAACGTGCACATAGCTATACCAGGCTATGTGTTTTGCTGATATGATCGCATTATAATCGGTACAATGTGACAGTCATCTGCAGGAAACAGCTTTAAACAACATATGTTTATGCTCTGCATCGAAACAGGGAGTATTCTCACATTTTTGCCACAGTCAGGTCCTATTACAAGTAGTTTTACTCAAAGGGGTGAAAGGTCAGACAACCCTCGTATACAGTTGTTTGTGGAATACACTATTTTGAACTATATACTATTGAACGTATAAAGAGGGTTTATGTGTGTGTGTGTGTGTGTGTGTGTGTGTGTGTGTGTGTGTGTGTTTTGTGTGTGTGTGCATCTTTTCCCCGTAGGTGGTGAGCCTGCTGTTGGAAAGGGAGCCCACTGTAATCTTGGAGCCCAGGCCGGACTCACCCTGCCCCCCCTTGGTCCACAGTCCATCACACATACAGCCCCCCAGGACTGAGGTCTCCATGGAAACGACCTTGAGTGGTCGAGCCAAGGACTACAGCTTTGTTACTGATGGTGAGAGGGGAGAGGAAGGGGTAAATACACTCACAAAAGGAAGAAAAAAAAAGATAGACCGTCAGGCACACACACACACACACACACACACACACACACACACACAGCCCAGAGGTGACTGTGAGTCATCTGACAGCTACATTGTGGTTGCTGTCAGAGTCATCCAGGGCTGACGCTCCCTCGAGACAGCATGTGCTGAAACCTTGAAGCTGCCTGTTCACTGCCTGAGCGGAGTTAAAGGGATAGTTCTTTGTCTCTGCAAAGCCTTCACCTCTATACTGGAAATAGTACAAACATATGTGAGGCAAAATGTGGGAAAAACACTGTCTGAGACATAACAGCAAAAATGAATACTCGGGTTGTGTTGGAGGGATTGATAAACATTTTCTTGATCACAATGTACCAAATTTGAACCCACATTACAGATTAACGATTACACAACACAAGTTAATGCCCCAAGATTCCCCTCCATCTCTTCCCGTTCCTAGAAAACACCCATGAAGTGGTGCTGAGGAAGAGTTTGTCCGGCCTTGGCTTCAGCTTTTACATCTCACAGCTGCACTCGGGGACGGACCGGGGGAGCTTGGTCCGCATCAAACGTCTTTTCCCGGGTCAGCCAGCGCTAGAAAGTGGCCTGCTGCGAGAGGGAGATGTCATTCTATCCGTCAACAAAGAGCCTGTTAAGGACCTCTCTTACCAGGTAGGATTTGGGATATTTAAAATGATTGAATGAATGAATTAACAACCAGTGATTTCTCACATTCATATGTAGGTTTGTTGTGGTTGTAGTTTTGTTTGATCTTTTTTCCTAAATTGAAACACAGATTAAAAAAAAGTGGGTGCACAACATGGTTAAAACATTTATAAAAAAAAAAAAGGTGCTGACTACAGTTTAAAAGGTGTTCAAACTTTGAGCACAAATGGCAGCATAGTAATAGATCGTCTATGTAGATAAGTAATTGTGAATGGGCTGGGAAGTGTCTGAGCAGCACTTTGGCCCTGCTGTTTTTTAAGGTCTTGGCCATGCCATTGGTTCACTAATCCTTTAATCTCATAGTACTGAAAATAGCAAGCTGGTTGTGTCATAGCGTTTGATGTGTCATTTAATCTTTTGTGTGCTGCCAAGGAGTTAGAGTGGCATTCACACAGGAGCATTTAAACATACAACAACTAACTAGATTTTAAAAGCCGTCTGTGCCCAGTCTTTGCCACACAAACACGCACTCTTTTTGTTGTTGTTTCAGAGGGTTTTGTTCTTGCTACGTGGCGCTCCATCTGAAGTTCATCTGCTGATCTGCCGACCAGGTCCTGGAGTACTATATGATATAGATGACAACACACTGGTGAGCTCACATGCACAGACCTTACTGAGAAAAAAATTTAAAAAAAATTAGACCAGACAGACTGTCTTACCTCCTTTCTCACACTCTAGAGTCCTGCACCCGTCCGTGAGGCTCGATCCCGGTCTCTGGACATCCGACTCGGAGAGGACTACAGCCAGCTCCTTAAGTTTCAATATGACATCAACATAACTGCCCAGAAGCAAGCCCCCACCCAGGAGGAAGATCTGACCAACACAGCGGAGAAAAACCCAGAACCTCCTGCAGATTCAGGACTCCTGGAGAGCCAGGAGAGTCTGGACGGTGAAGTGCAGGCCCACCAGACTCCTCCGTCTGCTCCTCGCTCACCGCCCTCACCCACGTCACCTCCGTCGCCTCCATCGCCAGTCTCACCAGCATCACCCGCCTCGCCAGCATCACCTGCCTCGCCTTCCTCACCTATCTCTGGCTCTCCACCAGCTCCACCAAAGTCACGATCAGCCGCCAGGAATCTAGAGGGACAACGGGAAGGAGAAGCAAAGGAGAAGAAAAAGGACGGGGAAGAGGAGGCTGCAAGGACATCCAGTTCAACTGTGATGCTTATGGACATCTGTCCTAAGACTGCATCAAACTCAGTGTATGCCAGGTAATGTATTAGATGCCGACACATAAAAAAACTATTATATATCATCACATTACAGCTCCCATGTGGTTATATTTAGGAATCTGTAGTATGCCATCAAAGTATTTTAAGACATTTGAAGTGTTTACCTGTAATCAAATGACACATTTATAAATTTAAAAATACATTTGTAAATTGATGATGAAGATTTGTATTTTAAGGGCGTATTTAGAAAAATGTATGATTATTATTAATATATTATATATATTATATTGGATTTGAGGTGATAAATATATTTCCTTATTCTGTCTTCAAATGATTGTTAATTGAATTTCATGGAATTGCAGAAGTGATGCTTTTTTATTTTTACTTTTTGTCATTTTATTTACTCGTATATCTTTCTTATATACCTGTCTATCAAATTCTATTACAATGTATTTGTCTCCTGATTTAATATTTATACAGTGTGCCACCTAAAAATTTAATGAAGTCTGAGCTCTGATTGGCCAGCTGTCATGTATTAGTGTGTGCGCTGTGTGTGGGGTCAATCAGAGCTCCTGCTGCTGCCCTGTCATTGAGAAATCGTTTAATATTTAGGATAGAAAGCATCATTTGAAGCACACTATATATAATATGTGGTGTTTGTTTATCTGCAGTGGTATCAGGGAGGAGGCAGATGGAAGTGTGACCTATTGCCTCATGGGAAATGGACTGACTATCATGGCAGATGAAGAATACCTGACCATCAGCTCCACTCTGGAGCCTTCTCACAGCTTTCCCTCCAGTCTGGCCACTCACACCCCAATCACATCCCGCGGCTCCCAAACCTCCATCAGCTCTTCTAGTTTTAGTTCTCAGAATCCGAACCTCGGCCCTCACGTCCCCACGACCACCATCGCACCCCTCGGCATCTCGTCTGACACCCCGACCACTTGCTCCTTGGCCCACCCGTCTCAGCCACTGACAACACAGCCACCCAAAGCCAAGCATCACCCTATCCAGCAGGGGCTTCTCCCAAGTCACTACAAAGCCTTTTCCAAGAACAGCCGGCCCGTGGTGCCTCCACCCCAGCCCCCTGCTCTACCACTGACCCCCATTACAGCCCAGATCATCTCCTCTGTGCCTCCCTGTGTCAGTCCGCCTGCCCCGACGCTGACACCCACAGTGCTAACCCCTCCTGTCCAGAGCCACACACAGCCGAGGGAAGAGCCAGAGAAGAAAGAAAGGGAATACAAGGATGATGATGATGATGACGAGGAAGACGATGAGGAGGAAGAGAGTCGAAGAAAGGCAAGTTCCTGTTCTCAGCTCACTTTTTCAACGTTGCTAAAGAAAAATGTTTTTACCTATGTTAGTCTGTTTGCAGGTTAACCCGGCATTAACTTTGATGAATGTTATGAATAAGATTCCAGTTCTGGTCTTAGTTGAAACAAATAATAATACAGATAAATAGATGTCAGGTCAAAAATTTGTTTAAAGCCGTTTTAATTTACACAAATATTTAATGGACATTCATTTTTAATTTGGATGTCCCCATGTCTGGTGAGTATTATTGTTTTTCTCTGTATAATGACTTCATTTTTTTCTAATTAGATCTGCAAAGTAAAATATATTTGACCATTTTATACTTTCATTTTCCCTGTACTTTCTCCTTTTCTGTGCAAATACACACCAAATGTTACAGATGAGTGACCACTGACAAGATATGATGTCTTTTTGTTCACAGGGGTCACTAAAATTAACAGAAATGGTTTTGATTAAACATCAAGTGATGTAATAGTAACTTGGAGAATTTTTGTATCTGTTAATGAGATGAATTGTTCTTGTTTCTTGCCTGTCAGGGATTGGTAAAAGAGTTTGAACTGACAGTGGTTCTGACCAAGTCCAGGAGCGGGAGCTTTGGGTTCACCATCACTCGAAGCAAGATAGACAACTGTTACTACATACAGGAAATACTGGACAACCCAGCCAAGTCAGACGGACGTCTCAGGGCGGGAGACAGACTCGTCACTGTAGGTGTAAACGCACACATGCACACACTTTTCTTTTCTGCACATTTGAAAACGTAAATGGACTGTAGTTATATAGCACTTTTTTTTCTTTGTCTCATGGGCCACTCAGAGCGCTTTATACTACATGCCACAGTCACTCATTCACACATTTATCCATTCAGCACTTTTTTATTCTACACATGCGGTGTTTTTTTCTGCCACATGCGCACATTCACACACCAATGTTAAAGCGAGAGCAATATGGGGATCAGTCTTTTTCCCAAGGGACGCTTTGACATGCGAACAGAAAGATCCGGGAATCGAACCGCCGACCTTCCAAATAGTGGACGACCCGCTCTACCACAGCCACAGCCGCCCAAAAACATTGTTTAGTTTTGAGCTGTATATACAGCATGAGCTTCACTGGTTGACTGTGAACAATTCCTTTTTTCCTTTTTCTTTCTGTCATTTGTTTCCAGGTAAATGGGCATGATGTTACCAGTGTGGCAGATGATGTTGCCATGACGATTCTCAGGTCATCTCCGAGAAGACTGAGCATGACCCTGGGCAGGGCAGTTACCAACCTGGTGGCCCCACCGCCCTGCGACAGCCTGCCTGATATCGTTCTGTACAAGACACCTTCAGGACAGCTGGGTGGGACGCTGCGCATGTTTTTCTCACATTTTGAAGACACGGTGCATCAGGCTGTTCCCTCACTCCTTTGTACTGAGTTGTATCGATGTGCGTGCTCTCCCCAGGTATAAAGCTGACAGGAGGCATTGGCAGCAAATGGCAGGGCATCTACTGTCTGGAGGTGGTGCCAGGTTCCCCAGCCAGCGAGGAGGGGAGTGTCCAACCCAATGACAAGATCCTCTACATCTGTGGCAGGTGCACCCTGGGTATGACCCTGGAGGATGCAGTCAAAGCCTGTGAGATCGCTCCTCGTAAAGTTAAACTTAAAATCATCAGGTATGTGCCCCCAATGGCGAGAGAGATAGAAAGTAGAGCAGGTGTTTGTGTGTTTGTTCCTTTGAATGTCTCTACTGTTTGTGTCTGTGACAGAGAGGACCAGCCAGTGACCCCCAAGGCCAAGTGGAACGGTAAGGGCTTCTGAAGGGTTTATGGATGGTTTCACCTGCTTGACTTAACACAGGGACACATAAACAGGAGAGTTTGGTTGTTATATGCACTGATGGATTGCCTAGAAACCAGATTTGTTTGTGCTCAGCTAAACAATGATAATTGAGGTTCAATCATTACCAGAAAGTGTTAGAGTGCTGGGAACACAGGTAATTACTTGTCTGTACATTATGTTAGATGTAGGCCCTGCAATGCAAAAGATGCGCTTCCTTGTACAATCTATGGTAGTGCATCTCAAAATAAGTTTTTCCTTTGCAGGTCTGTTTGACTGGAAAAAGGATAAGAAGTCCTTTGCTCGTTTTGAAGAGTCTGTCTCTCCAGAGAAAGACTCTCCTATCGAAGAGGGTGAGGTTTTTCTTTCTCTCCCTCATTTATTCCTCCGTCTATTTCCTCCGAACTCTCTCCATCAGCATGTTCTATCAGCACCATAACTGGTTTTCCTCTCAGCCTTTTGCTTGTTGTCCTATTGTGTGCGTGAAGCCGGAGCTCTGTGCTGAAAGATGGTTCTCTTTGCAGCTGTGTGTGTGTGATCTGAATGCTGACAGACAGATCCTGGGCTCTCACAGCAGGATTAATAATTAGCAAGCCTCTGGCCCTCCACTGGTGTATTGGACTGCAAGGCCAAAGGCGTCATACACACAAACACACACACACACACACACACACACACACACACACACACAAACAAACACACACAGGCAGTGCCATACAGTCAGTGGTCTATAGGGCAGGTAGCTCAGTTGCCTGGTGACAGTGCGTGCAGCGGTAAGGGACAGTGGAGAGGGTCACTTTGAAAAGACCAACCTTGTTCACCTGTCATAGAAGAGACGTACCCATCAACACTTCTCTTTCAAAATGGCCGAAGAGGTGGGAGGTTGGTGTGTGTTGTTTTTCTTTTCTGTGTGTCTGTTTCGGACGGTCGGACAATTGATGCATGGATGGAGACTGGTACCGAAAAGAATTTCTATTGTTAGCTTCGGACCGAACTCCGGGGGTTTCCCTTTATTTAAATTTGGCTGCAATAACTGGAGTCGTTTTGTCTGCAATGGTCACTAATTCATTGATATTCTCTTGTGTTTGTTTTTTTTTACAGCTGAACCTGTGTGTAGGACTGCTGGTAAATTTAGATGTCTCTCTCTCACCCAAGAACAGGACGTAAGTTTCACATATTCAACATATTATTTATCTTTCTCCAAAAGCTCATTCTTTCCTTTTGACAGCTATTCTCTCTCTTTAACTGCACATCTTTGAAGTGTCTGTTGAAACACACACTGTAATATGAGTCTACTGTGTGTCAATCTGCGGATGCATTCTCTCCTGGGGGGGGGGTCACTGTCTGCATGTGTGTGTGTGTGTGTGTCTGTCAGGCTTTCTTTTACACCTGATTTGTTTTTTGATGACATGAAAGCATTTTTCTGAAGAACATTGGTTCGCTGGAATCTCCAATTCCTCCAAATTCTTGTTTCCTTTCTCCTTTCTTTTCACCTCTGGTTTCTCATCCCCTCAGAGTTGCATCATGCAAGTGGAGTTCAAAAAACCAGAAGGAGGAGGCCTTGGCTTCGCTTTGGTTGGAGGAACCAATGGCAGCATGCTCAGAGTGAGGGAAATCTGCTCTGGTGGAGTAGCTGAGCAGGACGGTCGGCTGAGAGTGGGAGATATTTTATTAGAGGTAACAACCCCTCATACCTCTTGACTATTTTATTACCCCTGGAAAACCCTGATCTTCACTTTGTGTATTCCAGGTGAACGGTGTGATCGTGTCCGGCCTGAGCCACAGCAAGGTGGTGGACATCCTGCGTAAAGCTGAGGGCACTGTCCAGCTCACCATCTGCAGAGACATCCTGCCCATGACCTACTCTGAATCACCCACACCGCCCAACATGTCCGCTCAGACTGAAGCTATTTTAGCTGAGCAGCCGGCTCCTGATACCTGTTCCTCACCTGACATCATGCTGAATAGGCCAGTGGAGCACCCCCATGGTACGATCTCCTGTTTTTGTAGAAAGTCTATGTTGGATACAGAGCAGCAGCTGTGAACCCTAGATACTCTTTAAATACTGCTAATACTAATTAGTAAGACTATGCACTGAAAACACTCTGTCTCAACTATTTAAAATACACTATAATATAAATACAATCGCTGTGTTATCTTAATGGACAGCATTTAGAGACCTGATAAATATCTGTCTTAACATGTAATGTGTGCTACAATTACTGTTTCAGAGGTGACATCAGACCCTGTGGCTCAAGAAATAGGTGTTGTCCTAACTTCACCACCACCTCCTCCACACCGATTGACTGTGGTAACAGATGAGACTGCAATTAAACAGGTAACCTGCACAACCACAACCATACACACACGAGTACATGAACAGTGTTATAATTATGATTAATTATTCTTTTGTTTAAATGCAGTCATACCCCTCCTTTCCTCTTTACTAACCTCTACTACTAACATCTTGCTCCTCCTGTCTGTTGCCTCCTCTGGCTGCTTGTCTGTGGAACAGGAGAGCTGTAACAGCACCCCTTCTCATCAAGCTTGCTGCCCATCCCTCAATGTCACTGACATGTTGCATGGAGCTTCTGACAGGTAGTAACTTCCCAAACTACTCTCCTCTTGTATCCTACCTATTGTCTTCTCCACGCCCCCCCACCCGTCCTCCTGCTTCTCCTTTTGTTTAGGTTTTCTGAAGTTCCACTCTTAACCACAGGGAGGCAGCAGAGAGCAATAAATGAAACGCAACCTCCAGATAAATGCTGTTGCTTAAGGACTGTGAACCCCAATGAGACAAAAAAAAAAACAGTGTGAGAGTTAGGAAGTGTAATAGTGCCATTCTCTGTAGCCTCAAATCAAAAGGTATGGCAGAAGTAAAAAAGACATTTTAGCCTCTTGTCTATACTGTATTTTAGGTGGAAAAGTCGCAGGGAAAGGAAGCTCAGCCTTGCATGATTTCATCCCCTCCTACCGAAGAGTAAAATAGGGTCTGGTCTCACCCCTGCCCCCTGACTCCCCCAGGAAACAAATTGTGACCAAACTTTTGGACCAGTCCTGCAAAGACATCCGGAAAACCCAGTCAGACGGCTGGAGCAGTGAAGAAGAGGATGATGATGTATTTGACACCACCAATCAGGAAAAGACCTCACCCCAAACAGGTTTCTATTCCTCTACTCTTGTGCTAATGAGTGACATTTTTTATCTATGCTGAGCCGTATAAGCAAACCATATCCTCCTCTTTTCCGCTTTTGTTTCCTCAGGCCCACCCATAGTATCAGAGGAGGAACTGGCCAGTTTAGCTCTCATTTGCCCGGCTAAGAGCAGCCAGTATTCAGGCTCCAGGGTCAAGGCTCTCATTCAGATTCTGCAGCATCAACTGGACCAGCAGGAACTGGTCAAAGAGTTCATGGTGTGTACTGTATGTGTTATGCATAGAATAATTAATGTGAACATTTACCAGTTGTTGTAATTCATGGCTGTAAAATTGCCTTAACTAAGCGTAAAATTACACATTGACCAGTAAATGTGCCGTTTAACCATTCCCAACGTTGATCATGATATAAAATCATCATTATGTTGTTATTGTTATTATAATTCATAGAGCACTGTGACACACTGAAAGAAAACTAGACACACACACACACACACACACACACACACACACACACACACGCAGATACTCTACTAAGACAAGGAAGTTGTAGATTATTCTTATGGAGACACATCCATTTTAAGTGATTACACTATATAATAATACTATTAATTGTATTGTTGATTTCAGGCTCTGGAGCATCTGAAGCCCTCTGACAACTGTCAGGTGGGAAAAGCCCCCGAGAACAGAGATAAGAACCGCTACAGAGACATCCTGCCCTGTAAGTCAGGAAGAGGACCGTTGAGAACTTTTACTTTCTCCATTTGTTCAAACCCCTGTGCTTCATTCCATGTCCCGCTGTTGGAGTTTTTTTATTGTTGGGCTAAAGCTTGTAAAAGCTGCACAGCCACAAACTTGACGTCTATAGGAGAGTCTGTTTGTTAGCACTTCTCTTAGCTGCTCGGTTCTAGCTGACTGTAAGGCCTTTACTGAAGGGACTGGAGATATTTGTTTACAACACTTAAGTCATTACTGTGCAGCAAATCATTTCCCATATTAGTATCAGTATTTCACTGGTGCCGCACTTAAATTGTGCTCGGAGTCGGCCAAGTATGTGATGACGAAGTAGATGTCGATGTTACCAACCTTTTAATTATCTGAGATTTATCATTTTAATAAATGAAGCAGGAGCAAATTATGTTACAAGCTTTATTATCATTATGAATATCAGGAGGTAAAATACAGAAGATGGTAGGAAAAATGCCACAAAAGACGTGTGTATGTGTTCAATTATATGATGTAATGCTTGAATTGTGGCTAACACTGATGATATTAAGGAATTTGAAAACAAATCCCAAAAGTTACTAGGGATGTAAACCAAGCAGGAGAACACACACATATGCATACAAACAGAGGCATTTCCGTCTCCAGCCCCCAGAGTCTGTTGGGGTGAGAGGAGTCAAGAGTTGAGATGAATGAGTGCGAAGAAAAGGATAGTGACCCCCAGTGGAATATCACTGCACCTCAGCATATGCCTTGTTGGCTGCAGCCTGTTAACAACTTCTGTTTGTGCAAGTGGTCCAGAAAAAAGGGCATGGTATGTGCCAATCTGATCTGCTGCTTGTAGCCTTTAACTATTTTATTTAGCAAAGCCAGATTTCCAGTCTGTGGCTTTTTTGACCTCACAAGCAGGAGGTGGGGGTGTTACCCAAAAAAAAAAAAAACATTCCTAACTGCCTTTGGTCTATCACCCCTCTCATCACCAACAAACTTCTTCACAGCGCTGGTTTGTTGAGCCCAACTCCAGACCTCAGAGATGTTTACTTGGCTTTTATTTACTGTACTTTTAGATGGTGTGCTTTAGGCAAAACAACAAGGGAGGAGTGTTTGTTGTTTATGATCAAGAAATCAATGGATTTATCAGACATCGAGAAAACGTAAGGAATGTCTGTCTTTCTGTTTGTGGGAGGATGCTGTTGGAGGTGCAGTTTTCAAATATGAATTCATGCAGTGAAGAACTCTCACCCTCAAAACACACACACACACACACACACACACAAGAAGTTTAGGTTGTCTTCTCCTATTTCTTTTCCCCCTACAGATGACAAAACACGTGTTGCCATTGGAGAGAACCAGGACTACATCAACGCCAGCTACATCCGCATGCAGGTTGGCAACGAAGAGTTCTTCTACATCTCCTGCCAGGGCCCTCTGCCTTCCACAGTGTCGGCCTTTTGGCAGATGATCTGGGAAAACAAATCTGACGTCATTGCCATGATGACCCAGGAAGTGGAAAGGGGAAGGATCAAATGTCACAAGTACTGGCCGGTGAAGCTGGGCGTGCCTTTGGACACCGGCAGGTACAAGCTTCACCTGGAGAACCAACAGTACCTGGAGTACTTCCACATTAAGGTCGTCCGCATGGTGGAGACAGAGGTGAGAGAGGAGTAACTGCCTGTCTGTGACATTGGTTTACTCTACACTTAAAATGAAATGATTCAACTCGTTGTTTTTGCAGACCGGTGAGACACATTTTGTCCGTCACCTGAAGTTCACACACTGGCCTGACCACGGTGTGCCACAGTGCTCTGAGCAGCTGGTTCGTTTCATCCGCTACCTGAGGGCGGTGCACCACAAGGGGCCAGTCACCGTTCACTGCAGCGCCGGCATCGGACGCACGGGAGTTCTCATCTGCACTGACATTATCCTCAATCTCATTGAGAATGATTTACCTGTGAGTATAAGCCAGTATTTGTATTTTTAGCCATGCGAATGTAATGATTGTAGGGATGGCAACGTTGGCCTGTCCACCATTTCGGTTCAGACTGAAATTTCTCAACAATTATCATATGGATCAACATGACATTTTCTACACACATTTATGGTCCCCAAAGAATAAATTCTACTGACTTTACTGATCCTCTGACTTTTTGTCTAGTCCCATCATTAGGTCATTTTTTTATTTGTCCAATACTTTAGTTCATGACAAAATACCTGAAAAACTAATGAGACTTTGAATGAGATCATTTCCAAATGCTAGCATGCTAACACACGAGACTGAGATGGTGAGCATTATACCAACTGAACATCAACATATCAGCATTGCCGTTGTTAGCATGCCAAAATTAGTATTTAGCTCAAAGTCTCATACAGCCTCACAGAGCTGCTAGAATGACTGTAGACTCTTCATCGTGAATAAGAGTCTACTCAATTTATTATTAATATCATTAGAAATAAACTAGTCATTTGTCATTCACACACATGTTGTGGTTGCGCCTAACAACCTTCTGTCCCTGTCTTTAGATTAATGTGAGCGACATTGTCAAAGAGATGAGACTTCAGCGGCATGGGATGATACAGACCAAGGTCAGTGTCAAAGTTCAAAGTTCAAGCTTTTGAAAAAAAAAAGAAAAAGACAGTTCCCTAAAGCTAGATGTGGCCTCTGTCTCTCTCGTTTCAGGAACAATACCTCTTCTGCTACAAAGTCTGGTTGGAGGTTTTACAGGGCATTTTGCAGCTTCACGGCAACCAATGGCAACCGGAAAGTCCTCGAGACCACAAAGTAGTTTGAATGTTTCCACTTCCACTTCACCTGCCTGTAAAGCACAGGCTGTGTGTGTAGAACCATGTGCAGTCTATCACAGCACAGACTGGTGATACCTTTTCTTTGGCTGTAGTTAGTTTAGTTAGCTGTAATATGAAACTTGTACTTCTCTGTTTTGATACTTTGTGTTGAGGCCTCTTGGTTAGTTATAATGATTTCAACTTCTTTCTTTTTTTTTTGTTCTTATATGTGCTCTCGGTGCTGTGATTATGTCAATTTAATTTAGATCACTGAGGTTGTTTTGCCTTTTCAGGCTTAGTGATTTGCCTTCTGTCTGTAGCATCTTGCTTTTTAATTTTTGTGTTACTATTTGAATGTATCCCATTTATTTTTCTCCATGCCCTTTAATTTGCATATTGCATTTATTTTTAACAGTCATATTGCATGGAATTTAAAATCTGGTAATATCCAACATCTTTTATCTGGCAGTAATGTCACCAATGTCATCAAAGTGCACAACTGTAAGGTCATCATACCAAAGTTAGTATCTGTTTGAAACCTTGATGAGTAGTATTTGAGTAAGCATTGTGTTATCATTTCATTAAGTGCATTTCTACCCTGGAGAAAAGGGCATTAGCAAAAGAACATTATTGATTTTTCAGTTCATCATCTAAGGAAATGAAAAGAATCAAGTGCCTTGGAATGACTCATACCGCTTGCTCCATATCGACCCCAAGCCACTTGTCACAAGCGGTTGGGGACGTGGAGCAAGAAACTGATTCGAGAGCACCCGTTGGTGGTTCGCTTGAATGTGCAGCTTTCAGTCTGTTTGTGGTTTGAGGTGGATGTTTGGTTGATCCAAACCAGAAGAGGATTACATCTCACATTTTAGTTAGTTAAATTATAACTTCGAAATAATACCGCCTGTCAATCTTTTTTTTTTTTTTTTTATTTGTGGGCCCATTTTATACAGTATCACAATGAAAGTCTTACTACACATAATCACAACTTGCACATCCTAATACAGATAAAGAATGGTTCAACGTAACAAATTTTTGGATAAACTCATAAATTTTCAATTCACTCTTTTCTAAAATTTGGACGAGGCGTGAACACTAAGTATTCAGTTTATTTTGTAAAATGTGCAAAAATGATTTAAATGTCATTTAAATAATGAGTTGCTGGGCTTTTGGGTGTAATTTGTTATGTGACAACATCCTTTATCTGTATTCCACAGCTATTTTAATACAAACTCAGCCAAAAATGCAAAAAATATTACAAGGTTTACAAACTTTCCATTTTGCCACTCTAGATGTATATGATGTACAAAGCAACAGAGCTGCATCTCTAAGTCACAGATCAAAGACGATTTATAGCTGCTGGTTTGAACCTCAACCTTTGGATGTAACTGCTCGTAAGCTTTGTTCTTTTAGCTGCTATCACACTCACACTCACACCAGCTCTCGTATTGCATGTAGACTCTTTAAATACAGAAGTCTGAGCCTGGAGTTTGACTGCTGAATGACTTGAACATGATCGAAACGTGGAATGTAACAAAGCAATACTCTCCATGAGGTGGGGAGGTCAGAATGTCAACCTCTTACTCGATGACATCTTCCAAACTGTTTGGAGCATGTTGGTAAGACATATGCAGTACTGTACCTTTGCCATGTGGATGGCTATGCAGAGCCATCAGCCTCTGTACTGTGTATGCAACATCTTTTCAGTCAGTGCTGGTCGGTTGGTTTCCAGCGATAGGTATAACATTCAAGTTTGTTTCGTGCAAGTTTGTGTTCTCTTTGAGATGCTGTTGCTATGTTTTCTCCCTCAGATCTTGGAAAAATTATGATTCTTGAAAGAACAAACAAAAGCACATTTTGCATTCATCTGTGAAAATGCACCTTGTACAGTCAAGCAAGTGCTTATGCAATAGCATTGTGAAATGTAATAACCCTTAATTGCACAACTGCTTATTTATGCTAAATTATTATCTTGTCACTGTACCAGCCACTATGTAACCAATAACTGAGAACAATGTAATACCTCTCTCTTTAATTAAAAACTATTCTGAAACTTGTTTGTCTCTTCTACAACACGTTTTACCCTCTGACTCTAATCACAACATAACTCAACTTGAACGGAACAAGAGCAGCAGAGTGGGTTTTCCCTGACGGCACACACAGAACAGAGAGCCGGAGGCGGCCCTAAATCTAATTCCACTGAGCCCCCTCTCCACTTTTACTGCAGGGTATACTCCCTCTCGGGTTTTACTGCAGGGTAAATAAGCTGGTCTCACAGGGGTCTTTGTGACAGCATGGAAACCCCTGGAAACACACTGCACGCTCCACACACATATAAACCTGATGCCAGGGGAAGCCACGGAGCAGATTTACTCCCTCACTCTCTCTCTACTCTCTCTGGCTACTCCCACTGCCCTTGTGCACTATCTCTGCAGCCGCCCCAATCACACACACACACACACACACACACACACACACACACACATACACAAACCCCCAGTCACCCACCCTCCTCCCTCCTCTTTCCCTTTGCTCCCCAGCCCAGACCTTGTTATTGCTGTAAGTTATGGCAGGGAACGACAGCAACGTGGTGATTCAAGGCCCATTCCCGTTTGCGGTTGTATCATTTTATTAAACTGTTGTCCTCTCAATTTCAGACCACAAGACAAGGGGAGAATTACTGACTCACGGCTCACTGACTCAAAGGTGATATTGAAAAGAAGCGAAGGTGATTACTGAAAAACTATTGGGCCCCAAAGTCAGCTGATACCAGCTGCATTAGAGGAATATGAGCAAGCATCAGGATGGAATATCTTCTATGAAGCAAATATGCAGAGTCTGACAATATAGTAAACAGAGATGTAAAGAGCTGGGAACAAAAGTTGGTGGTAAAGTCATTAACAGAGAGGTGCTCAGTCAGACAGTGTGATTTAAAGGCCAGAAGAACGTGTAGAAATGAGCTCATACGCTCTCAGTAAATCCTCTTGCTCTCCGCTGGGCTCACAGTGTAACACAGACACAGGCCTGCTTTCTTTTTCTCTGTGTACTGATTAAAAATAGCACACAAATTATGTGCTGCCACAAACTCCCTCCACACACACACACACACACACACACACACCTGCCCTCCACCACCCTCTCCAAGTGTTCGTCCCATCCTCCTTCACTATGTCCCTGTCCCCTTCTGTCAAATTTCACCTTGAGATTCTAACTGCAAGTCTCGTTGATCTTCTGTATTATTCTGGTTAATTGATGCAGCACCATCCAAGTAACCACTTGAACCTTGTGGTTCACCATCTTGAACAGATTTAAAGTTACATTCAATTGTTTTTCTCACACAGTACCACACTTACAGAATGTATTAATCCACTTGTTTCAGTACCTCACTGAATCTACACAGTAAAACATTCAAACATTTGGCTAAAACATTAGATAAAATGGAGAATTCGGGATGGTCCTATGCATCACTTAATGAACATTCTCCTGCATTTCAGCCTGGCAGAGACTCTGGGATCCTGACTAGAATTTAAGATTAAAGTCGGGTGGGTTAAGATAAGGTTTGGGTGCACACCATGTTTTTGTCGTAATGATTCCCCTGAAAGGTCTTTGAGGGTTGAAGAGGTTAAGTATGACTCCACCGCTGCAGCTATGCTCAAGAGGGCTGAGAATTATTACCCTGCAGGACGCTTGCAAAATAGGCCCCGTCATAGACCATTTGGATTCTCAGAAAAACACAGGGATGAATTCTTCCAGCTCATGTTTGCTGATCAACCAGCAAGATTAAACTTGAGCTGATAAAGGAGAACGATCCGAGACCACAGAGCGTTCATGGAAGCCTGAAGATAAAGTGAATTTAAAGTGGGCCAAAGTTTGGAACAGTAAAGCCCTCATGGTTAAAAAAATTAAAAAAAAAAAAAAAAAACTTAACTTGCCATTACACTGCCAATGTGAAATGAAAAGTGTTTTGATTATTCTCATATGAACAATAAACCATCATAAATCACAAATCACCATAGTTTTTTGTAAAGGGCAACAATTTCACATGAACATATAATACATCTGAATTGCAATATTTCATACTATCGTTTTTAGCTTTTAGTTAATCCAATGGGTTTGTGAACAGAGGGAAATTGTATCAACCCACAAAGGAACAATGTATAAAAAACTAACCTTGTCTGTCTGCTGTTTTGGTGCTGGGTAGGAAGTGTACACTTGTTCTTTGGAGCTTTTTTTTTGCCCAAAAACAGCTGCCTGCTGAAGCCAAAAAATTATGCTATGAGAGCGGTGAGAGTGATGGCAGAGACAGTAATGTTGATCCACCTGTGTACTGCATACAGTGGTAGTCAGCAAATACCACAATGTCATCGACACAGCGAAAGAGCCTAAAACACCTCTTAAAATTTCCATGCGCTACAGATACCAATTGTATTACGCCATGGACACTGAACACTGACACTGAACTGAGCGGTCTCTGTCTTTTCCAAATGTGGTCTTTGATTGAGTTTCAAGCAACAAAATAAATGAGCATTAATGTGTTTTTCTGAGTTGTTGTGCATCGTGCCCTTTGTAAGTCGACCCCATAGGCTCCTCTATGATGACAGCCCTCTGACAGAGACACAGAGAGCCATTCATCCGCTCTCTGAGCAGAATGTCACTTTTGTGGCTTTCCAGACTCTCAGAAAACCTCAGACTTGTCAAAGGAAGCCGATTATGATTACGGCCTCCTCTTGTATGTTCACTTGTAATTATCTTAAGTTGGTTATGTAAAGGGTGAGCTGGGTTTTCTGTGGTGAGCTGCAAGCAGGGTCTGGAATTACATCCAGTGGTGCTTTGTGAAAGGGATTTAATTTTCTGGGAGTGTTAGCTGTCCAGTGAATTTGTGCCATTTCCTGATCTGTTCTATTGTGTTTGGCTTAATCTGAAAACTACACAAAACAAACTACACATTACTACACATTACATCATCTGTGATTGTTATGTTTTATGAATACATTTGTCTTTCATTTTTCCAGTGAGTAAATCCAACGCAATAAACAAACAGCTCAAGTTCAAGTCCCCTTTATTTCTATAGTTCTATAACTCTTCATCTTCCTCAGTTTCCTTCTTATCCTTTACTTAAACAGGTAAGTGTCATTGAGACTGCACTTTCATTGTCAATAGAGACCGAGATTGGGATCGAATCTGCCAAAATTTACCGTAAAAAAAAAAACAAGACCTTTTATTGTCTGATTTATCTCTCTCAGGGCGTTACATCCCCCAGATGCTGTCCCAGAATTGATATGCTGGTGAAAACATGTGAAAACATGGCTCCCCCGAAGAGGACACCCTTCTTGTAGGCCTAATTTTTTTTTTTTTTTTTTTTTTGCACAATTGAATTTAGAATCTTTTCTATGCCACAGACTGAGGGCTCAGGTGCAGATAATGCAAGAATGTAGGGAATGGATGGGATGCAGAGCATGGTGGAGCATTAAGACATGTCAGCCTGCCATTGATTGGTTTTAATGACACAGCTACATCCGAAGAAAAAAGCAATAGAGTTGTGTATTTATCCCCATCATAGGCCAGAAAGTTGAACAATATTGTATTTTAGGTGTTTGGTTTGTATGCTCTGGAGCAGTACTGAGTCCATCATCAAAACACGGGAAAGGCCTTTTTCCATGACCATAATTCGCTGTAATTATCATGTGACCTCTCCAAGCAGCCAGAGTAAATGAACACCTGTCAGTGGGCATAAACTCTGGTTTTGCTGATGCTCTTTACTGGAGGGAATAACAGTACATATGTGCCACAAGAAATTAAAACTAAATTACAAGTCACTGTTATTTTAGAGGATACTTTGGTAACCAAAAATAAATCAATTAATTCAAACTCTGCTAAATTTAGCTATATGTGTATATATGTATATATATTAATGAATCCTAAAAGTATCCTTTAGATCAATTTGCCAAACTTTAAGAATGTATCATAGATTATGGTATATTTGCTTAAATGGAGCTCAATGGACGATACTATAAAAACTGCCAAGTGCAACAAAAAGCCCTCTTTGTGAACTGAATGGTCTGTGTCACTGAGTGGCAAGGACGATCTTCTCTTTGTCAAACTCCCTCCTAAATCATGCGCCACATCAGAGCAAGGTTGATTAACACCTGCTTTCAATTAAGTGAATTTCTCATCAAGCACTGCTTGGAGACAGAAAAAAAAAAGGCTCACACCTCGTCACGTCGAAGATGTTCCTGAATTAGAAAGCTATTAAATCAGAGGAGCAGACGCACAGCATTGCAAGGGGTGTCGTTTATCTTCATTTGAGCGGGCCCTCCATGATCATCTCCACAGGGGCAGCTAATTGAAAAAGGGCTTCAGAAATGCGATTGTTAGCAGCGATAATAATTTATTACTCTCAGCTTGTGGAGTCCTGGGAGTCATTTGTATTCATTAGTGTAAATTCAAATTATGTTTGCGATTAAAATGTGACTTTGACAGGCAGAGGGGCCTCAGACGGGGACAGGCACTGATGAGACCTTTGCTCCGGGTCACTGCCTCCCACATTTGCCTCTTACTAAGAATGCGGCAAAGGAGCCTTCTTTGCCTCACCACCATCAATCTGTGTCTAATTCAAGTTGAGACATTAGCTTTGATGGCCTCTACTTAGGCGTGTGTGTATGCTCTGAGCACATTTAGTAAGCAAATTAACCTACCTTCTGAAAGACAATACCAATGAGCTGCAGGGTAAGAAATGGGTGCTACCTACTAAAGAGTCATTCTTCTCTTCTGTCTTTTATTTAGTCAGTATTTGCTGTTATCAGGCAAAGTGCAGGTTATTTGTCATGCCTGACTAATATTGACCAAGCTTTTCTCCAAATGTCAGGCAGTGATTTCTTTGACATCCAAGAGGAGATGGCAGTTAAGTAGGTCAGTGTCATTGTGATGAACATCAACCATGGCGGGTCACTGACTGGGCTGCTCCTCCACTTGCCTGTCACAAACCACTGAGCCAGAGGAGGCAAAGGAGCTGAGTGCTCCTTTATTGAAGCCCGGTAAATTACTCCAATACAGGCTGTCACCATGTAAAGTGAGGAACTTTATCAGATGTACACTGCCAAAGGTCATATTTTATTGACCTGACAGGTCTCTGGCGGGGGCCTGCTGGAAAGGGTGACAAGGCTGGAGCAACGGCTGATGGTTAAAGGCTGTTTGTGTTGGACATGAAAATGTCAAACACGGCAGTTTGAGAGAAAGAACAGCTTACATTTTCAAAGCCTTTTTCTCTCTTTTTTTAATGAACTCAAGCCACATGCAAATTCCCTATATTAGTAATGGTTTAGTCCCATTCTGCAGAAGTGATGCTGCAGATATTTAAACAAGGAAATGAAAGGAAATGAAGATTTGTGTTTTCACATGGCTATGTCACTCCCTATTTAATGCAACTATTGTAATTAGTAAACAAATCCTGAGTGCACCGAATAGCGCTTTAAATAAATTCAAGCAACTGGACGCAAAAGTTCATGGCATGTAAAGTACTTTCTGCTAACAATCCCATAATGCATAGGATTTTATAGATGAAGTCATTGATGATGATCCATGGGTGTCAAAACTCAGGACTTATTGTTCACTATAGAGGCCGTATCATATAGGGAGAAGTGAATAAGTGAGTAAGTATGGAGTGATTTCGAGCAAAGACCATATTTCATATTTCTGTATTTGTTTTTAACACTAACAGTGCTGCTTTATACATATCATACAATGATCAGGAACCACCAGCTATAAAACTCCAGCCCGCCTGTCAGTCTCGGCAGCTGACTGTTAGTGGCAGCTCGCCTCTTTATTGAAAGAATATTTGTCTTGTGTGAACAGCAAGATAGCAGAGATTGGTAGTTCATTTTGTTTTACTCTTGGTAATCTTTGAAGCCTGGAAGTGGGGTCAGGTTTAGATTTTACAATTAGACTGATTTTGCTGATTCCTCCACTTGCAGCCATTTGTGTTGTTACATACACTAGGTGAAGGGGTGCTGTTCCTGGTGTGTTTTTGGTTTTTTAGTCGGCTTTGGTAGCCAGTTTTGTTTTTCCTTTTAGTTTGAATTAGGTAAATAATTTTACTGATTAGCTCCTAGAGAGTCCTCCTTTTGTTATGTTCTGTTTTTGATTTGGACAGCACCCGCCGGCCCCGTCCCTTGGTTTGTGTGTTTTGTCTTTGTAAACCATTATTTTTACAATTTATGTTACAATAAACAACCTCATACCTAATACCAACTGGGTTTTGTGTTGCTTCCCTTTCCCCTGTGAGAAAAAAGGTGAAATTTTGTAGAAAAAAGGTGAAATTTTGTGGGTTTCTAAAGAAAATTCCAATGCATTCCTAATGCATTATTTATTCCCAGTATTTTGGGAATAACATTGGGAAAAATTGGAATTTTAACACCAAAAGTCATAGCACCTCTTTCGGGATCAAGACGCACGTTTTGATGTATGTATTACCGGGGTTTTCTCAAAGCTGCGGGACGAGTTACGCGCCAGCTTTGAGAAAACCCGCATCTATTAATATTCTCCTTCGGGTTTATTATTCTTCCGCCAAATTTTGGCACGTAACTCGTCCCGCAGCTTTGAGAAAACCCCGGTAATACATACATCAAAACGTGCGTCTTGATCCCGAAAGAGGTGCTATGACTTTTGGTGTTAAAAAGCCCCCGTGGCACTCAAAATTTCCCTGGAATTTTCTAGTTATATATGTTTTTCAATAAATCGCTAAAAAGCTGTGTTAATGGCCCTATCAGATCAGCCTGTGATGCAACAACTCACTATATGAGCCATTGTTGCTCTGAAACTTCCTTCTCCAACCCTGGGCCTCCAGAGGAGCAACCGTCCCCTTCCTGAATCCCTACTGCATGAAAACAGATCCCCCCCCTAAATTACTCATGAATCACACACTTTAAAACGTCATACCTCTCTATGCAAACATGGGAAACATGCAACCACACACACATATACAACTGTGTACCTGCATGTGGAAAATCCCTGCGTTTCCTTCTGACCCTGGTCAGCACTTGACACGGACAGGAGCACCATCTTACATCAATGGAGCTTTTCTCTTAGGTGGAGAGGGAAACCTCATACACACACACACACACATATACAGTGTGCACAATGCAGGGCAACCCCCTCACATACTCCCACGCTCCAGGCCTCTGTAAATGTCAGACCGTGGGAGACAGGGTTTATCTTGGAGCTGTATGGTATTTTTACACCTTTCGTTACAGCCTCTTTGACACACACATACACACACATTGGGTCCTCCAACACCACCCACCCCAATGAAGGGCAAACCTTGACTTTGGTGTACTACCTCACTGTGCATGACGAAAAATAACCAAAACACTTGAACATTTATGCTCTGAGACATCCTTTCATGGCTTTGCAAAGTTTAACCAAATGTCAAAATTAGAGCCAGTGTCAACAGTGATGGGCAACACTGCATGAACTTGAAGATCTTGTTCCACTTGAGGATATGGTTGTACACTGTCGCTCACTCCACATTTTTGTGTTTCTCATCCGTTATCTTTGTCTGTACAGCTTCTCTCTGCTTGTACCATTAGTGACTGCCTCTGTGTTATACAACCACCTTATCTCAATGCACTTCTGGAAGTGAGGGTATATTTTGTGAATACATGACCTTGGAAACATCTTGACTAATAAAGGACACTTTTATGGCAATGGACTTTTCAAAACCTTCGACTTCTATCCCCCTATCGACTGTAGGAGTAAGTCAGGGTATACCTGGGTTATACAACTCACATATATTACCCAAACCGCCTGTTCAGCATCAGTAATCTTAACCATCGAGATGATCTGTAAGTGTCATGCTGAGCACGCATGTATTTTTATTAAAAAAAAAAAAAAAAACTTGTTTAATGTTCACAATCTTTTTGGTCATTAAAGTATTACATCCAACTTTTGCCTAGAATGTATTTTTCGTTGATGTTTTTAATAGTGTAAGATAGTTTTATATAACCACAGGTCTTTGGGTTTTTATTATTGTTATTGTTTGTTATTTTCCGTTATTTTACAGTATTTTTCTGGTGCCCCAGCTGCTGGAATATTACCAGTTTTTGAAAGTTTTTTTTTTTTTACCGTGTTGGAGAATAAAAATACTTACTTTTTTTTTTTAAAAATGCAGCTGTTCACAAGAACCACTCTTACCTTTTAATAATAAGCTTTCAAATTACAGTTAAATTTCTATATTATTAACCATTAGATGCATAGACCTACACTTTTCCGTAAGTGTCTCAAAAATGACCCATAATATAATCAGTGTGTCCGTGTAATTGTAAGGAAATGCTATTTTTAAATACATATTTGAATTCCATTCCAGCATCATTTAAAGTTTGAAAGGTTTCTTGGAATATTCATAAAAAAGTGATCAAAGTTGTAATATTATATTTCTCCAAGACATGCTACATATGGCAATTGATCTACAAGTTTGACCGCAAGCTACTGTAATGTAAGCTAGCTTTACATTTCCCATAAGAAAAGCACAGCTTTTTAATACATTTATAGAAAACTGGGGTAATAACAGTAAAACAGCATAATAGTAAACACACAATAAGACAGCATAATGCACCCAGCTCTCTTAACTGCTAACAAAAATGTACTTTGTTTACAGTAAACAACAATACAATATGATAATGTATTGTGCTGCTAATCACCCTCAAATTGAATTCAGTGAATTTACTAGATTTCTAATGCATGTGATTACCTGCTCCAGCTCCTCCAGTATTTTTCTTTTTTTTCTTTTTAATGCATATGTCCTAAGTGCCACCTTTTTGTTGTCGTCTTCTTCAGCTCGATGTGTGGAAAACATTCAACAACTTGATCAGGATGCCCAGATGTCGGGTCAGTGTGGGAGAGTACCACCAAAAAACAGGGAGCTACTTTGCTCCCCTCTTGTGGAGTTGGTTTGAACGTTTGAAATATATCTAATATGCTTCATAGTTTGTCTACAAAGTAAAAACAGTAAAAAATTTCTCCTTAAAATGGTTTGTTTTATTGCAAACATTCAAACAGGTCATATCACAGTCTGTGTGCTGGCTGACATTCAAAGAGGTAACTAAGATAAAAAACATTAGTTCAGTCAACATCCAGAGTAGCTTTAACTAGACTGAATAAATTTTTAATAGCTCACAGTTGAAATTAAATAAACACAAACCAGAATGTATGGTAAAGCTGAAAAAGAGACCTCACATACTTTCTTTGTTTTTATTATAATTTTAATTTGGTCAGATTCGTTTTTAAGCAATAGATTTAGCAAATATGTTTTTTTTTTTTGCTTGAGTCCTTTACTTGCCAAGAGCTAGTCTAGAGATGGCCGGAACATCTTGTCACTTTCCTATACAGAGTCACTGTAGTGTCCAGGATTCACTGTCGCAATGTGTGTATATAACAATAGCAAAACTGAGAAAACTGTTCTTGCTCAGGTTCACTCTCACCTTACCAATAACCATCTTTTCAGACAATTTATATCTGGATTTTGCCTACTTCATAGCAGAATCACTAACACCAGCTGTTTCTGGGCTATTAACCATGGGCCTACTTGTGCTGCTTGATCTGAGCTCAGCCTTCAACACAGTTTCTCATAATATTCTGCTAGACAGGTCCTGAAGGACAGTGAGTTGGAGTTGCTGCTGTTTACAGGAAGGACATTGAAACAACCTCTATCCCCATTCCTGCTGCTCATTCTTTTGAACACCTCACCTTCAAACTCTCTGGTCCCACTCCTTTGGTCACTGCTGCTATCTACCGCCCCCAGAAAGCCAAACCATCCTTTTTCTCTGACTTCTCTGTTTTTCTGACTCAGCTATGTGCAATCTCACCTGCCGTTCTCCTCCTGGGTGACTTCAATCTCCGTACTGATGACATCGACTGTAAATCTGCCATAGAAATCTGCCTGGAACTGCTGCAATGCTTCAACTTTACATAACATATCAACTTCCCCACTCACAGTCGTGGTCACATGCTGAATCTGGTCTACAATACATCCAACACATCAACTCTCCAGCCTCAACCTCAACATCTCTGACCACCTACCGTCCCCTTCTTGTGAACTGCTACAACAAAACCCCTTCCTCCTGTCTTGATCAGCTGGCTTCCATCACACTCACAGCCACACCTAAGGTCAATTTAGAGTATCCAATCAGCCTAGTCCCCATTTGCATGTCTTTGGACTGTGGGAGGAAGCCGGAGTACCCGGAGAGAACCCACACAGGCACGGGGAGAACATGCAAACTCCACACAGAAAGATCCCGCATCCGAGCCGGGACTCGTACCCAGAACCTACTTGCAGTGAGGCGACAGCGCTAACCACTGCACCACCGTGCAGCTGTTTCTATGATCTTTTTTTAAGCGTCTTTGTGTACCATGAAAAGCGCTATATTAATAATATATAATATATATAATATATATATATATAATATATATACTGGCTCAAACTCAGCATGATAAAACAGAGGTTCTC
Source organism: Seriola dumerili (assembly GCF_002260705.1). Classification (NCBI taxonomy): domain Eukaryota; kingdom Metazoa; phylum Chordata; class Actinopteri; order Carangiformes; family Carangidae; genus Seriola; species Seriola dumerili. Next base: position 504,807 of record NW_019174279.1, on the reverse strand, counting down.
TTCATTAGCACCAAAACCACCAAACAGTTTCTCTTTACATATCGACAATGTCACAGTTCTTCCTTCACCCCAGGTTCAGAGTTTGGTTGTCATCCTTGACACCACCTTACACCTTTGCTCTTTGCTATTTAAAACATATTAAGTCTTGCAACCTACTGGGGCTTCCTGGGGGCTCACCTGGTAGAGCATGTACCACTTTCACTCAGTCCTTACTGCAGGGACCATTTGCTGACATGCAGCAAAGGACCCGTGGCCCTTTGCTGCATGTCATCCCCCCTCTCTCCCCACCTTTCCTGTCACACTCTCACTGTCCCTATCTGAATAAAGGCAAAAAAGTGCCCAAATAAATAACTTTTAAAAAAAAGTCTTGCAACCTCCTGCCTGTCTCACTACCATGGGGTTAAAGGCTTCAGCTGTGTTGCCCCTCAACTCTGGAACCACAAGGAATCTGTAATATTATTTGTCTTCCTGGTTTCAAATCCCACCTCAAAGCACAACTATTCAAACTTGCCTACTAGCTACTGTATTCTATGCCTTGCAAGTTTTGCAATTACTAAATAGCCCACGTTAGCATTAACAGCTGTACTTACCAGTCTTGCCAAGAGCTTCAGCCAAGATTGGATTTAAGAAAAGAGGTTATAATACGCCATCTGAGCAACGCTACTTCTTCATGTTAGACTGGACATTACAGTGACTTGGTACCGGAAAGTGACATAACAGTCCAGCCAGACCGGGGCAAGCTGGTTAGTATGCTAACTTCTATCTCCTAGAAGATAATATAGAAATAGAAGCAATGTAATCTACCAAATTTGTTCTTCCCCAGAGAGCAAGCCTTGGAATTGAAATCCAATTTAGAGCCAATTACAATTTGGATCACTGCTCACAAGAAGTGTGATTTGTAATTTGTGGCGACTGTGGCAAGGAAAAACTTCCTGTAAAAGGAAGAAACCTTGGGAGGATCCTGGCTCTCTGGGGGGGCCCTTCCTCCTGAGGGCTGGCGATCTTTCCGCTCCTCCTGGCAACAGGACATGCTCAACATCCATCTGCCCAAGGATGTGGTCTTCATCCATCTTTCTCTCTGGGTGTACTGGTATGATCTCTCCATCTCAGTCCTCCATCTTCACCCAAACTCTGAAATGAAAGGCAGAGAAATTAGCCACCTACCTTTCCACGGCTCATTCCGTGGTTGTTGTTCTGTGGACTTGTTGTTTTGGGATGAAGATGATTGATGATGGTGTCCAGTCTTCTTGAGGAGCGTCCCGCCGTCTATTCCTAAAAACAGAAGAAAATAAACTCAACTGTAATTTGTCTGAAATGTAACTGAGAGCAGTGTTTGTGTTGTGTCTGCCACATCATCTCTATGATGTGTTTGACTTCAGTTTGTCTTCTTACCTGTCTTTGGTAAAACAGGATGTAGGAAGTTCTTTGCCGGTGGTCACAGACAGAGGCACCACTTGTCTCAGTGACCATTGCATCATTGTAGGTGAACCACCGGTCAGTCGGGTCTATCTGTCCGACATCTGGATCCACCCCGTCGCAGATGTAGTGTCCTAACAAGAGAGCAAACATTGTTAGATGGTTTGTCTTATGAAGGTGTTTTTAATTTAAATGATACAGGTCATAGTGATTTAGTGTATATCATTCTTACTTAGAAATGTGAGTTTAAGGAAAATTAATGGATTATCTTACCTGTTGTTGCTGTGGCGCCGATATGGTTGACGGTGCTAACTAAACTGTAGCAGCCACCACCCTGAGAAGGACCACAATTAAAGAGTTAGTACGCACATAGTCCTAACATTTACTCATATCAGCCCCAGTCAAATGACCTGATAAACAATAGTTCTTAATAGTTTTTTTACCTTCTTGGATGACACCACAACTTCTCTGGAGAGGACGATGGGGTCATGGTCCTTTATCAGCTGGTATGTTGGAGAATACTTGAAGCGCTTCACATGTAAGACGAGCACTCTGTAGACAGACAGAAAAGATATGAGCACTAGGTGACAGAGAAAAAGATAAAAATGTGGCGCAACAAATTGTTACTATTTGTATTTTTCATCATAAATACTTCAAAATTACTCCTGAAAGTAGTTTGCCCAGTTTGATATCGATGGGTGAACCATGTATCATCACTGTGCACTGTGGTCAGGAGTTTGGTCACGCAAGATGGATTTGATGTCACTCACCTTGGCAGATTGATGAATGATGATTGCTGGCCTGACACGGTGCCACCGCACTCGCATAAATACTCCAACTCCGTTTCCTGCAGAACGGCACAAAACCAACATATTTTCAGTACTATACTGGATTTACATCCACAACAACAAACAGCTACACATCCATACACATACTGACGCAAGTAGCGATAAGGTGGGTGAAATGTGTCAGTGTTTTCCACATCGTATCATCACATTATATCAGTGGGTTCTAATGTGAACGAATGAGGAGAGATGTTTCTTACCTTCTGGTAATCTTCGATCATCTCATGTACTGTTCCTCCTCCGGGTATCATGTCCAAGGATAAGTTTGTGAAATCCTCCTCTCTAGCAGATCCTGTTCCGCAACTACACATTGAATGGATAATACAGTTATAATATAGCTGCAGAGGTCATGATGATGCTGATGCTTAACTGAATAGTTAATGATCAATTCACCAATATTACAAAAGATTGTTTTTTGTGTTTTTGAAAAAGAAAGAACTTCAAGTGCAAGGAAGTCAAGTAGTGGTTGCTGGAAGGAATATTTAACTTATCCTGACATACTGCAAGAGATGATGAATGTGTGTGTGATGTTCGTAAGTGTGTAGTTTACCTCTTGCACTTCCTGGTGTTTAGCATTTTAAACACCATGTTATTCTCCACCGGACAGCTGTAGGTCGTGCCATTGCTGGCAGCCAGCACCTGCAGCTCTTGACCCAAGGACCTGATCTGGTGCAGCACGGACGTGAGGAACTCATGAGCATCCTGTAGATATACATGCACACAATTGTACAGAGAGGTTTAAACACCAAGGAGAAACTATCAGGAAGTGGTGAAACAACAAAAAATGAAACCTGCTTACGCACTTTCTGACTAAGATCTTCAAATTCTTTGTCCCTAAGCGACACCGCATTCTTGAATGCAGCAAGAACGCGGAGTTTTTGACGAGCATCACTGGAGAAATGGGACTCTTTGATATCTATTAATGATCTAGAGAGGGTCGAGGGGAGGGGTTAGAGGCATTGTCCATGACATTAAACGTTATGGTGTTCGGGATACAACTTAAGGATAAAATCTGTTCTTTCGTCTGAAGGGTGCTGTACCTTATGATTGATGCGTTGGGGCTCAGACTCCAAACCTGCTGCTGTTGGCTAATGTCTCTGATAAAGCATACCAGTGTCAGGAGGCTCTGCAGGCAGGAGTTCATATAGCAGATCTGCACTGGGTTGGGAAACCTGACACAAAAAATTTACAAGTCAAACACATCTCAATGTCAACAATTCTTCAATGATATGTCCACAGACTGGAGCTCATTTTCTCCCTGTAGCTGTTTGACTTTGATTTGATTCATGCCTCTACAGCCTTGTTTCTAGTGTGTGTATGGACATGCAGATGCACTTACCCAAGGCAGCTCATCTGCTTATATCTGGGGGTCTTTATGGGGGCCACTGTAACTTCTTTCCTTTTTTTAGGTTGGCCTTTAGGAACATTGTTCTGTTTTGGCTGTTCCTCCTTCTTGGTGTGGTGTTTAGGTGTTTTAGGTTTGGAGTGGCACTCCTCCTTCGGCTTTTGTTCCTCAGGGATGGGTCCAACCTTACATCTCTTCTGTTGGGGTAAAAAAATACTGTGGTTGGATCATGCAAAGATACACTCATCAATTAATAATTATCTGGTGGAATTGAGCGATGCACTTTATGTCAAACATACGTACCTTCCAACACATCCACCAACGTGGCTTCTTCACCTCCTTTGATTTTTTGCCATCTGAGGTGGTGACGCTGGTGACAAAGAGAAACGATGTGTGTTATTTCATTATGAAATGAATGATTGGCTGGAGAGAACACTTACAGAGATTAATCAGTTTCTAAGCACTGCCTACTAAAGACCAAATACAGCCTTGTATTGACACTAGCAGGATAAAAGTTGTAATTCCCAAAATTAATGGGATTCTCTAAGGCACACAATGTCCCAGCTGACAAAGGGGCTGAAGGATTAAAGACATGTAGCCAGGAGAAGTGTTCTTACCTTTGCTTGTTGTCTTCAGAAGGATTTTCCTTTTTCTGTATGGAAGAAACCAAAAACACACAAAAAAAAGCAATAGAATTAGAATAAAATGTCAAATATCGCTGAAATATTGGTGTTTACAACTTACAAGTTCAAATATAATTCTTACTAACTACTTAAATTTGTTTAATATGAAGCCATGACACTGTCAAACATACCAAGGGGCGCCCGAAGAGTCGATACCTCCACGGTTGCCTTTCATCCTTCTTCCTGGTGACTGCGTCGATGGCAGTGGCACTGGTGATAAGAGAAGAGAAAGACAGTTGGTATTTCTGTAGTTTATTACTGCTGCTCATAAGAAGATTCATAAATCACAGATAGGGATCATTATGACAAATAAATCCCTCTGTAGCTGAATTCAGCATTGTATTAACTACAACAGGTTTTATGTCTTTCAGCTCGAGTCCAACTCATATCTCAAGTCTCTGAGAGTCTCAAGTGAAGTCCTTTAATACGAGCCCAAGACAAGTCTCAAGTCATTGTAGGAAAATCATTCTTACATTCAAAGCCGTGTTAATAGTATTTGTATATGTGTGAAACATTATTATTATTGAATACAGCAATTTTCATTGTTCCCATAGAAGCAATTTACACACACATGGCTTTCTCTCAGCACTTTGTGTAAAATTATCCACCACAGTGAATAAGAAAGCTAATGAACCTGACTATGGAGATGAAGAAATAGTCAGGAAAATGGTTATGAACTTCCTTACCTGCTCTGAGAGCTGTTAAGCTTCCTGAGCTCATCTGCCACATCTATAACTGCTGTTGATTCCTGTACACAGTAAAAACATATAAACAACATTAAAATGACTGGAAACATAATGTGTCTTCACAGCTGATATAAACTGGTGAAATTACAGAAAATGTGTAGTGTATCTAGAAAACAAACCTTTCCACAACAGGAAAATAAACGATACATCTTTAAAAGTTTTGTCAATGTTAAACTTGAGCTATCAAACTTGAACTGTCAAACTTAAACTGTCAAACTGGAGCTGTCGAACTGAAAGTAAACTACTCGTGTCTCTCTGTTGTGTCAACTGCTGAATGATTTGTTGTACGATCTGTTGCAGAGAAATTCTGTATGTGACATGCAGTAATGACACTTCTAGAATGTTACTATGATGTCATATTATCACTGTGTGTCATTCAAATTAGAGTGTAAACATGGTATCAATGTATTTATGTTTTAAAACTGATGATCTTAAAAGCCAAAAACTAAACATACACAAAATTTCAACAAAACGAAGTTTATTCAATTTCAAAAACCTAACTGCAACCTGGTGCTTCAGCCATTTAAAAAACATATCTAAATTAACTATGTAAATGTAGAAATGCATTTGGATTTATTTTTATAACAATGTGATATATATGGTTATAAAAAATAATCCATAATCCATGCGATGGTTGACAACATTCATAACTGAGATCTTCTGCCTATTCATTGTTTACAGGCGTCAAACACATTGAGAATTCTTCTCCAGGGTGAAAGGGAACATAGTGCAGTGCAGGCACATGCTTCAGTGAACTCAAGTGCTACAGTTCTTACAGTATTTTGCTTGTTTAACTAAAGCTGTCAAATGTGGAGTAGAAAGTACAATGTTTCCCCCTGAATTGCAGTGGAGTTATTTATAAAGTAAATCAGCTACAGCTTGTCCAACTGATTTGTTTATCAATGTCATATAACATTTTAACATGAAAATCCTGTCAGCAGCAGCCTGACAACACAGAGACACAGACAGGTGAACTCTGTTGACCTAGTAAATTATCTTGTCATAAGTTCAAGGCCTGAATAAAAAATATATACAAGAGTAAGTTGTTTTGACATAATTCAAAAACCAGATTTTTACAGTAAACTGCAGTATATATATAAAACATGCTGCAGTATAAACTATTGACAAATTAACTGCTAACAAAAAGAACTACAGTGGTTTATTTTTTCCCCAATCTTTGAGTTGATAAATTATTCCTTGGCAGTCTTGCTATAAAACACGTTAATATGTTGAATAAACATAGTCTTTGAAATTGCAACTTAAAATTTTAAGACAAATAATACTGCTTCAAAGTGTCTTTTCAAAACACATCTCTCCTTATTAAGCTTGTGAAAACACTTTCAGTCATTTAAAAACTAAACTCTCTAACAGTGTTGTAGTCTGCATGAACATTAAACACTGAACGCAAATAAACACACACAAGAAATATTATCAAAAATAATCAAGTGGTTCTCTAACATAAGCTGTTGTACTGTATGTGTGTATTTATAAGGAACGTATGAGGGAACAGCTCTAAGGAGTGAATGAGTGGCCAAGTGAACTGAAAAAAAAGTGTGGATAAGAGACTAACAGTGTGTGTGAGGGTGAGTGTGTGAACTGACTTATATAGAGTCTCACTCAAAGTCCTGCATTTGACTGGAGGCACAAGGGTTGACTGATGCCATCTTTTTCTGAGTGACCATCCCCATATTCCAAGTCTTTGACCCATCCAGCCTTGATGCCTGAGTGTTTGTTCAGAGCTGGTGGGGAAAAAGGAAAGTGTACTTATTGGGATAATAATATAAATCTGTTACAGCACATTATCTTGTATCAGCACCACTGTCCTTTAATACCTTAGCTGTCGGTGATGCTACATTTTATCATTTTTTTAGGTGTTGGTTACCTGTAAATCAATACAGTATTTAAATTCAATGGTGATTTCCTCAAAATCATGGTGCAGATTAAGTAGTACTTTGTTTTGCCTTGATTAGTGTCAAAAAGCTTCCTTAACACGCTCCAGTAATCAGATGTTTTAGGCAGCTTGTATGTAACCTGTGAGACTGCTGTGAGCACACAGCTGAAGGATGTAAGCATCTAACCTTTCAGTGAATTCCCGTGTGGATGCAGCGTCATCTTGGGACTGAAGATTGAGGCTGTAGTGAGTAGAAAAGACTGTAGCGAGCGAGGTGCCCTCACAAATGGTGTGCCCCTCAATGCTGATCATGAAGAATACAGCTTCCTGGTGTTTCACCTGAAGTTTGACAAAGAAAAAAACACATTGACATTGTCACACTGCAAAATGATAAGTGCCATGGAAACTGAAATCCTTTTACTCATTCACAGATGAGTCCGTGTTGAACAGCCACACTATGTCTGCTCTGTTCAGTGTAATAATACTGGAAGTAACAACTGAAGACCGTTTACCTAGCTGGCTAACATTAGCAAACAACCTCCCGGTCAATTCAGTAAAGTAAACGTTATCTAAATAAAATCAGCAGCTCCTTTGGGGATGTGCACTTGTTGATGTAAACAGAAAGGGAAAAATGAAACTCACCCTGTAGTTTGGAGGATCAGGATCAGAGTCCAGCTCCTCTTTCTGTCACAAGGTGAAACTGCCAGTGAAAGGGTTGATAAAAAGTTACCGTTACAGTGTTACCAACGTTTTCAGATTACAACATCTTAGCAACTGCACAGAGCTGTACTTCGAAGTAGCTAACGTTAGCTGACAAAGTAAACACTGTTTGCTTGTGTTTGTGTAAGCTCAGACTCTAATTTCAAATTACTTACATTTAATTTAAGTCAAATGATCTTTACATTCACTCTGAATACAGTTCATTTTAGCGAAATAATCATAAACATAAAGATAAGTCAGGAGGATATGTTGGGCTCAAAGACTAACACTACAAGTAAAATAGCTTGTTTTGTTTGATGGCATTTTACTAAATAATCAATACAACTTGATAGGAAATGTGATGTATTTTGCCTATGCTAACAAGCAGGGCAAAAAGGCACTCACTTATTCATTTGAATGATGAAAATGGATGAAAAAATATCAAACTGCATTGTCCAGTCAAACGTGTCTCACGCTGTTTTCCCAAAATGCATTGCAAAAAATATTGTAAATTAACGTTTCCTTTCCTCCAAGCAATAAAACTCTAACCGTTAAAAGCTATTTCACCGATAAAAATTTACAGCAATTTACTGCATTTAAAGATAATAGAATTATACTATTGAAATTTTCACGTAAATTTACAGCAATTTCTTACAGCAGAATCTCTTGAAAATGGCTCACAGCCACAGCAGATAGTTGGTTTAAACACAGGGTGTTATACATGTATTTTCTATCATGTCAAGATTTCTATTAATTAAAAAAAAAAGAAAGGAAAATGTATGTTTACAATCAGAGAACAAATGATGATACATGTCCAGTTTTGGGCAAGTTATATCAGCAAACACATTCAGTTAAAGTAAACTTTCTGCAGAGTCAGGCTCTTAATGTGTGCATGTGTGCACACGTGCATATGAAATAGATGCCACAGATAGAGAGCAAGTGCCCATATTATTGATAAAGATACGCCCTTGCTAGGTAGTATGTTCATTTAACATGTTCTTGTGCACAGGCAGCTGTTGTTTGTTTCTCTAACATCCTAAAAATGGCTGTGTGCTGCAGGAACGCTGCCTGTGTGAAGCTGCCTGTGATAGGGGTGACGGAGGCCACGACAATGCCTGTCTCCCTCCCTGCTGTTCCACCTAGGAGCCTAAACTACTAATGGCCCCCTAATGTATAAATACCATTCTGTAGGCATTAGTCACACTTTCTCTCTTTCTCTGACACACACACTCACATGCGCACGCACACAGACATGCATCCACGCACAGACATGCATCCACGCACACACTTGGAGAGGAAGGTCTATGAGGCATTAGTCACAGTGGCAGCCCTGCCTATAGTTGGATTGCAGATGAGGGCCAAGGCCAGGGACTGAGGGTCTAAATTCTCTTGCACAAACAATGCATGTCAAAGAGGCCCATCAGAGGCATTCTTTAAAGACGGGAAGATGTTGTTTAGAGCACAAAGAGAGGGCAGCAGGACCGTGCCAGAGACTGGTGAGGATAGAGATGTGTATATCTTGAAGCACAGGTTGCCATTGTAATCTATGTGTGTTTTTCATGAGTTTGTATCATGACTAAGTGTGCAGGCAGTTCTGTTGCATAAATGTCCCAGTGGGATGTGTGAATAGAGCAGTGCTGACAGGTTTGGATGTAGAATAGAATTAGAAAACATGTTTACTTTGAAGCTGTGTTTGCATGCAAATCTGTGCTGGAGAGTGGCGTTTCTCTCTTTATTTCTGATGTTGTGAAGTGAGACCGCAAGCAGAGGAGGACAAAAGCTTCTGCAATACCCAGGGGTTTGTTGACAGCTAGATATCTTCATTCTCACACGAGGCATTATGGATGCAAATTGCCATTTAGGTGCATGTATGCAAGAACAGCGGAGATCATTAATTCCTATTTAAAGCATCATTTATCAGAGTTATGTAAAGACTGTATGAACGGCCATTAATCACTGTACATTCTTGTGTATAAAATTGTGTGTGTTTTTATGCTTTTTTTTTCGTGTGTGTGTGTGTGTGTGTGTGTGTGTGTGTGATGTGTGTGTGTGCTTGGGTGGGTGCATGAGTGTGACCTTACCCTAACTTCCTGACATTTTCCCACACACGTCAAGGAAGCTACAAGTTGACAGCCAAAAACACTGTGATAAATTCATCATTTTCTTCTTTCCACCCACATACATGATCAATCAAATTTCTTTCATAGCCAGTCGAAGCACAGCCTTCTGGTTGTGAAAGAAGTAGCAGGGGCCCTTGGAAAAGATATAGTCCATTTTGATGTTCATGCGTTCATGTATGTGCAAGAGGTTCTGTGATCATGTTTGCAAAGACAAACATACGAATGGAAGAAATCCTGTGACGCCGTCAGTCTCAGGCAAATCTTACATTTTTGCTAAAACTAACAGATGGTCCTGGGTCAAAAGCCCGTCATGCCGTTGCTAAAGTACAAACCCATATTTCAGTCTGTTTAACAATTAGTGAACCTCACAGCATGGGACAAGGAGATCATTATTGGAGAGCATCAATCAGACCCTTGAACTCAACCGTAGCCATGCAACTATTACCGAGCCGTGACCACTCTGTGCCTGTGACCTTATAACAGGGGCTGTAAAACACATAAGGAGGCTGTTACTCTTTTTTTACTTTCCCAGTATTCTCCTATCACACTGCTTTACTGTGGAGAGCAAACAATTTAACAGTCTGGTCTACGTAGACACTCTTCTGGTCTGGGGTAAGCCAGAATCCGATTACAAGCCAAGACAAAATTGAGAATATTAGAGAACATTAATACCTTGTTTCTTCATCATAAAAAAAGGTTGTGTATGGTTTGGCGCGTTCATATTCGTGTAGCCTGTTATGTGCCTGAGCAGCGTGTGTGTGTGTGTGTGTGTGTGTATTAAAATAACAGTGTTTCTCTTAAGTGGCTGGAAACTCTAACAAGCAAGCAGCGTTTGGAGGGGGATTCCATGAGGAAACACCTCACCAGGGCTTTCCCCGACATCCTTTTCCTCCACCCGCCCAGGCACCAACGCTCGTACATACTAATAGACGGTGACATGCATGCATGCAGAGAGAGTGAGGCATGCTAATTTCTGCTTCTCTTGGACAAAGATAAAAGCGTGCAGGAAATCGGCAGGTTGTTTGGTTTTATTTGTGTTATTAAGACATCAAATAGCTGTGAGCGTAGGAGAGTGGCTGCATCAAGCTACACTGTGACTCTCCTTCCCCCTCTGAACACCCTGAGAGAAAGCAACAATGACACTTGAAGGTGATTCTGTCATCTCATACTTTCCCAAGTACAGTGTCTGCATTTCAAATACCATAAAAATCCCAGTTTTCTCCTTATCGGGCCCTCTTCCATCTCATTAGACCCATATTTACTTCCCATTCCATTACTGTTGTTCAGTCTGGGTTCTCCAGATGATGTAGTTGTAATGTTTAATACCTCTGCAGAAACGTTGGGCTCCCCAACACCATGAGGCACATTTTCCACTGATTTAGATGTTTCTGCTGTTTACCAGGTAAAGACCCCAGAGAGAACACAGGCTGGAAACTTAAACGAGGAAGCCTGTTTAACGAGACAGGGGAAAAAAGCCTTTGCAATTTGATTTCACATCATGGCAAAAAAAAAAAAAAAAATACAAGTTGGCCTTCGAGAGTGTATGGAAACCACCAGAGGCAGTGGAACACAACTGTTTCTGACCTTGCAGGGTTGGAGACAACAGTGAGGGAGATTTTCATTCCAAACATGGGATTTTAGATAAACAAAAGAGTTGGCATTCACTGCTCATAACGGACAATTTCTGAGATGAAATGTATTCAAGCTGAAGTGCAGCATCTCAGCACTAATACTTTCCACAGTGTCATACAACCAAAAAGCACACTGGCTGATCTCAATTGGCAGGATGAACTGTGTCATGGAATATCATGGATCATTTGGCAGCTGATGTCATGGGTAACTAAACTAAAGTAATATTTTGCTCACCTGTGATTTGGATGCATGTCAGAAAGAGGCCTCATCTCATTAACTAGAATTGGATGATTATAGCCCTCAGAAGGCTTTAACTGGCACTTTTGGATTGATTCTGCCAGTAACTGATGTTTTCCCTGATATTTAATCTCTTTAAATGAGATTTTTATGCCCACGATTTCACCAAATTACATGGGCTCTTTTCCTCACAATTTCACTTTTGGTAGTGCCACAACAACAGCATTTACATCATGAAACACAAAAACTCCCACTGACAAGTGTGATCTTTTAGATGAGTTGCAGACTCCTTATAGCAATGCTGAGCTTTAACTGAATCGTAAGGCATCGCTAACCAATAGTTTTATACAAGAAATTGATTAAATAGGCAGGTAGCTATGACATTTGCCATATCGACTCTTTAAGGTGATAATAGCATTGCTGTTTTTGACATTTATTCATTATTTTGAAGGTTTTTAAAGGTGCTATATGAAAGGTGTTGCTATTGCTACATAGACAGTGTTAGCATCTTGATCACCAATCTAGAAGAAACATTGCAAGTTCATCATCATCATCATCATCAAATATTCTGACAGCATCAAGTTTGTTGCACAACCTTAACCGTGTGTTGTCCAGGCTACCGGGGGACACTATTTCAGGAAATGCTCCTCGGGATCTTTAGGTTGGAGGACTTGTTGTTATATACAGTAGGTCTAAACTTAACACTAATGAATTTCAAAAGTAAGAATATGTGATGATAGGAAAGGGACACCTGTTGGATGTTGCCACATCCACATCTGAGAGTCATTACCCCTCCACTTCAAATCTCCACTCCATTACACTGTTACACTGTTACCATGATACCACGATACCACCAAAGATGACAGCCTCATCAATCTTCTGCTGTCTTTGAACAAACAGACACACACTCACACACACGCACACACACACACACACACACACACACACACACACACACTCACACACACAGACACACACTCAGGACAACTGACAGGCCTTTCTCTGCTGCGCTCAGGCCTCCTCCTGCAGGGAGTTTATTATTCTTTCTCCTCTGACATGTTGTGTGCTCTTTTATCTTTGAATAATGCATGAAGCCTTTTTGAAATCCAGTTGTACATTTGGCACCAATGCTCGGTTTATTTGGCTTTGCTTTTAGATGTCGAGGTGCCCCACACATTATAGAAGTCTGTCAAACCTCAAACCCCAGCTCTCTTTCTTTTTCTGCCTCCTTGCTCAATAATGACACACGCAATTTACAGAACTTTCATCGGTTGACTTTGTACAGCAGGCCCCTATTTCTGCAGCAGCAAAGCCCCCCTTCTTTACCATTTACAACACTTATTTCTTACAGTAGGTCCTACTTAGGAGTGTCCAAGCCTGTGACTGGGATCTTTCCCTCTCTTGTGTATTGTAATGGTGTTGGGGCGATAATGTAAAGTGTTAGCAACGGGCCGGGTCACTGGCTGCTGTTTTGAGGCCTCTGTGTTCTCTCAGGCCTCTCCTTTCCCAGCTCCTCTCCCCTGAAGCACTGTGGGTGTGTTTAGAGCATGCTCAGCAGGCCACCCTCAATCACAAAGCCCTCTTCTTCCACAGACCGAGGCTGCCAGCTGGTGAGAGTGGTCAGTGTAAATGTGTATGTGTTTGAGAGAAACAGAAAATGTCTGTGCAAAAAATAAAAAAATAAAAAAATAACGACTTTATCTACTCCGCCCCGCGCCACTAACCTAACCAGTGACGAAGAGAATAAAGGGAGCAGACTTGGAGAGAGACATGCAGGACTTGGATCTCGAGGTGGAATAAATCAACAAGCTGGACTCATTAGACCCAGCGCTGCAGGTTTTTTATCTCCCCAGCAGGCAAGCAGGGCTGATAAAGCTCCGCCACTCAGTAGCAGCTCCACAGAAGAAAAAAGAACATAAAACACAAAGAAAGAATAAAGTGCTGGCTTTGGGGTTTCAGGAATCCAAATTAACTGTGGGTCATGTCATGTGAGAGCCTTGCAGCGGTAAAGCAAGAAAATGAAACGGCTGAACTACATCACCTTTCTGGAGCAGTGGGCAGATCTACCATTCCCATGGGAACTCATATGGTCCCGATGACCCGCCCACCATGAAAGCCTTTACAGAAAGACACAAATTCTCAAGCAGAAGAGCAGGCGTATGATAAAAGATCTGGGGGTGTGAAAATGAAGGACACAGTTTCTCATTTTCTTGAGGCCAAATGACATGCTGCACACCCTCCAGACCTGGCTCAGCTGTATTCTGTGAAGGAGGTAATGACAAGTGGTTGATGAGCATCACCCTCCGATCCACTCTAAGTCCTCAAACAGCACCAGTGGCCACCAAGAGCGATGCATCTGTCAGCTGTCATCTTTCTTAAAGTCTCTCAGTCGAGAAAAAAAAAAAAAAAAAAAGTCCACTTCCTTCCTCCCAGGCATCGTGCAGAAGCCAGGTTTCAGAAGAAAGACGTTCTGGTGCTCATCACACACCCCTGTGATCATTCACAATAGTACTGGAATGCTGCAGAGACCGAGAGCTGCTTGAGCTGTGACTGTGGCCAGACTGACAGCAAGAGACACATTTTCTGATGCTACACTGTCCAAAAACAATCGGACGACTTCTTTCAGGGCTGTCAACCGCTGGTCATGTGCCATGTGGGTTTATAAAGGGCACAAGAGGGAGTGAACTCCAGTTTTCTCCATCCTCTGGCCCTTCACCAAACTCTGCTGCCACACAGTGTTACCCTCCTCTTTTGGTTTCTTTCTGTTGTATTTGCACACATTCATATCTCTGAAATTCTCTAAATAATTAGGTGTTTTTTAGCTCTTGTGAAGAGGATTTTTGTCTTTGCTTCAGTGAACTCTGATTGTCAAATTCTCAGACATGTTTCGATATTGGGATTTCCTTCTTGGTTGACAGAACTTTAACAAGATATTAGTCCTCAAGTTCCATATTTGCATGCATATGCATATGCATATTTTGACATGCATAGTCATCTTTTTCAAAACCCCTCATATATCACCGCAAAAAAATTCCCCACATTCTTATCCATATTCTCTCCACACAGTCTCCAGCATGGTTGCCATGTAGATGAGACCCCGCATTTAGTATTTAGTAGTCAGGAGAATGGACAACACAGCCTGGAGCCTGTGGTTGTTTTAAATCATTCAAGTGTCAGTTTGTCCAAATTACAAAAACAAAACATATTTTCTCAGTACCTCTTGGTGGTATCTAGAAAACAGATAGTTTGGGGTTCATTTGCTTCGACTTTGAGATATCCATGAAAAATGAACATTATGAGGGAAGGGATTTCATTTGTGATGCTCAGAGCATTAAGAAACTAAATTTTAACAAGACTAGGTCAAAACCTAGTATATGGTTGGACCGTATTGTAGGCTATTCTCCCTAGTGTCAGCTGGTTTCAGCCCTTTATCTACTTGCTTCTCTCCTACTCTCTGTGCTCAGATATACAGTATTTTAATACAGCTGAATTTCAATGAAGCCATTCTCATTTACATGTTTTTCTGTTTCTGTAGTATGAAGTATGAAATAATGACTGAAACATGGCCCATTAAGACTAAATGTTAATTAGCAGTCACAAAAGAAAAAGTCGCTAAATAGATCTGAAAAATCAGTTGAGCTAAATTGGACTAAGTTGATAGCACTGCTTGTTTGCACCAAATCATTTGGAAAGAGCATCGGCCAATGGGGTAACCCCAACACTCGGCCAGCTGACCAATGATGTAACATCAGTCAACAGCGACATTTGCATTTATAGGGCTGGCAACATGACTGTCCAGAACCAGTATCTCCGATTTTAAAGAACATTCCCTCAGTGTTTGTTCTTCAGACTATTTCTTGAGCAGGAAGTAGAGAACAGTGAGAACTGTTCACAGCAAGGTCTGTGGACTACCCAGAGAAATTTTGACATTGTCTCCGGAAAGACACATTACCCTTCAATTTTTAAATGTAATCTTTCAATGTTGTGAACACCACAAATAAATTACCATTCATTTCCATTGTACTGGGTTCTGGGAACAAATTCTCACAATTTGCTGATTTTGATTTCAAATTAAAAGTCCGGTTTTATCACATTAAATATTTTTTCTATCAAGGAAAAGAGCAAAATGTTCCACATTTCATCAGGTCTGCCATATGCTTCATCTTTGCAAGCATACTGTATATCATAACCAGACAGACATTTGGAGTCAAGCAGCATAAATGTCTTGAACACATTTTGGCTCCATATGGATCAGAACCCACATTCTGTTTAAGCTAGTTGTTGTGGTCAGCCAAACTGCAGCACAACAGACTAGATCTATTTTCAAAGACACTCACAGTGATCTCTGCTATTAAAGCAGACACTTGTGCTATTTCGGGAGCAGGCCTGGGGGGCGCAATAACAGTGTTTTATTGTTGTGGATGAAGCTTGAAATTAAACAAGCCACTTTTGAGCTTCACTTAAACAATTTCAGCAGAACAGGGAGAGGCTGACTTAATGAGGTGGATTTGAATGGATAATAAAAGGAACGATATGAATTCTGAACACAGACTGTACTGGCTGAACATTGAAATCATAGGCCCTCTGACTCAGGAGGCATACGGAAGCACTTCAGAGAGGATCCTGCTTGGCTACGGTTTCAGTTTTCATTCTCCAAAACCATGATTATTCTTTTGAATTTCACCCCATCAAAACTGCACTCAGACCTCAAGGCACCACAGCAATCCTCTGGGTCTATGATTTGCATTTCAGGATTTATGGGAAGACGTTTGAAGATCTCCAGATCAAATGCAATATTAGAACACTGTTCCTCCAGCTCCATAAAAGAGGAAACAATCACATAAACATCAACAATTTTAACGATGTATTGAGAAATGATGACAGATGCAAAGCAGAATATTGGATTGTTTCTACCTTTGGTGCACGAAGCCAAAGACAAGGAGGGGCAGAGGGTGAAGGCCATTTGCAACCACAACTTCACACATGCAAATGGCTGTAAGATGGTTTGATTTCCTGTTTATATACTAAATGGAATTGGCCCCGAACACAACCTCTGCAAATGTGATTATTTGGAAATTGCTACACATTCATATTTACAATTTCCACTGACAATTACAAACAGTGTCAGTCACTGAGTAGAACATTAACAATACTGATGTGTTTGGAAGATAAGAAAAAAAATGTATTAGTTTGTTTAATGCAGCATGTCTCCCCACAGCCTAACAAGGTATGTGTAACCGCTGCTGGTCTTTTGAGAGGGAGAGTGACTTATTGGCCTTTCTCCTGTTTGTCTTTGCCAGTCCAGGTTTGTATTGGCAATGTGGTGACTGAAGAGAAACACAATCAGGGCCCAGAGTGCTGCCCTGCGTCCTTCGTTCATCCATCACATCAAGGGCTTTCTCGACGCAGAGCTCCTACAAGCAATTAATGCCACTGAGCTCCAGTGTAAAGGCTGCCTTGAGGCGTGGACCATAGAGGTCACAAAGCACTTCCTATCCCTTAACCTCACTCTTGTAGTGGAAACAACAGACAGGCATCAAAGCAATGTCAAAGCTAGATAAAACTTGCTTATTAAGTTCATAAACTCCCCCTGAAGCGATGGTGTGTCCCATTCAGCCACTGATTGCACAAAAACCTTGATTTTCCTTCATACAGCTGAGACATTTCTTGTGTCGTCAGCAGTGGTCGAGAAACAGACAGTTTAGCAAAAGATTTCCTGAACTTATGGCAAATCCCACTTTGTGTTTTTTTTTTAAACAGACAATCTTACAAAGGTATTTGAGCTGCCCAGCAGATCAACGACAGGCTGGCATCGTGTTTCCTGTCTAGAGAGGAATTTTTTTGTTGTTGTAAAGTTCCATTTTTCAGCATGTGTACTGATAGAGGAAACATAGAGAGTAGCTCAGAGTAGCAGTCTAGGCCAAGCAAAGTGTTTTCCTTGGCTCCGGTCAGAATGAGTAACATGGGAGAAAGTATGCTCCCAGCATATAGCATGACATGTTGCGCTTAACTTTATATTACAAATATAAACATGTTTTAAAGACAAAATCAAACAGGAGGCAGAGTTTACTTCATCTGCTGCTCTGAGGTTAGCTTGCGTACACACGGACAAAAGCACACATGCACACACAAATATATTTTTCCTTCGACTGCCAAAGATCTTCAGTCAGTCGTGGTGCATGTTTTGTGAAAACTTTTCATGCCTGCTGTTTTCAAGGCACATCAAACTACCACAACCACCTCCATGGGAATCTGAGAACTGCATTTCACATTAAGTCTGTGGTTTTATGCTCCATAAAATGGATATTTTAAAAAGCATAAAACACAAATCTTTGGTTGGACAAGACTTATATGGCATTAAAACTATGAAAGATACTCTGGAGAGGCATGGGTCTTTTTCTATACTTGCAAAAAGTAAGAAGATGATAGCAAACAAAAGCGGAACAGCGAGACTCAGCACCCATTAACCAGGCATCCCTTCCTGCTCCAGAACTCCAGTGTGGCATGGCTCTGGGCCACTGGGCTCTAAAGAGAGATGAGATAATCTGGCAATGGTGGAGGTCCACTGTGGAGAGTGTATTGTCTGTGATGAAGCTAATAAAGTCCAGCCATGCTGTCTGATCCTTGATCCTTGGCCCAGGTCCAGACCGGGCATACTGCTCCTGTCTCTCCACTTATCGTCTACTCTCTGCCCCCACCCAACTGTGACAGCGGGGCTTCCAGGAGCAGCTTTGATCAGTGTCTGGCTGTCATTCAGCATTAGTCACCCCAGGAGAGGGGAGTCCTCTCTGGGCCCGGGATGGACCGGTGAAGTGCTGGATCCTGAATGGAAGGGCCCATGGCTGTGGAACAATCGGCTCTGTGTGGTACAGCAGACGTCTGGGTGTTAGCAGACATACTCTGGTGTGTGCCACATGTCTCACCCCTGCCACTGTCATGACCCGATCTGCACTCCTGTTACAGCTTTATCTCCCTAATATGACCCCACGCACAACTCTATTAAAAAGGATGTGTTGGTGTGTGTTGGTGAGATCGTAGCTACTGCTGTCACACACACACGTGCTCATTTAACTATGGTTTAATTGATTTTTAATTATTTTTCCAGGGCAAAACTCCTAAAAAAATTGTGAGGGCACGAAGTTGCACTCATTGCATCCAGAAGGTAAAAGATACACATTCACAGTGTTTCACTTCCAACAAATTAGCTTATTTCCCATTCCACTAGAATCACTGCACTAACGACTTGTTAGACAGAATATTTTTCTTGGTCCAGGCTTATTTAGCTGCCAAGCATGACATCAGACGTCTCCTATTCAAATCTCTCATCTGTCCCTACCTCATGTCTGAGGCACAGGAGGCAGAGGGGAGTACAGGAGGAGCGTGCATTTGTGCGAGTGTTATTCAGGCAAATTTTTATAGTAGAGACTCTGAATGTAAATAAAGCTGTTCTCATGTACATGTTTTTTCTGTTTCTGTTCGCATAGAGTTTGAAATAGTGACCGAAAGGCCGTCCATTAAAGTGATAGTTCAAGTTATTTGACATGGGGTGTGAGGTAGATAGTCAGTGTGTTGCAGTAGATTCGGATTGGCACCCTCTCGGTTTGGAGAAGCAGTCGGCAGTCCTGGGACAGAAGCTGAGCAGTGCACTGCTATGGACGGGGCCAGCCACAAAAACATGTTTTAGCCACTTTAAAAAAAAACACCCAGTGGAAAAAGCCAATATCAGTTGAAGTGTTGGCTATATTTTGATTACTTTCACCACTTTATCTTGCTGTCAAACAGACCTTTTCTTCGGAACTAGATTTTCTCAACCACTTAACCATGTGGTGTCAAAGTCGCTAAGTTGGCAACGCTGGAAAGGCAAGGCTCCTGTTGGTCTACCATTCAAGTCAAGGCAGTGGTAGTAGAACCGTCCAGTCGATCACACCGTTGTAACCAATCCGGCTGTAGACTGAATTAGGACCGCCCACCTTACTAACATATAAGGACACAAAAATAAATAAAGAAATGTAAAAATGTAGAAATACAGAAATAAATACATAAGTAAATGAATAAATATTTAAATAAATGCATAAATACATGAATTAATTTCTATATTTATTTATTTATACTTATGTCATTTTTTTTTTCCTTCATAGAGTCCGCCTGTGGTGGTAGGAGAGATTAAACAACAGACATAATGTGAAGACCTCATGGTCCGTGGCCATGGCCTTGGAGCAAGCACACAACAGACACATGTGCACGTGCACACACTCTGTATATACACACGCTCTGTAACATCTGACACCGCTTCCCTGCTGCTCCCACCGTGTCAGGAGGGGAAGTCCATTCAGTTCAGTAAAAAGCCTTGTGAATCAGAAAGACTCTGAACCAGGGCTGAGGTTTCAGTTTACATGGAGACTGAATGTTAACAGCCTGTGTCCACCCCATCCAAAACCATTCATAAATAACATTTATGATAAGGTGGACTAGGACCATCGATCATGAAGCGCTGTCCACTGCACTGAACCATAAAAGTAAGGTAACGTGAAATTTGACATTGTTCATTTTAACCACATAGTCGTCAAACGTCTGAAACTTTAGCAGCCAATGTCTTATTTTGTACAATCTGCTGTATTCCATCTTGTGGCTCTCTACCACTCAGTAGCAGCCACACAACCGGCAGGCACATCAGCTATTATAGCCCTTTTAGTATTTCCTGTTCACAAACCAAATCTTGAGCTTTATCCAGGGGAAATCTGTCATCACGATTTGTACTTTTGTGTGGACACACTAAAGCAAAGTCAGAATCAGGGGAATGCCAGGACTGCAGTTTTGAAAGAAAAAAGAAAAAAAAAAGTAAAACATAGTCAGCTGTAAAGTGGAGCTTGACATCTCTTTTCTTCAAAGTCCCATATTCTTACATTGTGGAATATTGATATATTTTTTTTATATTTTCATATTGATTCGATTTATTTAACAGCAACAATGTGACCACATCTCTCCCTGTGAACCCTTTTTCTAAAAACATCTTGGTGTTCTCCCTAACATGTTGTGCTGCCGGTTCCCTGTGTTCATTCAAAAAAAAAATTTCCCTTTGTCTTCTTGTCTGTTGCCAGAATGAAAGTAATAATGTAGAAAAATCTGAAGGGTCACTTTGTTTAAAACCAGGAAGTTATCAACAAAGGGCCTTCACTGATATTAATTGAATCCGCGTTCCTGTGAGATTAGCTACCGCTGCTCTGGCCTTGACCTTACAGCAGGCTTTCCAGGGCTGACAATGTACATGGATCTCACTCTCTCGTACTGTATATTTATTCTGTACGCTGACCTGCCTGTAACATCAACAGAGACAATAGACCCCAGTGGATGAAATGTTTGTTCTTGTGTCAGCGACTGCCAGAATCATGAAATATCAAACTGATTCAACATGACTTGGAAATATAACAACATGTTTCTTTTTTTTTCGATCTCTACTTTCCTGACATTCAGCAAATCAGTCACCCACCACTATCGGGCTTTTCACTTACTGAAAACCGCGAACATGACATCACCGAAGCAACGGTCACGTCCAATTAGAGGCCAGAGAGCGACAGGAGGCCTGAACCCCCACTAATGGGAAATAGATATCGTAGTTATTGCTCTGCTAGGAAGCTAAATTTATTGGGAAATATCACCCACCACCTCGCTAAATGATGGAGACAGAAGCAAATTAGAGCAAGGGTCAGTCTGACAGATCCATCAAGCTATGAAAAGGCCCTGCCATCATATTCCCAACACAAATTACATATCTGCTTTCTTTAGAGAGCCAGAGCTCTGGGATAACAGGCTTTTTTTTTTTTTAAAGGAGCCTTGAGGCCGTTGGGTAAAAGCCCAAAAGAAACAAACCCCATGTAAATCTCAGCAGGATATTGTACTGAATGTGTGTGGGCATATCACGTTCTGGTAAAACACCCATGCATGCACGCACAAAATTATCACATCCCAGTGAAGAAATACACTTCGTCTATTCTTCCCATCTCAGAAGTCAATTTAAAAAAACACCAGAAATGTGAAGTGAGGAGGAAGTGACAAATAAGTGCCCTTTGATTTGTTTTACAGTTAAAATACTCAAACTCATTCCCAAGTGTTTCGTCTCTGTTTTCTAACAATATTATGAAACCTGCGGCAAATCCCAGATCTCAAATAAAACCTCAAATTTCACTTGATTTTTTGGAATACTTTTTTTTTTTCTCTAGAAAAAGTGTGGCCTGTCAAGAAGGTGAAACATTCCCATCTTTGTTTGAAACAGTCAACGACCAAAGGCTACTCAGACTTTGTGAAATCAAAATAATTAAAGGATTTAGCCAATCAATCTCCCAGTGCAATTTCCTCCATCCTGGCTCCAGCCCAATGGGGTTTAAGGGAAGCCTGTGGAGGTGAAGGTCACGGGCCAATGGGACGTGTTCAGGAAGTAGCAGCACACAGCGCAGCCTGTAATGAATATCATGGGCGTCAGAGTAAACACAACACCACCAGTCACAGCTCAAATCACACTCTCTCTAGAATATTCTGCATTCCCAGCAAACACTGCACACTGAGTTACCTCAGTGTCTGAGCACAGAGTTGCTCACTTAGCACTGTCTGTAAAATAAGTCTAACTGGAGACTGCACTGTATGAATGGATAAGCAATAACTGACAAACAAGATTTTTATGGTATTAGAAAAACGCTTTCATGGGGGCAATTATTGTTGGCATGGCAAACGGTGTCTGCGCAGAAAAACACGCTAACAACATGAATGTGAACCACAAAAAAATAATAATCTATTAGTAATTAGTCGAGGTACATAGCGCAACCTTGATATTTCTGTCAGTGAATAACATGGCCATTGAGAGATGGAGAGACACAGGACAAAGGCTATATGTCAGACCCGGGAAAGGACATCAATCCTGCAAGGTTTGGAACATGCAAGCACACACACATACACACACACACACACACACACACACACACACACACACACACACACACACACACACACACACACACACACACACAGAGAGAGACACACACACACATATTCCATTTATTTTCCTTAATCACCGATCAGCCCTCCTGTCAAGTGGTTTGAGCCGTGCTCAGAGAAAATACTCTGTCAGTCAGTGAGATCTTAAGCACAATGCATCTCTCTATACTTTGCCACGGGCTGTGCAGACAGAAGTGAACAAAATTAATCTGAATCAGTCAGATGTCAATTAAACATGAAGTAATACTCCCACAGAGGCCCATTGTACTGTGGGACGGTTTCATCATACAAAAGTCAAGATGTCACATGAGGTGAAACCCAGAGAAGTCTGGTCCTGTCCTCCAGGTTTTCAACCTCAGGTAAAAAAAGGATGAGACGAAATTGCATGACCACCTGTGTGTGTTCAGGAGTCGTCTATCAAAAGCAAAGAGCCAGAGGAGAAAGAAAACCCCAAAACACAAAACTATTTATTGAGACAAATTCAGAGCAGGAAGGGAAATATTTGGTTAGCTCGGCGGCGAACGGTCGGCAGCGTTGGAGCAGTCCATGGTTGAAGTGGGGGGGAACAGCCAGCCCTTTGTTTGCGGACAGAATGGTGCACTCCGTGGGGTCACTGCAGGAGGCCCAACATCACAGACACAAGGACACACACACACACACACACACACACATTCTCCCTCTTCTCACACACAGGCGTGCGCACGCACACACACACACACACACACACACACACACACACACACGTTTGCCCGCACATGCATGCACACAAAAACCATAACATTCCTCTGCTTCTATGAATGTTTTATTAACCATGTGAATGGGTCACAGAGTTACACCCCCTAGCATAACTATAGTCTCCATAGTCACACACACACAAAAACACACCCCTGCTCTTTCTCACACTCACACACCTACCTACCAGGCGAAGTGCATGACATTCGCATGGCGGGATTTCTGGTCTTTCATTGCCCTCCAACCTGTGTCTCCTTGTTAGGTCGGGCTGTCTGAATCTGGCCAGAAACCATGAATCCCCGCTTGTAGGCAATCTGTGTTTTACTGGACACTTGTATCCTATATTCTGGTACCAGTCTTACAGCTGAAGCAGGGCATTCTTTGCCACAAATAAGTATTGAAGGATTAGCTCACCCAAATCCACAAAAACATATTTTATCACTTTCCACTGGTGGTATCTAGCCATGCAAATAGTTTTGGTTTTATTTGCTGTCACTGAGATTTCTGCCTCCGCCCCAGTACAATGGAAATTTGTTTGCGGTGATTTCAGAATTGAGACTCTATATTATAAGAAATAAATGTCTTTCCAGAGACAATGTCACGATCACCCTGGATAAGCAATAGATTGTTTTCAATGAAAATCTATCAATCGTGTCCCTTACAAAAACTGTTGCCAGCATGTCATGTGGATTATCCGGAGAAATTAGGACACTGTTACTGGAAATTTTTAAATGTATTTTTCCAATGCCGTGAGCACCACAAACAAAAATCTTGTCACCCCAGTTAAATCGGATAGGAAGCAGAGATCTAAAAGTTGCGAGATTTCTAGGTCTCAGAACTTGGACAAGTCAAAACCAAAACTGATCCCACAAAAGCTGAAAAATACTGAATACTCACTCGCTTTCTTTCCAAGATTTAGATAGGAGGATCAACGCCACTGTCATGTCTTGTAATACGAAGCTAGAACCAGCAGGAGGTTAGCTTGGCTTATCTTAACATAAAGTATAATAATGTATTGTTTTTACATTTTGTTTTTTGTACTAATCTAGAGATGTTTTGTTGGCAGATTTCTTTTGGTGCCACACTAGCTGTTCCTCCTGCTTCAAGTCTTGCTAAGCTAAGCTAATTGCCCCGCTGGATTCCGATTTATATTAAGCAAACATGACAATAAGTATTTTCACCTAACTCTAACCAAGAAAGTGAACACATATTTCTAATGTTTTTTTGTTTTTTTCATAACTTGGTGACTTGAGCCTGTAATGAAATGCAGCGAAGAAATAAAGTTTGACAGAAAACTCCTACAACAATGTGGTGATTTAGACGTGGGAGCAGTTTTCACCTGGATGTTTTTGTCTGTTTAACAGCATCCTAAAACAGCCTTTAAACAGACAAGTTCCAGCAATCCTGAGGGACCTCTTGTACGTTAGAGTGTGACCTATGGTTTTGTCCACCCATAAAATATTCCTGAGGTACACAGGAAAGTCACTTATAGCAACGGTAAACATCCTGGAGGATACACAACATGCGAAACATTTGGCTCAAACTTCTCCCCTTTTTATTTTTATGAGCTCAAGACATTGCCGGTTAATCCGTCCCCCAAATGTGCACAGCACTGTACTTTCTGGACAAACTATGACAACATCAGGCACCAGATGATGACTGGCCAATAGTTGATCCATACCAAATCCCCTGAGCCTGCACACAAACATCTATCAGACCCCCAGTGCTGAGCTCTGAAACCAAAACGTCTTACCCAATACCATGCAAAGGTGTTAAACTAGGAGCATTTCCAGAACCAACCATCAGTCCTTGCACCACACACAGACACAGACACAGACACACACACACACACACACACACACACACGGGCATGTTAATTCCTCACGCTCCTCCATACCCCCACAGAGAGCAGAACACAACTCCTGTTTGGTTTGGACGGCCCTACGAGGGGACCTCCATGTTGAACAAACTATAACACACCGTTGGCCCTGTAACACAGCCCGAGCGGTCAGATACAACAAGTTTCACAGTTCAGTGCTGCTGCGGAGATCAATGGGCAGTGTAACTCACATATCAGAAGACCTGGATTATAAAACAATCATCATTCAAACCCTGCGATGACAAATCATATTCAATCCTACAGACCATGAGTTGCTTCGTGTACTAACGCAGCAGTTATGTAGCAGTCCACATTGCATCCATCTGATCCATCTAAATTCTGTTCTGCGCCTCTCTCGGCTCTGCGGTGCGCTGATGCATGCTGCGCATCATGGTGGCTGCCGCTCCAGTTGTCCGCTTTAATGTGATTTCTGAGCCCAAAAGATCACACTGCTGTATGTCCACACTCTCGCCTGAAAAGTGGCGGTCGTGGCATCTGATGTGGCTGTATTTATTAGAATCAAAAATGTGTGAGATTCTGATCTCAGTCAGAGCCTGAGTACTTCCACATGTGGCTTTGAAGATCCAATGGCAACAAAGGAAAAATCAAATTGTTGTGCACTTTGACCTTGTCACTTAATACGCTCGTGCTTCAGGCAGAAACATAAAAGTCATACTGAAATGACATGTGTAACCATAGCCTTAGATGATGCGCCTATTGAGAGCTCTTGAGAAACATTTACCCATGTGCTTTTCTTTTTTTTTTTTCTGTCCTGCTGTTTTTCATCTTTTTAGATCTAGTCACAATGATGCTGCTGTCCTCACAGTCATGATGGAGAGAGGAGCATTATTGTAGATAATGCCCAACATTAATCTCACACTGCCCTACATATTCAGGGTTAGAGGTCAAAGCCATTTCATGTTGTCGTCCTCACGCTTGAACTTGTATTGGGCTGTCTCCTCCCCAGGACTATTTATTATGACCCTAACGCCCTGGTTTCAGATATCAGTTTGACTCTCCCTCCCTCCCTCTCTCTCTCCCTCTCTCTCTCTCTGCTCAAGCATATGTCGGGTCTGTTCAAACTTTTTGAGGCATTCTGGGGTGAACTCCTGCATTTTGTTGAGCGGTTGATTCACGCTTCTCGGTCTGCGTAAGATGCAAAGGCCTCTTTGTTTATTTCCATGTGCCGCTTCAGAGAACATCAAGAAGATGCTCCAATGTGGTCGTCATGACAAGGGGTTTTTAATGGCTTGTTAATAACAGAGAATGACGGCTCACTGTTGGGCAATTATTGTTTGGTTTTCAATTTTTATTACTTGAAAAGGAACAATTGTATATCTTTCAGTATTTGTTCGTGTAGCCAGGGGTTTTTGATTTACGGAGCGGTCAGTCCTAAATGCCACCCGAAATCCTCACTGGATTTCTCAGAGTTTTGTTTTTCAAAGATGACACTTAATCAAACAGAAAACAGTTCTGCATGGTTTCAAATAAATAACCACAACAATTAATCATATTTTGTTTTTCAAGAGTATAACTCAGCATGGGGTGGGAAAAGGCCAAGCATTTCTGTGTTTGTGTGCAATGACAAAACCATAGAGAATGCCACTTCAGCCAAATCCTTCATAATACACACACACACACACACACACACAGACACACATACACACACATACACACATACACACACACACGCACTTTCAAACACATCTCCAGAGTAGTCCAGATTTAAGACCTGTCGCTGGTGTGGAACATAGTGAAAAGGAGTATCCTGTGGGGCCCTTGGGGGCCAGCAATGTACTAAGTAGCTCTGTATGTGTGCTCGTGCATGCATGTGTGCATGTGAGTGTGTGCATGTGTGTGTGTGTGTGTGTAGTGGCAGAGTGTGACCCGAGAGGCCCAGCTAGTTATAGCCTCCCTGCTGGAGACCACCACTTCCACAAAACAAGCATTGTTGGTACAGAGCTCCAGACATCAGAGACACACACTGGAAACAACTCGTATGCACACACACACACACACATGTACAAAAATATACACACACACACACACCAGAGACAAAACTGTGGAGAGTTCGAACCCGGCAGTCCCAACAGAGGTCATGTTCTGTTTGCCATGAATAAAATCACAGAAAGTCCCTCGAAAGTCTCATCTCACAGCAACACTACAGTCTTTCTCTACAAAACTCACTCTCTTTCTCACACACACACAGACACACATGCACACACATGCACACAACACTGCTGTACAAAATGTGGATCACTGTTGCTAACAATAGCCCTTGGGTGGTTGGCCAGACTATTATTGTAGGTGTTTCTATGCTAATTATGTGTGACTGAGAGCATGTCAGAGGCAGTTACTGGAAATAATGTGGTGAGCTGGAAATTGTGAGGTGGAATTACTTTGCCTGTGAAGAAAAAAGCTCAGTTTATTGGGTTTGAACAGTGGCTTTGTCTGACCGGTGCTAAACAAATGACTACAAGTTCTGTCCTGAAACACTGTGCCAAAGCCACTGGATCAATGTTGCCACTCCACCACTGCAAACCTACATAAGGAAGTCATCATCATCATCAACATCCTCATCATCAGAGAGAGAGAGAGAGAGAGAGAGAAAAAAGAGGGGGGGGGGGGGTCAGCATCATGACCTCCACTTCTGGCTGTGTGCTCTGCAGAGACCTCGTTGGCTGACAGGAGTATACGTCAGCACCTCTCAGCGCTCCAGTATAACCCCCCCATCAAGCCTCTGGCGGTCACACAGGCGCAAGTGTAAAAGTAGCAGCTCCAACTCTTGCCCGGACTAACCCATTCAGCATCCACGTCCCACACAGTCTGTCACAGAGGAGTGAGACGGCTCACCGCGCACGGAGCGGAAAGAGAGAGGAGAGGTGGAACATTTACGCACAGCCTCTATTAGTTTGGATTGTTTTTTGGCGCGTCACTAAAGTCCACCTTGGATAGTTTTTGAACACCATTTCCCTGCACTCTTTGCGTCTTTGGATTTTGTATTCTTTTCAGCTCTTAAATGGCAGCTTTAAGCGTGATGTCCTCGCACCTGTTCCTGTTGATGTTGAACTGTTTCCTGGGTGCCGCATCGGTTAGGACAATGAAAGGGGGCTCTTGGAGCGCACAGGACAGTAGCTTTCTCCACTCCTCGTCGGACCCGTTGTCAGATGATCTGGATCAGGACATGGTCTCCCAGCACATGTCCAAACTGTACGAGAAATACAACAGGGAAAACCGCCTCAGGGAGGGAAACACTGTCAGGAGTTTCAGAGCCAGCCAAGGTGTGTGAACACATTGATCAACCTGCATAGAAGAGTGATCAGATGCATGCAGATTTCATTTTGGAACCAACACGGAAAAAAAGCAAAGTCTTGTGTGCAATTAGTGCATCAGTAATCCGACGCAAAAAGCAAAAAAATAAATGAAAAATAGATGCCAGGGGTACCCAGAAAGCTCCCCGATCCTTTCCATGATGGTTATTAAAAGTGCAGGCGCTCAGTGGGGCTGCATAGCTCGGTCAGCCGCTCTAAATAGGTTGGATTGTTTTGGAACAGTCTGAGAATGCATTTAAATGATTTTGGGGACGCTGTGGACACACTGTGTTTGCTGCAGCAGCTGTGCCCCTTCTGCGCGGAGTCTGACCAATTACCGCAGACAGACGCGCACTCTGCGCAAGAATGCATGCGAGCAATGCCCAGATGCCCAATACAGTTGAAACCTACGCGCTTGCAAAGGGTCACTGTCGTGGCTTCTGCGTTCCTGTTATGGCTACAGGACATGTGTGACTCCACGTCCTGGAGTCAAGGGGCTTAAAGCACAGTCGTACCTCTCTGTCTGATGCTGTTTTTATAAACACAACTCATAGACATTTATATCCCACATAGTTCTCAGATGGCATATCATAACACGTGTGTATTTTTACTGCAGAGGCTGAGTGTAATCTAAGGAGAGATGTAAGAGAGTTTTCACAACAATGTAAGATCTGTTAAAACAGTCGATTATGTCTTGGTGTCTGGGCAGACAGTGCTGGCTGTATTAGGCTTAAGGGGAAGCTTTAAGAGAAACTGAGGTAAGCATTTCCATATGCAGGCTGAATCCGAGGTAATGTATATCTCTTGAGTCAGTCCATACTTCCGCTGAACTCTTATACAATGAACAATAACTCTGCTGTTGAAGTTAATGTTCATCATGAATATGTAGCTCTCTGCTCACACCCCTCCACCCCTGCCAGCCAGATCCCCCAGAGTCTGGTTCCTCTTAAGGGCACCTTCTGAAATCCTACCAAGGCATGCGGCTCCATACCAGCCACGCAGCTCTGTCCTGTAACACACAGAACATGGGAAGGTGTTGAACAGTTCCCACTTTTTCAGATTTTAGCAGCAGGAATGTGTTTGGTGCAATTTTGTACCTTCTTTACACATTCCTCTCATGTTTATACGGGACTTTATATCAAATTGTTTGCTTCTTTTTCAGACTCATCATCTAATCACGGCAAATATTTTAGCCTCTCTGTATTTGTACCTGTCCAAGTACATGTCCTTAAAATACAAGCAACTCTGAGCTGCAAAACGGTCCAATTGTTTCTGTGCAGATTCATCTTTAATGTAAAGGAGTTGTGGGAAATGTTTCAGAAGTAGCACCACTTCATTCATAAAAAACAGGTTTCATTGTAGTGTTGTTCACCTGACTGACTGACACTGAGTGACTGATTGATTGTCTTTGCAGACTCTCCTGACCACAGGATGGTGTATCGGCTAAACTTTACAACCCTCCAGGATTCAGAGGTCATCCTCTCCGCCACATTCCACTTCCTGCTCGATCGGCGCCCTCATCAAAAACCCTGGTTCTGTAAACGCTTCAAGAGCCCATCCTGTCGTTCCTCAGCCATCCACCCTTCTCCGTCCGTCAGCCTGCTCCTTCGCTCTGTCTCCTCTGGGTCAGAGGTTAGGTCTGGGTCAATGGGGTCATTTCTAGGCAATGTGACCTTCCACCCCCACAGGAGAGGGGTGTGGCAGATGAAAGATGTGACCCAGGTCATAAAGGAGGCACGGGACAAGGGTCATCTCCTGGTGTCAGTGGAGTTGGACTTAGGGCAGCAGTACCAGAGAAAACCAGAGGAGGCGCTGTCTGCTGGCAGCCTGCCCTACCTGTTACTGTATGCTAATGACCGAGCCTTGGCAGAGCCCAACAGTGTGGCCGCAAGCCTTCAGAGATATGACCCTCTCAGCGAGGGAGGAGAGCCCTCACATTCCTCTCAGGCCTCTCAGCTGCTGCACAGACCTACCTCCTCACCAGAGTCGAAAGGACGTGTGAGAAGGGAAGCAACTCTGCCCTCTGACCCCATCCAGAACAATGAGCTGCCCGAGGTTGACTACAGGCCTGATGGATACAGGAAAGATGACCTCTGGGAGAGCTCTTGGTACCTCAAACCCAAACCTAAATCAGGAAGGAAGGAAAAGAAGAGAAAGAGCCAAGAGGAAGAAGGAGTGGAGGGAAATAGAGGAACACATGATAGAGAAGAAACTCAGGTTCTCAAAGAAGGAGAGAGAACATCACATGGACTCAAACCTGATGACTCAATTGTGAAAAAACTCAAAGACAGTCGCATGCTGACTACCAGCGATGGACGAAAGCATGAGCGGAGAAATGAGGGGAAGGATGGAAAAAGGCACAAGGGGAGCTCAAACACTCAGTCACCTGTCCTGAGTTTTGATGAACAAACAATGCGTAACGCCAGGAGGAGGCAGTGGGGCAACAGCCAGCACAGAGGCTGCTCCAGGAGGAACCTCAGGGTGGATTTTGCAGATATTGGCTGGAGCGAATGGGTCATAGCACCCAAGGCCTTTGAAGCCTACTACTGCGCTGGTACATGTGGATTTCCCATGTCCAAGGTAGGAGCACCCACAAGTCGCTCTATATTATATCATTTACTTCTAAAATAGCAGTAACAAGGTATATTGAGTGACTATAGTGTGTTGTTGTTCTCTTTTTGATTGATTTTCTCGTTTGCATGCCTCCCCTCCACTCAAACTCTCCCAGGTGACGAGGCCGTCTAACCACGCCACCATCCAGAGCATAGTCCGAGCCGTTGGGATCATCCCTGGTGTTCCTGAGCCCTGCTGCGTCCCGGAAAAGATGAGTCCTCTGGCCGTGCTCTACCAGGATGAATCCAGGAACCCAGTGCTCAAGGTTTATCCCAATATGTCCGTCCAGTCCTGCTCCTGCAGATAGGAAGAGGAGGAGGACGACACAGGGTGGATGCATAGAGAAACATAAAACAGGACTAACGGAGACAGAACCATACCTCTGTTTGTTGAGTGGTTTCTCGATACTGAGAAAGAAAGTCACGTTGGCCGTCGTTATTCCTTGAGGAACATAGGCTGTAGAGAAATCACTTCCATCTCTTTTGTTCTGTGGCAGCGGACTTGAAGAGACACATTGTCTGGCATCTGCCTTCGCAAGAGGAACAGAGTCCCACATGTAAAGCCAGGGCTCCACATGTCTAAGAAGCCCAGTTGTTTTGATTCTGTGTTTGAGATAATATTGAGGATTTCATGGACAGGAGCATTTAAGGGATGTTTTCCTTTCATCTCAAAACGTACTGGTTTTATAAGCAGCTCACAGAGAGTCTGTGTTCATCTTTTCTTGAGACACAAAGGCTATAAATGTACGACTTGATCAATGTGTCGTCGGGCAGCTTACACAGCAACATACAGTTGAGAGATTATGAAACGTATTTCAACTTTTTTTTTTTTTTTTTTAACATACTGTGTCGAGCTGTTCCTACTTTGAAGCTAATGATACGCCACAGTGTACATACATGCAACGTTCATTTGTTTGCAAGACAGGAAGGTTATTGTACATTCTTGCTCTGTATATCTTAAAAAGGAAGAACCCAATGAATTGTAGAGAGCATCTGGAATTCATTTACACACGCCATCCCTCCAAGAATGTTATAATGAAACCAGAAATATTTTTCTATTTTGAATGTGAAACTTGGTTAAAAATAATTTGTCATGGTTATTAGGTTATGTATTACAATATTTTAGATGAGATGGTGCTTTGTACATGTGTATTGTTTAAATTATGAAAAGATAGCCTTCTGTAAGTTAGAATAAACAGTAATTTAATCCAATGCTCCTGCTGGAATATTATTGTTTCACACAGTTTTATTTTTTGTTCATAAAATGGCATTTGATTCTTGGGAGGAACTTTTTTTTGTCCAAACAAACCTAAAAGGGCACCACTGTTCATCCAAAATAACTTACAAAAGCAGGAAGGTCCCACTCAAAGATAGCCAGCATTCCCCTACAGCCCCTTGAACCCATTATTACCCCACACCAAAGGCTCAGGCGACTGCTGACCAGCAAATATTGTGACTGATGCGGCTGCCGTGCGTTAATGGTGGATGGAGGAAGCAGACATGCACCTATTAGGACGTCAGCCACTTGAACTTCAAAAACATGGTGAACTTCCTCTTTTCTACCCATCTGTCCCTCCCAATTGAAAAACAGAACATTTCCAAGTGTTGGATGTTTTCCTCAACAGCCTTTCAAAAAAAAAAAAAAAACAGATGGTTATAGATTGATGACCTCAGCCACTTTAACTCAACTGCTTGTCACATTTATTCTCTGGAGGAGGAAGGTGACCCATGTGGTGCCTAAACAGTGTGTCAAGCTGACAGCGAAATGACAGAAGGGAACCTTTTGATTATTAACCCATTACTCTGTGGTTGTTTTTGTTCTGAGCCTGGAAAAGTTGGCGCAGAGCACCACATCTGTTTGCAACAACAGAATGCTTTGAAGCTCGCTAAAACTGGACAGTAATTTTGTCTCACATACAGAGACATTTAGGAACCACTTGGGGAGGGGGCGCTGAGCCCTTATACTGTTTATTGCAGTTGAGAATAAAGCTATAAGTCTTCTGGCTTGCGTACATGCTATTGTCCATGGAGAGCTAAAAAAAAAAAAAAAAGTGACTGAGCAGTCATTCAGCTGCTGTCATCTCTAAAACACAATGTGCCACCTCCTGCTGTCTGCATTGCTTTGCCCATTAGAGAGGCTTTCAAGTTTTCATGTTTTACTGCCACAATGAATTAAAGGGAATTTAATTTTGCTTGACAAAGATTAAAACAGAAAAAGACCCTTAAATGTCTAAGTGACATCAGATTTTCACTCACACACTGGACCGTCAAGATACAGTTGTATTTACACGGCAGTCAGTTACACACTACACACTGGTGTTCTCCATTTAACTAAGTATGCGCTTTCTAAAACCAACTTCCTGCACCAGACAGTGTCTTTTCTTACGGGGTGGGTCAGTGCTTTCACAAACATTAAATCCCCTTTGATTCAATAAAACATGAAAACTCTCAAGAGTAGGAGTGGGTGGATGTTTTGTTTTACCATTTATTATTATGAGAGTTGTTGGGCATTTTGCAAAAGGAAGCGCAAAAGAGAGAGTGTGGCCTGCAGCTGAGTTTTCACTGGCAAAGTGTGCTGCTGTTTTATGATAAGCAGTATCACAATCCTAAAAAGATTATCTGTAATCCATATTTGAGGATGACGGAGCGAGACAGATGAGGGGAGAGGGAGATGTCTGAAATACCAAATGAATGATTCAGTTTTCTCCATTCTGAACAAGTGGAAATGTTCTGCAGCTAGAAACCTTTGTACAAACGCACCCTTTATGGGGTCTAACCTCCTTTTAAATTATGATGACTGTAATTAGGGTTATTATAAATCATGTTTACATTAATAGATGTTTAAGCTTCAAAGTAGGCTGGCCCAATTGTAATGTACACATCCAGGTTCATATTTTTCCCCTCATTTCCTGACTGATCCCTTGTACGGCCCGGACCCACAGTCTGCTATTACAAAGTGAACCCCATGTCAACCGCAATCTCAGTCACAGGAGAGTACTTACAATGGTCAGTTCCAGCCGAGAAAACCACAGAAGTCTCGGCTCGTGTACAGAGGCCAATATGCCTAAAAGCCAAAACGAGGCGAGCGGGGAACCAAGAACAATATTTGTTTTTCCACATGATGACTGTTCAATTAAAGGAGAGCAATACGGCCATTATTAGACAACAGAGGATTTTCTGTGTCTGGGCTGAATTGGCTCTTTCCTCACATGGTTACTGAGCTCAGAGAACTAATGGCGCTCTTCATTAGGACATAGCTTTAATAAATTGACACTGTGCCCCTTAATCATTCATTTAACCATGAGGGCCAGTGGGTATTTTATTTAAAAATCTTATTTTTCCTGTCGAGAGTGGAAAAAAAAAAATCTACTTTTACCAGTTTCCAAAAAACTTTTAGAACTTGTTTTTTCAACCAAGAAGTTCATTTTAGTCTTGAAACAATTATTATTCTGGATACCTGAAAATAAATAAGGTTTTAAAACTCAATGAAAGATTATAAGATGATGAAGATGTTGCAGTGCATTTGTTCTTGCCATATTTTTGTGGGGTGTTTGTGTGCAGTTTTCATGTCTTGCGTAGGTTTTGGTGGGAGTAGTAAAACATATGAGTAATGATCTCCGAGTGATCTTGATCACAAGCAAAACATCCATGAAAGAAACCTGCTATATTTTTCAGAACTCCTCAAAGGCACCTGTTGATAGTCTAATCAGTCTGTGGCACGCAAACTCTTTGACTCAAATAAAAGTAGATAGCAGCAGTAGTGTGGGTGGGTTTCCATCCCTGCTTACGTTACAGAGTGACTGTACAGGGGTCCAGGCTTGACTTTCCCATGAACTTCATGCCTTCTTCCCGCCTCATTTACCTGCAACAGAGACGGCTATTTAAGTCCATCTGTACGGAGCCTGACCCGAATGAGATGTAAGCTGCTCACTGATGGTGGAGAAACATATCATCACACATTCAAAGCAGTGGGCTTATGTGGACTCCATCCAAGTCTGGTGATGAATGACAGCCATGAAACTTTTGAACCTAGAACTTGATTTCATTTTTTTTTTTTTCTTCTTCTTTCTTTTTTTTTTTTGAGTGGCAGCTGGGAAATCAGCCTCTGGTTGTTTTCCTATTCCAGTGTTTATCTTCAAACAGCTGCTGAAATTGTTGAAACATCTTAAACCTCACAACGATATTGAATTAATGCATCTTTTAAGCACATTTTTTTTATCACATTGTAGTGTGTGAGATCTTTTGCTCTATTCTATTCCTTCTCTCTATAAATGACACCGTCCTGGTTTCATTCAGGACAGTCTGATCACAAAGGAAACACGTTTGATAGACATTACACAGAATGATCTACAAAAAGTTAGTCTCAGTCGCCGCCTATTGGAACAGACGGATACCGACTCCAACATGATGGTGGAATAAAAACACTCGACACGCCGTGTTTTGATTTTCATCATTTTAGATTTCAAAACGAATGTGCGAACACACTCAGTCCACATGTTCTGTACAAAGCAGAGCAGAGAGAAGCTGATAAATAAGAGAATCGCGTCGAGATATTTATGACAATCGTGAGCTGTCCTCCAGATCTCTCTCCCCTCCTGAGTTCCATAAGGCACAAAATAATCATCAACCTAACAAACAGGGCTAAAAGGACAGACAACAAACTGCAGTGAGATCAGCTTCGCGCGAACCTCTATCGTCATCTAGTGGACAGGCTGTGGTGGCCATGCCTGTCCGTCTTGCTATTTTCTTTACATGTACCTACATTCGCTGTTATACACCTAATCTGGAGTATAAACATGTTAAATACGAGCATCATTTAGGAAATAAATAGACCTAGAGTTTGTTTGTGTTTTTTGTTTGTCCCTTCTCGTCTCAGTTGTGAGAAGTCATGTGTCTCGACAGGTGGTGCCGCTCTCGGAAGTATTCGTGGCAGATCGGGCAGGTGAGTTTCTCCTCCCTCCTCCTCCTCACCTGGGACTCCGCCGCGAACTCCTTCTTGTGGTGAGAGCGCATGTGGAAGACGAGGTCGGAGGTCATGCGGAAGGACAGGTTGCATTTGGCGCACCAGTTCTGCACCGAGACGCCGAACGAGGTGTAAGTCGGCGGGAGGATCGTGAGAGAGGACGTGGTCTGCAACTGGGCGCCAATGTTCCTGGACCAGTGCTCCGGTGCGTAATGGAAAGCGCTGTTTAACGCAACCGGGGAGGGCACCGTTTGTAAGTCACCGCTCAGGATGCTGGGTGCTATCAGGTTGTTGTATCCCATAACGGTCCTGGAGGTAAAAGCATCAGTCATCTCCTCTAGGCGGCTAGAGGGGGCTGTTGTAGCGCTGCTGAGATGCGCCTGGGGGTCAGCGGGGGAAGTTCTTTTACTCGGTTTACAGAAAGCGCTTTTCTGCTCGCCCTGACTGTTGGACAGAACCAGGGAAAATGCGCTGCTGCTACTGGAGTGCACGCCAGAGCTCTCTCCTGTTCTCTCTCTGTCGTGCGTAAAAGTCTCTTTGGCTCCCCTCACTTCGACAAAAGCACCATCCTTACATCCCAAATGATCCGGTTTAATGATCTTATCTGCTTTCAGTTTCCCCGCAGAGGAAGATGCGTCCCCTGCTGTCTGCTCGTAACCTTTAATCAGCTGTGTAATATTATCATCATTGGAAATGTTTGTTTTTTCTAACAGAACTGTTTTTCGGCCTTTGGGATAAAGAGTTTCCTCGTATTTCCTTCTCTTGGGAGAAATCTCTGCGTCCTCGTTGCTGCTGGGTTTTTTGTGTTCCAGATCTCTGGCGATGTTGTGGAAATCTGTCACTCGGTGTTGCCTCTTCATTTCCACGTGCTTGTGCCCGTAAACTTCGCGGCTCCAGGGGTCACTCTTCACTTGAGTGCACAGGAACCGGCAGTGGGCCAAGAAAGGATACTCGTTCTTGAAGACCTGGTTACATCTGCCACATTTGAATTCTACAAGAGACAAAAATGACATGATGTGACTGTGCACAGACAAATCCACAGATTGCCGATAATCATGTATTTTGAGTGAAATACAATTTAACCAAAAACATAAGGGCTCATAATTAGAAGATGCTAGGTGGTCCTCACCTTCACTTGATCCTCTGGTCATGTCTGTGAAGCCCAGTAGGTGAGACAGCTCCTGGTCGTACCACACCAGCAGCTCTTCCTCCTGTCGGATGTCCCGGGTGGTCCGCACATACAGCTGACCCGCTTTCAGAAAGGCCTCTGTGTTCTGCTCCTCTCCATTGCGCGCAGCCTGTACGAGCCGCAGCCAGGACAGCACCAGCGCAGAATTGCGCATGGCCTCAGGGTCCACCTGTTGACAGGAACCAATTGATATTTTACTCCAGATTCAAAATGATCACCTTTTAATTTAATTTCAAAAGATAAATTGTTAATCTGGCAGAATCCTGTCAGCAGGTGGCACTTTTAATTATTCAGCTACTTATACAGGTTAGTCCCTTTGTTATAATAGTCAAAGCAGCAGTTTCCATTGACAACATAAGGCCATGTTCACATAAAAGAAAGAATGTAAATACATAAATGTGAAAATTCAGTCAAAATTGGCCCACAATGACTTAGCCTGTATCATAACTAACCAAAGTAAAGAAATATTGAAACGTCCGTGTTTCATGACAACTGGCCACAGAAATGTACGACTCACCCTGAACACATAGGGTTTAGCTCTCTTGTCGCAGGACTTCTGCGCTATGAAGGCGATGGTGTCATAGAAAGTGTTTTGGAGCACACATGGACCAAAGCACGTGCCTGCAGGGATGCTGCGCGTAACTATGACACTGCTGTAGAGATCCGCTGGATGCTGGAGGAATTTACTGTCACCGGTCCAGATGGACCGAGGCAGGAAAGTGTGATCCATCGTTAGACTGTAATAAAAAATAAAAAATACAAAGGTTAAAGAAAAACTGAGTAACAGTGCAGGTTTAAAATGGTTCAGAATGATTATTTCAAGGTACCATTTTAAATCACGAGGCCTAAATGAATCTTTAACAGATTTAAAATAAAATTATGAGAATTGTAACAACTGATGCACATTTGTAATTATTGGTTTTAGTCAAACTAAAAACAGAGAACAAAACGCTACATGAAATAAAATATAGTGGTGTGACATGCAGTTAGCCAATGGATTCAGATGCTCCAACCCCACGCTGAATTGTCCTGTGTGTAATATTGAAAAAAACTAATTAGTGCAACAGTGTTTTATATTTTTTTTTATTTTTCCTGCAAAAATTACGCTTCCCAACTGTGAAGCAGGCGCAGCCGGTGTCGAGGCAAAATGATTTCTAACGTCCTTTGTCTCTGTTTTTCAGTCGGTTTCTCCTTTTGTCTCCCCATCTGCCGTGGAGCCCAACTGCCTCCTCTGCGCGCAGGATGAGTTCAATACGTTTCTGTCAATTTATGAACAATATTAACGCACGAAGATTACGTGACTATTGATTCTGACCTCGCTGGTCAATAAAAAGTATCGGATCAGTAAGGTTTTATTATTTACAATTGTGGACAGGTGACCGCGCGGAAGAATGATCTGGTGCCAATCTGAAAATTCCAGTTTTGCCATTAAGAATAACGACACGTGAGTGAAGAAAAAAAAACACATCGCACATCCCTGTGGAGAAAAAACATAGCAGAAGTGCATTCAGAGTGATGCGTGTGGACTCACCCGCCGGACATGGAGGGGGATGTTTGTGCCGTGTGGCAGCAAGTTGCAGCTGGTGCAGTGGACCTCGGTAATGATGCCCTCGCGTTTCTTGGTGACGAGTTACTTATCCGGCTGAATCTTCCTCCGTACTGTCGCCCCTCTCCTCTCCCACTCCCACTTATCCCCTTCAGAGAGCGCACTGAAGCGTGGCGCATTGATATAAACACGTGCGCGGCCACGCACACACGCGCGCGCTCACACACACACACACACACACACACACACACACACACACACACGCCTTGAATATAGCCCAGTCCCCTGGCAAATTCTCCCTAGTCTGATTTACAGTCCTCTACATGAAGAGGGGCGTTAGAATGAAGGGAGCAGTGACAATGTGGCCGCTAATGAACATTTTTGGGTCTTTAGGATGATGATCAATACAATACAGCATGCAGCCGGCTGATGTGGACACTGTGTCATATATTCAGGGTTTAAACATGGGCTAATGTGCCCATGCAGTCTCTGCGTAATTGCTCAATTTGAGGTAACTTCCTAAAACCAGGAACCAAGAACACAACCTGGGGCAGTAGACCTCACGCATGGCGGCCTTTGCCAGCCTGCAGTTAGTCGGATAAAAAACATAATAGTGTGTTCATGCGCAACAGATAGCCGGGCTGGACTTCAGTCTACACACGCTATGTGGGATTCAAAGACACGTTTCTGGAAACAATAAATCAAGCTACACGAGATTTACACGAGCGGTTGAAACGGTCCTGGCTCATGTGGGCAGTGGGAAATAGTAAAATTGGCCACAGATTACATGACATGATGCAGGGTGGTCTGGGTCTGCCACCGGGCAAATGCATTATTCATAAACTAAATGTTTCTGTCTAATGAGCATTTAATGGATTATTCTGCATCAAAGCTTTGGATTGGGTAAATGTCCTGGTTGTTATGGAGCCAACTTTCTATAATGAGAAGCACATAAAAGCCTTGGATGAGGAGACCTCTGGCTCAGTCTGGTTTAAGTATAATTACAGGAGCTATAGGCTGAAGAGTAGCCTATGTTATTTAATGGTAGATCACATTTCCTGGAATTTCAATGACAATCACAGGAACCCTTTGAAAACCTTTCAGTATCTCATCCTGTCATGAATCGAATTGCATCAGACCCATAGACCATGTCTTTGCAGTTCCTGTTTTTCATTCGGGGACGAAATGACTGAGTGGATGTCACCTTTGAAAATAGTCTATAAATTCCGAGACACATAAAATTATCGAATTGGACTATTGAAAACAAGGCTCAAAACGATGGATTTATTATGACTTTAAATCCTTGTCCACGCGAATCCTGTTTGTTTGGTTTTAATTCTAAATACTATGAAGAACTTTAAAGCAAAAATACTGAGGAGAAGCTCTGCATCAAACATCTTCAAATTAAACTGAATTAACCCTGCTTCATTAAATTTCAGGAATTGTTTCACGAAATGAAACAATTGAATTTTTTTCAGGAAGTTAAACTGAATTGTTTCAGAAAATGAACAAAAAACAAAACCGACTTTTCAAAAGACATTCTTGATTTTTTTTTTTTTTTCCCCCCATCATCAAATGCTCTGCATCTTTATTGTGGGTTTTCCCACCTCACACAGCAGCCTTTCTGCTCAACACTTTTTTATCATTTGTGGGGCAGGATTTTCCTCCTGTGGAAAAGTGGAGTTTTGTATCTCTCCTCGGGTGTCGCTCCTCTCCTCCATCCTGCCTGCCCTGCTCCAGTGCGTTTTTTTTTCCTCAGCTGAAAGAGAAAGACTTGAGGATCCCGGCTTAAACTGAACAAGAGTCCTGTGAGCTGAATGCGCTCGACCTAAGAGAACAGACCACCGAGAAACAAAGCCACACACGCAAAACAGTCGATTCAGAAACAGACGTTAGAGAAAATGTGAAGATCTTTAGTTGTCACAGTGTTGGAGCAGTCAACAGTAACCGGGAAAGATGGCGAGGACACAGACTCGCATGTTCCTCGCCTTGGCTTTGCTGGGAATTTTATTTCTCGATGTCTCGGTGAGAGGGGAGCTGCAGGGAGAGCAACAGGCGGAGGAGGAGGAGGAGAGGTCCTGTCAGGGCGCCTTCGACCTCTATTTTGTCCTGGACAAGTGAGTGTCCGATATTATTTATGGCTTTGTTAGTTTCTTATCGCTGCGCATTGCCATGCAACCGCCCAGTTGTTTGGAAACGCGGAGCGCATCAGTCGGTTTCAGTCTCTGTTTTTATAACGGTACAAGATAAAAAGTAACCTACAAGTTTTAACTTTGAAAACAAAGAAGCACAAGTCTTTATGAAATGTCTTTTTGTATCACAGAATCAGTCTGAAGATAAAATAGCGGTTTCTTGTTTAATGGAATGAACTACGCGTCCGGAACCTTTTTTTTTATCCTCATTGTTTATGTCTGAGTGCCTTTGAGCACAGGTATGCAGCATTGTATTTGAAATGAGAGCAATATTGTGGACATTAGTGCATGCTGTTCTTTTCGGCCGGTTCTCAGTGGCGAGGCAGAAGCTTTACCCACGGGATGTGGGCAGGGCGAGCAGGATGGATATAGAGTTTCAGGCTGATGACGCCTGCGGACACAGCTGCAGCAGCTGCCCCACAGCGGTGCTGTGTGGCCGGGTGATCTTTCCTTTCAACTATTCTTCTCGCCATCCACTGTGGGCCGATCGTATCCTGAGCCGGTCATGTAGAGACCAGAAGCAGGCTCCATGCTCTGCTCTGTTGTTTTTCTGCGGGAAATTAGATTTCTCTATACCG
Organism: Seriola dumerili; assembly: GCF_002260705.1. Taxonomy (NCBI): domain Eukaryota; kingdom Metazoa; phylum Chordata; class Actinopteri; order Carangiformes; family Carangidae; genus Seriola; species Seriola dumerili. The sequence continues at coordinate 463,205 of NW_019174279.1, read as the reverse complement.
AATTTGATTAGGTTGATGCTTGTCATGGAACAAAAAAACACCAGAAAAACACAGCATGCATATTGGTCCCACTTTCTAAGGCATGTTTTACAAGGTGCTTAAAAGTTTGAACTAGTGACCTTTTTAGTGATTAATAAGATATTTATTAATAATTTATAGACCAGTAATAAGCCATGTGTAAGAACAAAATTTGGGTTGCCAAGTTATGAAAAAGCCATTGGTATAGTGTGTCTCTTCCTGCAGAGTAACTTGCTTTGCCTTTTCACTAGCCAGCAACACACAGTTCAACCACTGTGAACCTTCCAGAAACAGGCAACAGAATGTCTGAACTAAAGCTTATTTATCATACAATAACAATTTACAACAGCTATTAAAGTACATTTTATAAACTCTACTGTATATACAAGTGTTTATACTATATCTTTAAAAATCTACGCCTAACCTTGATCTTCGACTGATCCTAAAAGGGAATGTGGGTATTTATTTGATAGGACGCCATCGACGGTTGACTGCAAATGAGAAATGAGAAAATAAGAATGACAAACAAGGGATCTGAGGGTGATTTAGATCAGAGACCCTGCGATTACTAAAGACAGTTTAGACTTCTAATGCTGCCAGAAAGGCCACGACCCTGTTTCTAACATGAACATCAACTCTCAGAGTAACCCTTCCTTCATGCCATTGTAACACTTTTTATCTCCTGAAACTCAATAGACTTTGGCAAAATGTGGCACAGTTTGTGCACCAAGAGGAATGCACATTAGGCCACCTCACAGCCTCAGCAAACATACTTGACTTATTAAAATCTCATGCTAATAAGATTTTTCAGACCTCTTGTTTTCACCACCTTTGTGGGCTGTGCAAGCGACGTGACTCTGCCAGTAATTATCTGTGTGTGATCTCTGCAGTCTCAGATTGTGCCGCTGTTTGTGTGTGCTCAGACATTATAATTGACATTTTTGTCGTATCTTGGCTCGAGCTGCAAGTTGAGATTATGTCCATGGACACAGAACAATCAAACATGTCGAAACATGCAAAGTGAGCAGAGCAAGAGAAAGAGAGAAAGAGACAGAGAGAAGGGGGGGAATAACACCCAAAAAAAACATAGGCATGGTTGAATTTGTGCTATTTCTGTAAAGGAATAACAGGTTGTAATGTCAAAAGAATAGATATTATTTATATATTTTTTTAAAAGAAGGACTGAGTGCAGTGATTTTGCAGCGACACAGTTAAACACTGTGGTATCTGTGTATGACATTTGGGAATACGGTGAGGTAATGGTTTAAAAAGGCCTGCTGTATGTCCTCGGTTGCCCCGGGCTCACTACCTATGAGCTGTGAGGTGGACACGCTGAGTGACATTTCGCTCTGGTTTCGACACATTTGATGATCTTTCAGATGTCCACGGCAACATCTGTCAGCCGCTCTTCAGTCTTTACCCTTTGCTTCAGAAAGTTTAGGAAGAGCCTGGGGAGCGTGGCACGTCACGCATGGCCAGGCCTCTGGTACGCCTCTGTTTGTTTTTGATGGTCCAGACCTGCATGCTTCAGCAAGGCCTACGGGAAGCTGCTGATCTTTCTCCTGAGATGGCACCGACTTGTTGGCTGTTTTGCAGATCTTAAATGCCACACAGTGACCTAATCTAAAGTTTCAGTGGTAGAGAAAGGAGCAAAATCGTACATAAGGGATGTTTTGAAGTGTCTCCACTGGTCTTGACGTCTTCACTATTTGTCTTACTAACACGTTTGACTGTGGCCTCAATGTCCAGAGGGTTATGAAGCATGCTGTGTAGAGAATGTGTGCGCTCCACTGGAAGTATCTCAGTAGACACAGAACGAACATTAGAAAATCTAAACTACCATCAGCTCCCCACATTCCTACGCTCCACGTCTGATCCACACCAAATACCAGGCTGCATTTTTCCTCTCTATCTGGTTTGCCCACAAATAAAATAATAGGTGTTGTGTTTTATGGTTGGGTTTGGAGCAGACAGTGGTTTTCACTGATCTGACTGGCAGCTAGAAGAGATTCTGCCCTCATATTATGCAAACTTTGGAAATACAGGTAGACAGGTGAAGAATAATTGCTGGATTTGTTGGATGATGGTAGTGATTTAGATTTTTAATTTCTTCTAATTAAAGTAATAAAGTTAATGTACATGAAGATGTCAGAAAATAAAAATGCACATAGTCCGATTTGCTTGTTTTACCTGAACAACCATCCAAAAACCAAAAGATATTCACTGATATCTTCGCATTTGAGAAACTGGAAGTGGCAGCTATCTGGAATATTTGCTTGAAAATTGACAAAAAGTCCATTAACTAATAATTTCTGCACATGGAAAAGGACTAATAATGCTAATATGGTCAACTCCTGCTATGTCATTCATACTCACAGTAAGGTCAGGTCCTTTGCCTCACTCTCAGTTTGATGAGGAGAACACTTTTTTTTATTTTTATACTTTTGCTGTGTACGTGTATCAGTAAACACTGAATCTTGACATGAAGATTTTTTTGTCCAAGTTCCCCTTAGAGACTCCTCTTACCACAGGGATTGTATCATGCCCTCACTTCCAGGGAAAATGATGAGTGAAGCAAGTAGTGACTGGTTAAATAGGATGCACAAAAGAGCCATCATGAATCTAAGTAGCTCACACTTTCACCCCGTTTATGACCCTCTTACACACGCACGCGCACACGCACACGCGCGCGCGCACACACACACACACACACACACACACACACACACACACAGCCCTGCCCTTTGCTGAGTTTGGTGTATAAGCTGTTTGATGTTGCATCCTTCGATAGAAACTCACACCCACTCACACTCACACTCACACTCACACTCACATTTACCCCCTGCTGAGTGTTACTCCTGCGTCCCTCTGTTGTTCATGTCACAGCCTTTTCACTCGGAGGACCCCCAACCTGTTGTTGGACTGGCTGTGTTCACTGGGACCATCTGTTCCCCTTCACAGTCACACACACATGCATGCATGCTCACATAAACACAGATACTATACACACACACACACAGACACGGACACACAGGCCAGCTGCCTGCTACATGGTCCCTGCTAGAGGCAGACTGCTACATCTGTCCCTGTCTAACCTCAGCCCTCTGGCCCAGCAGCAATTAGCCCCCATTAGCAGCCCCCTGGGACTGGGCTTCATTAAGGAGACTGTCATGTCCAAAGCAGCATGTAGCAGGCTAACCAGCAGCTCTCACCGCTGACAGGTTACAGTCCAAAGTAATGGAATGTGACTGAGCGGCCAGAGGAATGTCCTCAAATGAGTAGGAGATGAACTCTGACTGTTGTTCCTGAAACATATCTCCATCTAGTTTGCACAAATTTGTACCAAGCCCCACACAGCCTTTGAATCACATGCTGTGAAAAGTGATGGCCCTGTTACACAGATAATACAATTGCAGTTATTCCTTATTTTTGCCATAATGTTTTGTAGCAAAGGTAGGATTACATCATTTTATTAATAACCCCTCTGATAAAAAAAAAATCACGTTTTTTACCTTGTTAACATGTCCATATGGTGTTTTTTTATATAATACAAGACACATCATGACAAATATAACCAGTCAAAGCCATGACTGCGTATTTCCACCTTGGAACTGCAGTGAACCAATGACGGTCCCACAATAATGGCTTCAGACAGCCAGGCTTTCATTTGTCATCTAACCTAAAGAACCAATCCTGTCAATCCCGGGGGCGGCCAAAATAAACCCAAAACCTGGTCAGTAATGAGAGTTTGCATTAGCGCAGCCACTGACACTGTGTCAGCCACTTCTAGTTGCAAGCTAGCAAACAACATAAACGAATGAAAGATGCTAACTACGCTAACCGCTTTGATATGATTTCTAGTCACCGATTTTGGTGCACAACAGACTCCTCGTGTCAGTCTGGGTCTGACTGAGGCTCAAAAGTCCCTTTAATGCTAACCATGTTGGCACTGGTCATCACAACCTTGTCAGTGCACAAAGCAAGTTTGCATTAGCACAGACACCAACACTGTGTTAGCCACTGTCTGTCACAAGCTAACAACCAAGATAAACAAATAACTACGCTTACCGTACTTGTAGGTCTTCTAGTCGCCGAGTTTGGAGCTCAACTCCTCGAGGCTACATCCACACAATTACGTTTCTGTTTGCGCCTGGCGTCCATACTACTTTTTCGAGGGGCTGAACTTTTGGAGAGCCTTTTGGAAACGCTGCTGGTCCCATTTTAGTTTGAGAAGTCCCGGGTTGCGTTAAGTCTGGATGGGTAGAAATTGAGATTTGTGAAAGATTAGGCTAACACCCGCCGCACTCCCTTATTGGGTCTAATCAGTCACGACTACCAGCGGTGAATGCAACACGGATGACGAATTACAAGCATTACTGACCTTGTTGTCTTTGCTAGCAGCTGTTGTGCAGTTCAATTCTCAATTTTAACGCCACAACCGCCTGCCCAGTTCCTCGTTCGTAGTATTTTCTGCAACTAATCAACTGCAGAGTAGAAAATATGCTTCCTGTTTACACCGGCAAGCGCATGCCCAGTGTATGTGAATGGTCATGTGATATGCGTTTTCAGGTGTATCAGATGTACTTCCAGCCCATGGATGTATTATAAGAAATGATAATACATCCCTGTTCTAGCCCCAGTTTGAGTTTTTTTTTTCACTTTTTATGACGGAAAATCACGTTAAACAAAATATTAATCATAGCGGATATTTTTACATTGTTTAAACATGTCTGGAGCGGAACTTTAAGGTATGCATATGGTTATTTACGTTAGCATAAACAAGAGTCTACAGCCATGCTAGCAGTTTTGAGGCTACTTAAACACAACAATGCTTAAAGTCAAGCTAAATGCTAACATCAGCATGCTAACATTCTGAGTAATATTGCTAATATGTTGATGTGTACTGCTAAGAAGAAACTGATGGGTTGTTGTGGAGGTATTTGGTGGTCAAAGTTGAGGGATTGTCAAAGTGATCAATGTTCTGTTTTCTAGTAATGCTATATTTGATTTTATGATATATTGGCTGTGGATACTCATTGTCATCTGTGGCAACATCACATTTCTTCCTTAAAAGGTTGTGTTTTTGTTTTTCAGATCTGGGAGTGTGAAGAATCACTGGATAGAGATTTACTCCTTTGTGGAGCAGTTGGCAGAGAAGTTTATCAGGTACAAGGAGGATTAGTCATTCGTGAATCATTTGTGTTTTCAGGGGTGGGGGGTGGGGGTTCTTCTGCTTTTGACAGTGTTAATGTGATCCAACTGTGTGTTTGTAGCCCCATGCTGAGAATGTCCTTCATAGTCTTCTCCACACGAGGAAACATCATAATGAAGCTGACTGAGAACAGGTAACAGCCACACCTGATCAACACCTGATCTGTCACTGTGTCTTTTGTTTGGATCTCTGTGTGCCTGTACCATGCAGGGATATCCTTTCTTGTGTTGTTATCTCTATCTGGGGAAACCAGATTTTTTTTTATGCAACTCAAAATTTAATTGCTTACAAATTTCATCCAGCTTTAGGCTGCCTACCAGTACAAAGCAGTGCATTCAGTTTACTTCGGACAGCTTTGGCTGGGAAGTAACACTTGGATACAACTAGAGCCACAAAATTACTTGCCAGCTCAAACTGCACCCTTCCTCCGTCTTTGTATCTACTGTATTGGGAACATTTCTCTATCTCTTTTCCAGAGAGATGCCTTCTTCCAGTGTATTTTATCAGTCTGTTTGTTTACCCCACAGGGAGGCCATTACTGGAGGCTTAACAGCTCTGAGAAGGGTTATCCCTGGAGGAGACACATTTATGAATTTAGGCCTGGAGATGGTAAGGCAGGGTTTAAAAACCCAACACGTTGGCAAAACCAGCCCAAATCACACTGGCTTAGTTTTTACTATAAGATTTTATTCTGGAAAATATCAATTGAGGATTAATTGAACCTGACAGCTGGAACCAGGGTGAATTAGATGAAGTATGAGGAGTGGCTCAGATCATAAATGACTTGCTACCACTTGAAATTGCTGAGCTTTTCTGGACAGGTGTTAAAGTAAAATTGAGCATGATCCCACACATCCGCATGGTCTGCTTCTCAATTTTTTAATTCAATCAGGAGCATGTTTTGGGGGTTAAAGATTAAGCAACATTTCTGCTGCTGACATGCAAGCAAGTGGTATATTCATCCAGCCAGGTGTAGGAAAGAGCACTTACCAATCTTGAGTCATACAACATACTTGAAATAACACTTTACCAAATCACACTGAGCAAAGTGCGATTTGTTGGCTGCCTTTGTAACGTAATCAACCTGTTCTAATTCATGCTCTGATCCTTGTATTGTCTGAAACCGTCCTCAGTCTTCTCGTTCACAAGCTTGACCAACACAATCTTTGCAATTGCAGGCCAATACCCAGATATATCAAGAGAAGCATGGTAAGCTCTGTTTAATACGCTCATTACATTAGCCTGCATTTTGCACATTGTTTCATAGAACATGAAAGTTGTCTGTTCTTCAGGTACGGCCAGCGTCATCATCGCTCTGACTGATGGAGAACTGAATGAGTGGCAGTTTGGCACAGCTCAGCAAGAGGTAGGATGTGTTAGCAAGTAGAGGGGTTTTTTTGTGGGGAGGGGGTGGACAAAATATTGTGAACACTTGATGAAAAAGGAGAACTTGCTTTGGTGAGCTCAAAATATCATGTAACCACAGTGAATACAAGAAGTGAAGCTCAACTAATTCCTGTGAATTCTGTAGTTCCTGTTGATATTTAAAGTGCACATTGTTAAATCTTTTTCAAAGCAGCCAATGCTGTGAATTTAACCACCTTTGTGTGGTTTGAGAAAACCTGATTTGTTCTTTGGGAGATATGTTTGGCTCCATAAGGTTACCAGAGTGTCTTTATGCTCACTGCATCTTGGTTTAATTGTTCTCTTCTTGTAGGCGCAGAGGGCCAGGTCCATGGGAGCCATTGTTTACTGTGTAGGGGTCAAAGAATTCAACCAGACCCAGGTAGGATCTACAGGAGGATATTGAAGATGTTGCCAATACCTAAAAAAGCAAATGCATTATTTTCTTTCTGTGTCTGTGTGTTTTTCTAGCTCGCAACTATTGCAGACACTGTGGAACATGTGTTTCCTGTGTGGGGAGGCTTCCAAGCCCTCAGGGGAATCATTGACTCGGTATGACACATACATACCACATGTATAGTCATAGAAACACTCACCCACACAGAGAGAGCCACAAAACCATCTTATGTTATTGAATTATCTTCTGACTGTGTTTTTTTTTTCTTTCTTCTTCTTCTTTCTGATCGCACAGATCATCAAGAAGTCCTGTATTGAGATTCTAGCAGCAGAGCCATCCAGTGTGTGTGCAGGAGGTAAGAGGTGGGAGGAGCAAGGGTTTCCCCTCCTTGTTGAGACACCGGGCAGCCACGGTGTGCGATTGTGTCAGATGACAGTCATATAAAGCCTCTGGAGTAGAACATGAGGTTGAGTAATCGCATGGACGCTTATGACCGCAGAGTGACAGAGAGCGTATTGTCATTCACGGCCGGGGGAAAATTAGCATAGCCGCTTCAGCACAGCATGTGTGCAAAAAAAAAAAAAAAAAAGGAAGGGGGGGGCGGATGTTGGTCAGAGGAATTAGCCATGAATCTTTAAGCATGGCTGCTTCCCTGGCCTAGTTTGCCACATTGTATATGCTAAATAGTCATTTGGACTGTTTTAACCTCACCTCCTGTCCCCACGTCCAGCTCCTCTGCTTCTGGACGGCAGCTTGAGGAAGTAAGAGGCAGAATAACAGCTAAAAAGGATGGTGAGGGAGAGCTGTAATGTGTAAGCCAGCAGGATGGATGAGCTTTGACATGACCTTATTAGGGCTCACTTAAGAGAGTGCATTTGGAGCCGTCCTACCAGGATGGCCCATGTAGATTAACATCCATTATGGGATATGATATGAGGAGAGGAGAGGAGCAGCAATGAGGAAGGATAATAAAGAATCACAGTTGTGCCCATGTGATAATTACAGTCTCTGGGCTCTTGCCAGAGCCTGAGTGTGTGTCACTCGACATGTGGACAAATATCCTCCAGCCTCATTTATTATTCGATTGATGAGCAGTCTAATGGTCAGTGAACTAAGAAACCAAGGACCCACTTTAACCAAGGCCTGATTCTGGCCTAATTAATGAAGGACAAAGATGGTAATATGCTTTATTTGCTTTTGTTGGATCATGTGTGTATGGATAATATACAGCTCTTATCTTAGAAATCCATATATCTTGTACTTATGAATGCTTGTAATTGTACTGTGATGAAATAAGATGCACTTCTGTTCCTTACTTAAGGCTTATTCTTGCAGTATAATGGAAAATAATGTGATTGTGGAGCACAAACACACATTTAGCAAGTGTGTGCTTTTATTTTGAACTGCAGGACTGTGAACAAGATTCCTCAGGGGTTTGAATGTAACCATCTACCCATATCTCTTTACTCATACATGCATACACTCTGACATATTGCATAGGTATTGTGACAGTCTCTCTCTCTGTCTTCATCTCTGCCTGCGTGTAGTCACATAATGTACATGCTTTATAGCAACACAGACGTTTAGATGTTCTTTAGTGAGCGCGCGCACATTTACACACACACACACACACACATCTTCAAGCACATATACACACGTCCCTCACACTGATGTGAAGTGACCAGACCGAGCTGCCTGCAAACAGGCCATCAGACTGGACAGTGAACGTTGGGCTGCACTATCAGACATGACAGCACTGATTTACCTCACACACACACACACACACACACACACACACACACACACACACACACACACACACACACTGAGAGGACAGTGAGAGTTGGGCCTTAGATCTAACATGACAGCAGAGATTGCTGCTTTCATTAACGTCTGACCCTTTCCTCCCCGTTGTCCCTTCCTCCCTGTCCCCTCCCTGCCCTTCACTGTCCCGTCGCACTAACGTGATTGAAGAGCCGCTGTTCGGACAAGCCGTACCCCATTTTCTTTTCTCACACACACACACACGCACACACAGGACACACATTCACATGCATGTACATGTGTATATAGTCACACACAGACAGACAATCATACAAATGAAATCCTTGTCAAACATTCAGGTGTGGATATAAATGGACATGTGGCCACAGAGGCAGGCAGAGAGCAGAGGGGAGAGGGCAGCAGCATATGTGTTGTACATGTCAGCAGGGCACCACCAGTCCCTGCCCACCATGTGTCTGACAGCACTGACCTTTTAGCCCATCAAGCCTCAGTGTCAGGGTGTGTGTAGAAGATGCTCACATTGCGACGTTTAGCTAAAAGCCATCACTGATTTATTAAGATTTAAAAGATCTGTGGAAATCATCCGAGTGTAGAATTTGGTATTTGAAAATACATTGTTCTTTGGTTTGGAAATATAATAGACGATTCACATTTAATTTTTGAAGTAATAAGATCCTGTTCTGATAAATGTTGAACTTTTACATCTTTTAGTAAAAGTAAGTAATATGCAATGCAATACACTACTTAATTAATGCATAATAAGGCAAAGCCAGTAACCATTTTTTTATTTTCTCACTTTTACAAGAATTGGATAATAACATCTCTTATGATTAGAGCAATATTTGCCATGTGCAGGACACTAAGTTGTGTATTTGTGTGTGTGCGCATGCGCCCTATCACAGTGCAGCTCATGCTATTTGATGGTAACACTGTGTGAAAGGGGGGTGACTGCTAAAGCAGACAAGGCACTGAGCATTAAGAATAATTAGTGTTAAGTCCTCTCATGAAGTTGCTAGTTGTTGTGGCTGTAAACTTGATGAGTCGTCAGTTTACTAGAAAATTGATACAGCCCAAGTTATTTGATATTGTATTTATATTATATAGTTGTAATTTTTGGTTTTGATTGTGGTGCTTGTGTTTTACAGTAAAATTAGGGCAGGGGTGCACAGTTAGATGATTAGGCTGTCTGTAATGAGATGTGTGGGTGATCGGGTGGTGTGTGTGTGTGTGTGTGTGTGTGTGTATGTATACACATATAGAATTGTTGACAAAATGACGAGCGGTACTGACAAGTTGCAAGTCATTGAACATGTGTAAATAAGCAGGAACACACACATGCAGATAGGTTTCATTGTTGCACTATTTATACAAACTGAGGAGCAGTGTGTTTAGTAAAATGTATTATCCAATATCTGTTTCATATACTGTATATCATATATACGTCTGATCCCTGTTTTTTTGAGAGCTCAATTTCAATTTCCGTCTGTCTTGCACATCACCGGTTTTCATCTTAGATCTTCTCCAACGGCAAATCTGCACTGTTAAACATTTTTGCAGCATCTGTAAACATGTGGAGATGTGCAGACATCTGTAAAGTGATATTTGTTTTCCTCCACTCAACTCTGTCTCTGTTTTGTGTATCTGTATTTATGGCTTTTCATAACAGCTTGTCTGACCTTTAAGGAAACACTGCCACATATACACTCACACCCGTGATGTTTTTATCCAGTGATCTTCACGCTGGAGCTTTAAATGTTAAAGGTGTGGCAAATGTTCACTTCTATTAGCCACGATAATGCTAGAGGAGACCTCAGTGCTCAGCCAGAGACCATGAATACACACACACATATATGTTCAAACACATGCCTGCACACATTCATGCATGCACACACTGAGGACATGCAGACGCTTACACATTCGTCAGAAAAACACAAAGCCAGTGCGCACATGTTACATATGTATCCTCACATACACTTCTGCATACACACACACACACACACACACACACACACACACACACACGTGCTAATGCCATGCCATGGCGCCATAGGTAAGGTCAGACCTACTTTGACAGTGCTATGCAGTTGTCAGCCCTACAGGCATGTTTTTAAGCAAGTGTTTTTTTCCCACTCTCTAACATATGCTGGGTAGCAGCCACATAGACACTCCAGCATATGCTGGCAAGCCTCTGTCAGTGCGCTTTAACAATGCCCAGGGGAAACTAAAGGTCAAAGACACACACACTCACTCACACACACATACGCACACACCTCCTGGCTACAGCACAGTCTAAGATGTTTGTGAATAGCAACACTTTTAAGCATTAGCACCACTGGAGCATATTATGGCCTTTCCACACATACACGCACAAGCACACAGATATAAACAAGCAGTAATGAAGCATGAACAAGTTTCTACTGCTTAAGTTGAGCCGCATCAGAGAAAGGGAATGGATATCAGAGCTCACCATAATGGCACACTAGAAATCTTTTTCTCGTTCAAATCAAAACTGGAGACCAATTTTTAGCTTTTTACATCTCTCACACGCATGGCTGAAAATATGTGTCTTATCATTGTTGTGCATATTGCTCATCATTTCTGATTACTCTTGTTGTTATCGCCTCAGAGAGTTTCCAGGTGGTGGTGAGAGGCAATGGTTTTCTCCATGCCAGAAACATCGATCAAGTCCTCTGCAGCTTCAAACTGAACGACACACACACTTTGGGTAAGTTCTATACAAAGTGCTGAAACGATTCGGGACACAGGTTAGCAGGATAATAGGAATCATTTATGCTAAAAGGTAAAAAAGTTGTGACGGTCACTGATTAATTTAGTTGATCTGGAAAATGCATCCAAACTAAAAGTGATCATCAGAAGAGAGCACTGCATTTGTTTGTATGCTTCTTATTACAGCAAATTTGCTGTAATACATTAATGCATACACTTTACTGGATCATGAGATTGTGGTTTGGCTTATGCATCTAAGAAGAACATGTGCGCTGTGTCTACGCTGCAGATGTTTCAATTTCTACTTCATAAAGTGTGATTTAGTTTTTTTCCCTGACTCTGCAGATGAGAGACCAGCTGGAATAGAGGATACCTTCCTGCTCTGTCCTGCTCCTGTCATAGAGGAGGTTGGGAGGTAAGCAGGATATCTCTTCTGGCTCTCACCTCCTTTTCACCCCTCCACCATTTCTTAGCCGTTACTCCAGTTACCAAACTCTCCCTGTACAGCTGTAACACTCTGAGCTAGATACTTGCCAGCTGTACGCCAAGTTTGGTGTGGACACAGAAGACTGCTGTCCTTGAACAAATTAGGGCCAAAGTCATTGAGTGTCTGTGATCAATCAATGTTTGTCACAGCTAACGAAGCCAGACACCAATCACAAGGGGACAACAGGAGTAGAGCCCAGGAACACGTCTTAATGAGAGCCTGCTGGAGAGGACCTTCACAACCGTGTGTGTTTGTGTGTTGTGTTGTGTGCGTGATGTATCCCAATCTCAGTCTGACACTTTGGGAGAGAGGAAGTGTGAGTGGAGTCGGCCGGGCAGTGTAAGGTTTCCTCTGAGGGCTCCCGGCTTTGCTCCTGGAGATTTCAGAGCAGAAGTTTCTTGCGGGGCAGACAGAGCGATGCTGTGGGCTGAGCTCGGAGAGGACCGAGGCCCAGCAGCCTTCCCGTCCCCGCCGCCTGGAGTCCTGTACATAATTATACACTCCGACCTGCGGCCTCAGACACCTCCCAGTCATCATCTGTCTTGTTGCTGTCACTCAGATTTCTAGCGTGATTTGAGCTTGTCTTGTCGGCCAGTGAAAAGCACTGCTCAGAGGTGGGCAAAAGGAATTTTGTTTTTATACCGTGGCTACAAGAGGATTTAAGAGTCTGTCACAGCACAGTATATTTTACTCTTGTCTTTTGACAAAAGTAACACATAATTGATACATAATTGTTTAGGGTTTGACATAATGACAGAAGAAGCCAAATCAATACATCAAGTATCCGGTCCTAAGTATGTCTTTGTGTCTGATAGTTGTCGCCAGTGTGGCTTGGTGGCGGGTTTGGGCTGCTCCTCCAGAGAGCAGAGCAGAACAGGGAGCATCATTACACACAGCAATGGTGCCTGAAGGAGACATCCTTCCATGTAACAGAAGCCCATTAGAGCAGAGTCAGCACTGCCTAACACCCTGAGTGCTACGAAAGAGGAAGTCAGCTGTGAATGGCTGAAGGGCCCAGAGAGGAGGCCAGCAGCTGGCTGATGAGTTTTGGGCTGTGAAGCAATGACGTGCAGATAAATGTGGACACATGTAGTGAAGCGAGAGTGTCTCCGTGCAGGCTGGACAGGTGTGGTGCAAAGTTATGCTTCGCGTATGGTTGTGTGCCAAATTGATGCTATTTTTAGTCCTGTCTGCAAAATCCCCCTCAACAGCCAAGCCTATGCAGATTATATATTTGACTCTACTTACAACTATGTTTATATTTATACATATGTACCTGTGTTTCCTTTAAGTCATTAATCAAGCAAAAAACATTTCTCAAACGTAGAGATTATCTTTTTTTATGTCATTGAAAATCGTATACATTTGGACAGCCCCCAAAACATGCCCTCAGAAAACATCTTCCTGGGTTATGATCAATTTTGATTTGAACATTTCTCACAGTTTTCTTTTGTTGTTAAAGTTGTTGTGTTTTTTGAAGAGAAAGAAGACGAGAAAAACAACAGCATAGTAGATAAGACACACTATCAAAAGAACCTAACACAGAACAGGCACCTTTACAAAAAAAAAAACCTCTCACCACCATGTCCACGTGCTTGTTTTTCTGGAGCTTTCAATCTCATCTCATGGCCTTCCTCGGTGCACAGAGTTGCTCAAAATTAAACACCAAGTAAGGGGACCTTGTGTTGAGAAATTGTTCAAACTGCTGTTTTCAGGGTCAAGAATGAAGCTTGAGGCTCCCATTATCACAGCATCAGTCTGAGACACTTGCGTATTAAATAATGCAGAGAGAAAAACACCACTGGTAAAATAAATTACAAGTTATTCACATTTTATTCACAGACATACGATGAACCATGAAGCTAGAAAGAAAACTGAACCCACCCACATAAGGAAGCACACAGATAATACCAGTAGTATAAAGATCGCTTCCTAATAGACATTAGATTTTTGACTATTTTCTACAATTTTATTGATCAAACTTAATCAATAATGACAATAGTAATCATTAGCTGCAGCCCTTAAAATCAGCCTTTACATGTCAGATCACATTATAGGTGAAATGCTTCCTGTTTTTGGGGTTGTAAAGTCTATACAGGAGTTCTCAGGGTCTCCAGCTCCCAGCGTCACCTCTTCACCCAAACCCCAAAGACCCGCAATCACCTCCTGTTCCACCCGAGCCTTGTCGCATATAATGAAGTCATTGACGCTGCCGTCACACAAATCCATGTTGACTGGGAACCTTCCGGATGAAGCCCCCCCCCCCTCCCTCCTGCACACACACACACACACACACACACACACACACACAGGGCAAAGACATATATAGTGGGCAGATTGATGATTGATAGGGGCTGAGATCACTCTGTCAGAGAGGAGCTGATAGCACCGTGTCCCCTGCCTGCCTGAGAGGAGGGCTGACCGTATTGGGGAGAGAGAATGGGGGCAAAAAAGGGAGGGAAGAAATGGTTGAAAAGATGAGTGGCACCTGCACCGCCAATTTCCTACTCTGAAGTCAGTGTCAGCATGAGTTATGAGACGAGCTCCAGTGGTATGGAGAAGATTCAGGAGGGGGTGAGGAGGCGAAAACAGAAGGGAGGTTTCAGAAGGGAGGGACAGCGCTGAGGGGATGTAGAACAGGAAATGCCCTCCTCCTACCATCCCCCACTCTCTGTTTCCTCCACACCCCCACACCACCCTGCAGTGACCTCCCCTTTGTCACCCCCCCCCTCAAATCTAAACCTAGAGCTCAATGGCACCCTTGTCTCTGCCCCCCCCCACCCCCCACCCCAAAACAGCACAAGAAGCCTTTCTCCATTCTGTTCCAAAACCTATAACTACAATCCAGCTGTCTGCTGTTTGTACCTTCGCCCATGTCTTGTTTTTGTTCAGAGCTTTATGAATAAGCTGTTGACTAAATATTCAGCTGTCCTTTTCGCTACCTCTCAGTCCTGGGACTTGTAGCTCTGTCCTGTCGTCTTCCCAACCAAAACATTTTCCCTCATTTCTTGTCCTTGCAAGAGAGCCTATCCTGCAGATATCAGCGCCGAATACCGGAGATGAACAAGTCATTTAGCTGTTTGTGGTTTCCACATTAGAGGTCTGGGTCTGATCCAAACAGAAGAGATTCCTTCTATGGGTGGAGAACTCCCCGACCTCTGTAAAGACTTTGGCTTTGTGTCTATGTCAGCATGTTTGTGTGCTTATAAGGAAGCAAGTATGGACAGAATAGGTGGAGGAATGTGTTTGACACCTCGGGCAAGCTTCTACAGTAGCTGGAAAAAGATCACGAATGTGGTGAACCCAAGCAGATGTACACTCGAGTGTGTGGTGTGTGTGTGTGTGTGTGTGTGTGTGTGTGTGCATGCGCGCGCATTTCTGTGTCGGAGGAACAGAGCGAGTTATGAGTTTGTGTTTTGCAGGGTGATCTACCTGCAGGTGAGCATGAATGAGGGCCTCTCCTACATCACCAGCTCCGTTCACATCACGACTACTGAATGTGTGAGTACATGCTGCGTATATAGTCTGCACTATCACGACACACACATGATGATGTTTCCCTCTTGGCATGCTGCCTTATTTGAATAAACTTTTCTTTCAAGCTCCTCATTTTTTCTTGGTTCTCCAGTCCTCTTCTTCTTCTCTCCTGCCTCTCTGAGGTCTCCTCTGTTGTGTCTGTCATCAGAGGAGGCTGTGAGTACTTCCGCTTGACATTTTCACCTTTTTCTCATCTGCCGTCTTTAAATTCAAGTTCCATCTTAATCCTGTCATTCTGTGTTTGTGTGCAGTTCGACGGCACCATCGTGCTAATATCGTTGCTGGTGGTGTTCCTGCTGCTGGCTCTGCTGCTGCTCTGGTGGTTCTGGCCTCTCTGCTGCACTGTGGTAAGTCTGCACTACAGACATTAATGCTTCAGCCTGATAATCAGACTCAATTGCCGTCTCACTTCATTCTATTTGAATTGTTTACACATTTGAGATGAGGGCGATGAATCAGAGGTCTGGGACCAGGCTACACTGAAGTATTTCAGCAGTATTTCATGATTCAAATTTTGTTTCTCAATCTTCAGGTAATCAAAGAACCTCCACCACCTCCACCTCCAGAGCCAGTAAGTAACCTAGCTACATGGACTTTTTTTTGTTACTGTTCATTCTAATCTGAGATCCATACAAGAATAAAGGGACTGAGGCAGGATGACAGATTTTTTAATATAGTAGTATTAGTATTCATAGTGGTATGTTTGGAAGAATATGAGCTGTATCATAGGTGATGTCTCACTCACAGGACTCAGATGATGATGACGGGATGCCAAAGAAGAGGTGGCCCACGGTGGACGCATCTTACTATGGAGGAAGAGGAGTGGGTGGCATCAAACGCATGGAGGTAACGCCACACACACACAGACACACACAGACACACACACACACACTCAGCTTTCAACATTTGCAACACTTAAAAGAATGTATGTTTTAGTTGTGTTTTTTCTCACTTTATCTTTCCTAGGTGCGATGGGGGGAGAAGGGGTCCACTGAGGAAGGCGCTAAGCTGGACAAACCTAAAAATGCAGTTGTAAAGATGCCGGAGCAGGAATTCGAACCTTATGAGCCCAAACCGAGAAAACCGCCCCGCCGCCCCCCACAGCAGAGGAGGTGGTACACACCCATTAAGGTCAGTCTTTTACGTCACTTCCTTTAGAAGTTAAATGCATATTTGAGGTTGTGTTTTTATTCTTCTTACTTGAAAATCCCAATTTTTTTTTTATTGTCTTGTTTTCTTTCTGGGTCGTTCAGGGGAAGCTCGACGCTCTGTGGGCTCTGTTCAGGAGAGGTTACGACCAGGTGTCTCTGATGCGACCACAGCCTGGAGATGAGGTGAGCCTGCCTCTCAACTACAGTCACATTTTTATCTTGACCTAAATCATGACTATAAAATCTGATGTACCAGAAACAGGCATGATGACTGATAGAAAACTATAATTTAGTAATTATGTGTAATTTGGGGGTGGGGGGTGGGATGGGTGGGTGGGTGGCTTTGTGGCTAACAACCACTTTAAGTAGCATGGTACAGAAGGTTTTGGAAAGTGTTTCTTGTCCCTGTTGTGAACAATTGAGCATCTGCATCCGTCTCTCTGTCTTTCACACTGCATACAGACAACACGTGTCAGTGTGCAGCATGTACAGTGCAATCTTCAACACAGCGGCACAGTACTGATTTTCTACACACACACACACACACACACACACACACACACACACACACACACACACACACACATTGAGTCAATGAGCTACTGATACCACACTCTTCGTCAAAGCTGTCATTGTTCACACACAAGGAGTACTGTATCCTCTGTTCTCTTCTCTGTGACTCCTAGGAAATGACTGGGTTTCTATCAAGTTTCCAAATGGCATGTTACACAGTCACTTTCTACTTTCAAGTGATAATTATAGTAAAAGCTTTTCTGATGTCCCTCACTTGTAAGTCACTTTGGATAAAAGCATCTGAGCCAAATAAGTAAAATGTAAATGTAAAAAAACAAACAAACTGCTACTGTGTCAGAAAGGGTTTTTTTTACATGCTTGGTTTCCTGTGAAATTTTTATGTACCGGCCGCCACTGCTGCTTCCGAAGAGTCCTAAATCATGACATCACTGTGTGATGTGTAACCTTGACCCTGTGTTTGACATCCCACAACCCCACAGACATGTTTTCATCATCATACTGGTCGTCATGGTGAAACATCTGGTCTGTTGTAAATGGTTTCATTGTCGCTTTTCATAGCCGAGGCCATATCGCTGTAAAATTTATTGATTTGTTCTTTGAATGGTATGATTCATCATCAGTATGAGTGTGTGTCTACTGTATCTGCAGTCTATAAAAGTGGTCATCATCAATGGTTTTATCCCGTCTTTCCATCTTTTTTATTTATTTATTTTTTCTCTAATTCTAAGCGGAACAATTCATCCCTGTCAGGACAGAAGTTTCTAGAGTCTTTGTCAGACACAGAGCCGCTCAACAATGACCCCCGCATCTCTTTACGCACCATTAACTGAGGAAAATAAAACGCTGCTTCACACATGGAAAGAAATGAGGGGAAAAAAACTCCACTTTTGTTGCAAGGGAGATAGTTGTTCAGAGCTGGTGCTAATAGCCATAACAGACATGAGAGGCGACATTGATTTCTCATCGTTGACAAAAGCCTGGCACAGATCTACATTCTCAAAAGCAAGAAAGTGCAGCTGGATGTCAAACAGCACAGCCGGATTACAAAAAGCCCAACAAGGTGGCAAAAAGCACAGCGATATCTAGCAAGGATCAGACTTCTCAACGCGGATTGTTAACCAGCCGCTCAGGAGGAGCTCGTCCTGCTTTCTCCCCGCATTACTCCCACTTCACTGCCTCTGCAAACGGTCATCAGCGGGCTGCCAGTTTCTGCCACGCTCCCTGTTTGCATTTCACCTCTCCTCTCTGCTGTGTGTGCGTGCGTGCGTGCGTTTGTGTGTCACTGTAACGTGTGTGTCAGCTCTGCCGAGTGAGCGTCACACAAACAGATGGGGAGTTGAAAGGCCACGAGCAATATTGTGACAGAAGAGATTCCCTTCTTTTGTCCCCAGAGCTGATGGCACTGATGGCCCCGTCACACAGTACAGACCAGACCAGAGGGCGGCCGCCATCCCTCCGTCCTCACACACAGACGCCACAAATGAGCACAGCAGCACTTCCCCATCTTCACCCTCCTCTCTCTCTCTAACCGCAATCAGTTCACTTAAAGGATCAGTTCACCCAGATTACAGAAAGAAAACCATATTCTCTGACTTGCCTATACCAAATTTCTTCCACAACCACAATACAGTGGAGGTCCACTTACTCACTTGTTCTGGTGCTTTTGACCGTATCCCACGGTCCTCATTAATATACAAGTTTGCTCCAGTTACAATGGAACCGAGATTTTAACTGAAAAGTTACATTTAAAAAAAAAAAAAGTATTGTATATCAACTGTCACAAAGCGAGTTAGCAGATGAGCTCAGGAGATGGAATAGATTGCTAAAAAATAATGAATGATCACCTGGTGTGTACCACCTTAGATAAACACATTTGGAACACAATGATCCAGCGCAGCAGAACCACTGATACTGGAAAATGTCACTGTTGAGATACTGTCATTTGCAAATGCATTGAGCACCACAAATAGAAGTTTGTTTACCTCCATTGTATTTGGTAAAGAGAAAGAAATCTCAGAAACTGATATCTCAAAAGATAAGTAGATGAGAGCTAAACGATCTCGAATGATCTACACGTGAAAAATGTTTTGTTTTGTTTTTTTTTTTATAATTTGGACTCTCTCCATTTCAAATCTGTTACCCTGGCATTATCTAAGTATTCAGTGAATCACCATATATGTAGTCTAGAAAAACCGTGTTAACACATGGAGCGTTTCCCGTGTGTGAGTGGATCGCCGTAATGTCATGCGAGGTGACAGGCAGAGCTGTCAGGTCAAATGTGCGTCTCCACTCTCTTGTCTTTTCTCCCCTTTTCTTTACTATAAATGGTGACAAATGTGTGCGCGCATCAGTTCCCTGTAAACGGCCACAAACTATCTGCTTTGTGTGTGTGTGTGTGTGTGTGTGTGTGTGTGTGTGCACGCGTTTGTGATGGAAGGGCAAAGTCTTGGGGCTCAGACAGAGAAACAGAGGCTAGACAGAGGAGTGGTGTCAAGGGCGATGCTGGAGGTGTTTAAGGGTTTTGTTTTTCTCCTTAAAAGGAGTTGAGGGTTTGAAGTAAACAATTGCCGAGAGCTGGAAGTAAAACAGTGGCAGACATTACAGCCAAAGGCGGCTCACAGGGAGACTGACCATCACAAGTGACACATTACTGACCTCTCACACAGCTCATCTGCGTACTTAAAAGTGGAAAGATCTCCTGTTTTCCCCCCTTTCTCTGCTGCTCTTCTCAACACCAGGCTTCTGTTTTGTTTTTGTTTTTGTTTTGTTTTTTTGCTGCTCTCTTGCATCCAGCCCCCTAACCCCTCTCTCTCTCTCTCTCTCTCTCTCTCTCTGTTTCTGTTATTCATGAGGCTGAGGTTTCATTCAGGCCATATGCTCTGGTGGAAGCATGCTTACAGTCACACACACACACACACACACACACACATACACACTCATATTCATGAGCTTGTGTTCTCATTGTGTCCATATGCTCGATCTGGTGTTGCGCTGCTGCTCTGCTGCTCACAAACTGGCCTTTTCACCACGACCCGGCGACAAGACCAAAGCAGTCCCCCCCCTCCCCAACTTGGCTTCCCCCAATCAATTACGCACCCCTCATATACAAACACACAATGGCCCCCTAAGTCACAAAGCTACTGCTGCTGGGGTCCTCTTAATGGCCCCTGTGTGACTTTAGGGCCTCTCTGTTTAATAAGGTGTTATAATCAGACCACCAAGGGTCTGTGACACAGAGACCTACTCTCCATCCTTCACAGGCTGACTGAGCAAGACAAGAGTTTGTGTGTGTGTGTGTGTGTGTGTTGTGTGCAGAAGTTTGCTATGCAGGGAACAGAGAGGAAAACCATCAATGAGAACAATAAGAGAAGCGGTCCATTCTCTGCGACTTGTAAATTATGTTAAATGCTGAGGGGCCTCTGTTAACTATTGTGGGTATGTTGAAATCACCCCTTTACATTCCAACAAGTCAAGCACATAAGAGACATAAACCACTTTCTGTTCTGCATCAAGAGAGAGTGAGTCGCAGCAGAGGCTCCTACAGAAGAGGAGGGGAAGTGGGGAAAGCTTCAGACTGCAAGAGCGTGTGTGTGCGCCTGTCTTTGCTAGCATCACAGCTATTGTAGTGCAGGTGTGGACAGAAGCAGCTCTGTGTGTCTCAGACACACATGCCTCTGTCAGTAGAGTTGGGCAAAGCCTCACACAAACCACTCTGGCTGGTGGATCTTAGAAGCTCATTGATTTTTTTTTTTTTTTTTTTTGCACAAAGATGCACTGCATGTTAATCTGTATTTCTGCATTGAAATGATGATGTGTAGCTGTGGTCTGACCTTGTGTGTCTTCCAGGGTCGCTGTATTCGTTTCCAACGGGTCAAAGACGGGGAGTCCGGCCCAAACAACCGGGCTCCTCCTCGCACACATCACTCTCCCTCGCCTCCTCCTCCTCCTTCTCCTCCTCCTTCTCCTCCGCCTGCCGAACAGCGACCTCTGGTCTCCAATTCTGTGCCTCGTACAAAGCCGCCATCGAGAGGGCCCCGCACCACGCCGCCCTCCCGCGCACCCCCTTCCGTGGTCCAGCCCCCTCCGGGTCCACCTCCAACTCGTGCACCCCCGGGGCCTCCGGGACCCCCGCCATCTAGACCCCCACCCAGGCTGTGATGATGAAGAGTTGGCCTCCAATAAACAACTGATACATCAACTCATTCCATAAAAAAAAAAAAAAAAAAAAAACACATCCTCCTTTCACCCCACAGACTCAGACAGCAGAGAGCCATAAACTCTTATAAGCCAGGAGCTCTTACTGAAGCTCTGTGCTTTGTTGCTGGACAGCAAAAAATATTTATCTGATATCAAAATCAGCTACTGAGTTTCATCGATAACATTTTTTTTTTTTTATTAAAAAACACACAAACATTATAGGAAAAACAAGCATGTAGTTACTTGATTAAGCCTGTATGTACAGTATTAGAGGTCATGTTGACTTGAGTGGTAAGAGTAAGTGCAATCCTTGACTGGAAATTCAGCAGAGAGGATTTACGTGTTGTTGAAAGTCAGCTTGTTTGTGTATGAGTGGTGATGATAGATAGACCTGTTTGCTTTGGTTTCTCAGAGAATATTAATGTCGAGCAAGGATGTGGTGATGAATACAGCATGTGGTGAAAGATGATAACAATGTTGTTGATGCTGGCTTTGGTTTTTAAATGTACACTATCTTAAATCACACTGATGCATCATTTTATCTTTTTTGACCAAAGAAACTTTTTTTTTTTTTCTACATTATAGTTAAAATTTAGTGTAAAGGTTCAGTGACCTTATTGCAACTGCAGGGCAGTTTCTTCATATTTTATTTATTGTAATACAGGCCCTGTCTGCATCTGTTTTCTATTTAGTATCAGGTGGGTTTTTAGGTCTTTGAGGAATAGGGAATATCCAGGTGGATATAAGGAAGCGTCCTGGCACAGCATGTGATGTGTTTGTGGTCTTGTTGACACTTTTACGTGGAAGATTGCATTGAGAATTAGTACCTTCAGGGTTCTCCTGTATTCTGCATTTACTGACTGAAATGATCATTTGCATTATTTCTTTTATTAACAACCTTTTGTGACTGTCTTCAATAAAAAAAAGTTTTTTACGTGCTACCTGGCAGTTATTTCTTTCATACTTATTAAAAAGTGTATTTCAGTTGGACTTTTTTGCACAGTCATTATGAATCAGCTTACAGACATATTGGGGTCATTGCAACAGAGACCTTATGGCATATTTATTAGTTAACTGGATATATTACAGGATGCAACATTTGGTGTTCCTCTTTAAGGAGATGTTCTTTAATTAAAGTAATTACACTTCTGTTGCTGTCAGGACTCTACTAATCTATCTGTGACATTTATAGAGGTAGCCTGCAAAATGAATATTAGTCATATTTCTGGAACACATTACTGCTCTGATATAAATCTTTTTGTCACTTGTTTTCCATTTAAACGACCAGTGCACTTGCAGTAATTTCTAAAAACGTGTTTTCACTTTGTCACTATTTGTGTGGAGTAAACAAAAGTAAATTGCATTCATTTAGAATAAAGTCTATAGCACAATTGAGTGTGCAAAGAGTGAAGGGGTCTGAATACTTTTAAGAGCGACTGTATGCACGTGTACAGTATAACCTGATGATGTCAGGTCTGAGAATGTCCTGAATCAGTGCTGGAGGTCTACCCTGCCCTCCTCAGGGACACCGACAGACACGGTGAGCTCAGACACAAAAGAGTGCGATCAGGAGGTCAGTCTGACACTTCATGACTCATTTTACTGCAATCCATCTGAGGAAATGAATCACACGAGGCTTATGGTATGTTCAGTCAGTCTGTACCACAACAACAACCAACAGCTTCTCTCTCTCTCTCTATGTCTGGAAGGAGCTGCACCATGAAAATCTCCCACAGCAGCTGGAGATAACTGCAGGTTGCTGACATGGAAAAGTGGAAAATTTGGATTTTCTTTACTATTCAATCCAAAATCAGCTTTAACGATGTAGTTAAATCAAATTAAAAGCATTCATGAATGCTGTTATTCAGCGTTAACAATTCAGTCTGCAGCGCCCTCAAGAGACCGAATAATGCA
Organism: Seriola dumerili; assembly: GCF_002260705.1. Taxonomy (NCBI): domain Eukaryota; kingdom Metazoa; phylum Chordata; class Actinopteri; order Carangiformes; family Carangidae; genus Seriola; species Seriola dumerili. Next base: position 439,842 of record NW_019174279.1, on the reverse strand, counting down.
ATAACAGGCTGATATTACTCCTCCCTCGAGTCTGTCTACATATTCCAACACATACATTTTTTTTTAATGTTATCAGAAGGTGAGAGTTTCATCTGAGGCAAACACTAAGGATTACACTTGAGTGGTTTATTTGACAGACGAATGATTTTCCATTTGATTAGTCAATATCCACCAAGGCAGGAACAACACATTCAATATGTTTATTGTCTCAAACACGCACTCGCACTCGCACACACACACACACACACTCATACACACTTACTGACTGTGGTGAAAGCTGTATGATGTCAACTGGAGCATTTCTTGAGCTCTGATAACAGTTTAAAAACAAACCGGTTTTACCTTCAGGGACAGTCTGTCAGAAACACACACAGACATACACACACATCCAAGGTGTATGTCCATATTTTAGTAAGTGTTTATACGCACGCCATCACACACACACACACACACAACAGATTTAAAGTCCATTGAGTTATACAAGGTATGTGCCTCAGGCCTTCCTCTTTTTCTTCTGCATTTTCTTTCCGGACAGCGCCCCCTTCTGGGCTCCTCTCACCATGCCCTTGAACTGGCCCTGTAGCTTGGCGCGCTTCCTGTGAACACAGAAAATAAAACATGTGAGCGTCTGACATTCTTATATAAATGAATTCCTCTGTCAGAGACGTTTATGGAATTCCACACCGATTTGCTGCTCATACCTGCGATTGAGCTGGGCCTTCTTTAGAGGGATGTACGCGTAAGGATCCAGCTTTCCTTGTTTCTTCACATCTCCTTTTCCTTTCTGGAAGACATAAGATGAACGAACAGACGCTCAGAATTAAGAGTTTCTAACCATCAGCTCCTGCAGTGTGTGTTTCTGTCAGACGCCGTCAGACTCACCTTTGACTTGTAATCCGCTCCGATGTCTTTGCTACCTCCAAGAGGTCTGTGGATACCTGAGCCTCCAGCTGAGTGAGGGGGGAAAAAAAACAAAAAAACAAATGAATATCCTTAGTCTGAATCACAATTCCTCATGGACCAACATGTCATCAGCAAGACGTTTTGCTTTCTGGTAAAACTTTACCTGAAGAACCTGGTGCTAATCATACCTTTATATTTCAATTGGGGCTCAATGTCCATGTCCTCATCAAAGTTGTCGTCTCGGAACTTCCTCTTCTGAGACTTTTTCTGAGGGTGATTAAAAAAACAAAGATGATAAATGAATAAAATAATAACAACAATAATATGTAAGTAAATAAAATGTCTCTACAACAACAAGAAAACTCCATAATTCCTGTGTCACATATGTAAGTACTCACACTCTTGACTCCAGCCTCTTCTAGAATATCTTTCATCTCTCCCTCGTCTGTGGGAACAGTAACAGGTTCACTGTCACAAGCCATTCAGACATAAAGCAATGTACAGGACGGTCGTGGATTCCCCTTACCTTTGTCTTTTACATCCTCCTCTTCGTCTTCTTTAATGATCAGCCGTCCATCTGAGGTCACTTTAAAGCCGTGCTCGACCTTAGCGCTCTTTCTCAGCTCTGGGTTGGTGGCTGAGAAGCAGCAGAAACTCGTGTTAACGCCACTCAACATGCTACGCTTTTTTTTTTTTGGCACATCAACATGCAAGATGGCTGCGACAATGGAGGAAAAGTGAGGAGGCTGTGTTACCTAGCACTCTCTGGGAAACTTTGGGATCCAGGAAGTTGAGCGGGTCATCTTCTTCTCCTTCTTTGAGCCACGCCCGTCCTTTCTGCTGTTTCCCTGCTTTCTTCGGAGCCTTTCCTTCATCCTCTGACAAATCACTGTCTGACTCCGCAAGGATGTCCTCAATACTTGAAAAGGACAGGACAGAACGTTATTAGTGAGGAGAGGGGTAAGTGTAAGAAGGAGGGCGGATCTTTATGTGCGGGAGGGGACGGCGGTCTAACCTTTCACCCTTTGTTTTAGGCGCCTCCTCTTCGCTCTCGGAGTCATCGTGCTGCTCTGTGGCCTGCTTCCGTCTCTTGGTGCGAGCCTCAGCCTTGCGGATGTTTACGAGCACCTTGTGGTGCTCTGCAGGCAGCATGCTCTTCACCAGCTCGAAACTGGGAACACAGCCGGTAATCAGACACGTACGCAAAAATACATGACACCGTAACGCACAGAAGTGACGCAGCTGTGTTGCTAAATTTCTCAGAGGGGACATCTGGTACCGACGAAACAGCCAGTGTAGAGCTGCATGCAAGTGGTGTCTGATTGTATGACGAAAAGAGGTGGGGAAAAAAGTTTAGCGAACGCAGGTCAAATCACAAATGATATAGACACTAAAGAATGAAAATGATGTGGACACGTGGAACCAGCTCTAACCTCTATTCCAAAACAGTTTAAGATGAATCAGCTGCGTTCATCTCGACAAGCAGCTGGTGCCATTACTGCACAAAGCACTCCTTTGTCAATGTCGGAATATGATTAGTTTGCTAACATTATTACTGCTAACATCTCCTTCTAATAAATTCACCACACTGTGCTCTCATCAGCTGCGTTTACGGCAAGTCTGTTTCGGTTAACTGGTAGCAAACAAACTGACATTGTTCAAACCAAAAAGACAAACAGACGCTTCCCTTATGATGAAATATTAGATCCAAATCAAAAACAGCACAGAAATTTATCAATACCGTCAGTTCTTGTGAGAATACGATACATCACCTGAAAGCCATCTGTTATTCAGACGGTATATTACACATCCACATCCGAAGACACAAGCACTTTCTAAATATGATTATGCACAAATTCCATTTAATAAAAAAAATTAGATCTCTTTGTTTTAGTAAAGTGATTTATTGAAGCTGTGGAAGCACCAAAAAAAACAAAAAAAAAAAAACAGGTGGGATGCACCTTTTGAAATAATTGATTTAGAAGATTTGACACCTAAATAAGAGTTTTTAAAAAATTCTGCTGAACTGGACATTGTTTTTATCGTGCATTACTACACAGCACCATGTCTCCCTCAGAGCCACAAGCTGACTGAATGGTGTCCAACAACACTTACCCAAACTTCCTGATGAACTTAGTGAAGATGTTCTTCAGTTTCGTTCTGAAGTGCCTCCTCACATCATCCGTGATGTTCCCCACGCCCTCCATCTGAACACGAGAGTGTAATCTCTGTTACGTGAAGGCACGAATATCTTTAACATTGGACTCCCAGTATCCGGAATGTACAATGCATACCATGACAGTGACATGTGAAGCCAGCGTCTTGGGATCCATGATGAAGAGGATGACCTTGATGAAGCTCAGTGCTGCTTTGACTATCTCCCTCGTACGGGACGACAGCAGCACACAGACATTGTGCAGCAGCTGCTCCATGGTGCTCACCTCTATCGAGTCTGGGAAAGAAAAGGCAGCCAGAGTGAATCCAGTCCGCAAACACAAGCGTTTAAAACACCAACAGGAAGTAGCCGAGAGTCAGCAGGCCTACCTTTGTACTCAAACACTAATCGAGTTAGCGCCAACACTGTACAGGTGATCATGGTGACGGAGCCTGTGAGTCCTGCATACACCAACACCAGATACTGCTCCATGGCATCTGGATCAGAGACAATTTGGATTTTAAACTTTCACAGTTCACTTGTGTCCACACACACACACACACACACACACACACACACACACACACACACACACACACACACACACACACCACACACACACACACACACACACGCGCACACACACACGCACACACACACACACACTAGGACAGGAGGAGAAGTGTGTTACCTTTTGTATTCCCACAAAAGCGAACAAAAGCCTTTCCTATATCCACCAGCAGGTTGTAGGCGTTCTTACGAGCACCGACAGAAACCTCCTTCGTACATATAATCACCTGAAAGAGAGAGAACAAGCTCATGAAAATGATACACACCAGTACTCTCTGTGTTTGTGTGCTTGCCAGCGCGTGTGTGTGTGTGTGTGTGTGTGTATACCTCTGGCAGCAGTGCGGTTATAAAGGTTTTGTGTTCTTCGCCGAGCCTTTTCACGATGTGGCTCAGACACTTCAGTCTCGGCTGAGAAGAAAAAAAAACAAAAAACAAAAACAAACACAAATAGAAGGATTTAATCAGACAGCACTGCGAATCAAGACTTACAACTCCATCTAGTGTCGGTTTATTCTGTTTCTCTCCACACAGCATTTCTCACCCTCTTTGCTGGTGAAGACGCGTTTTTCAGAGTCTCGAGCAGGACGACTTTGAGGGTTTCCAGGTTAGCCACGACAAAAGATCTACACTCATCCCTCTCTCCTCCGCACATCTCCTCCAGCACACGGTACGCCTTCTTCTGCATGCCCGGCTCTTTAGCCTGAAAACACACGAATCAACAGACACAGAATTAACGAGAAGCGCACTTAAGGTTTAATAGGTTTGAAATGAGCACAGCATACACACCCTTACCTCCAAATACGGCCTAATCAGCTCAAAGGTTTTAGTCATGGTGACCTCATCTACAAAGGGAGCCATGGCAACCACAAGGTCCATCATGGACAGGCTGAGGGAGGCAGAAAAAGAGAAGCAAAGAGACAGAGGAGTAAGTGCACTGATATTTTTCCTACTCCAAAATATACAAATCTATATAATAAATGTGTATTCATGTCCTACCGTGTGAACTCATTGGTGTCTGTGCTGCTCAGTCTGTCTGTGGCTTTTTGCAGGAAAGTGCAGCTCATCTGAGGATGATCGTTTTTATTAGTGACACACCAGCACAAGAAATATGGCCTAAGACTGGACAGACAGCCTGATCGAAACTGATCAGTTCAGTATGAAACATGACTAGATGTGGTTTAGGTGTTCAATATCACAGTAACGGCTTATAATACAAAGTTAAATGATGTAAACAGACATAAATAGCTTCATCACATGAACCACATGAGAACATTGTGCAGCAGGATGTCGCTGACCTGCGTTTCGGTGACAGTTAGGTAGACTTTGATGGTGTCCAGGATCGCCATCCTGTAGGTGCCGGACTCTCCAGCTGCAGGCTGCTGGCTGTACACGTTGAAAAGGATGGGCAGGAAGTTCTTTGAGAAGCGGCCCACTTCTGCCTTTTCTTCTTCTGCAGACATAAAGCAGACACAAGTTTTTGGATGGCTTGATTAAACAGAAAAAAAAAAAAAAAACAAAAAGGTAGCTGCAGTAGTTTTATATGTGTTGTCTCCGTCTCTCTGACCATGTGTGTCCTCCCTCCTACCTGTGGAGCAGCTCTTGTTGATGATGGTGCGCAGAGCCTGACACACTATCAGCCTCAGGTCCGGCCGCTCACTGATAGCCATACCAAGTGTGCGGGCGATGCCTTTGTAGGATGCCAGCAGGTCTACGGGACATGTACAGAAGCCAGGGAGCATGGTCCAAATCTGAAATAAATAAATAAATAAATAAATAAATAAATAAAGCGCATAGACACGTCTTAATAACTCATTCTCTGGCTCTTTATAATCAGGCTAATGTGTATTATCAAAGTAAGTCAATTAAGATACCTGAAGCTGTAAAGTCTGGTAGACTTTGGCTTCCAGTTTTTGTCCTGCTTGCTCCAGCTCTTCAGCTACAACACAAGAGAAGAGTCATCAGAGGGAGAAAATCCACAGTCCCAGTCACCTCACCATCAAGTGGAGCAGCACACATGTGGTTTACCTCTCTGCTTGAGTGTGGAGGCCAGAGGGAGGAAATAAGAAGCGAAGAAACCAAGGTGAGTGTTCTTCACATGATCCCGTATGACCGGGACCAGCCAGCTCCGTGGGAACTCCAAGTCATCACTGATGAAGAGAGAGAAAAAAAAAAAAAACACACACTCAGCTAAATCACAACAATGATAAGAGGGCTGCTCCACAGTGTTTGTGCGTCTCTGTGCCTTTACTTGAAGCCGGTGATGTTGAGAGGCACAGCCCCGAGCACCACTTCAGGCCCCATGCTCTCTACAGCTCCTCCTACAGCCAGGTCCAACTCTCCACTGAAGGGGAACTGAGGAGTGGAGCGCAGGTCTGCCAGAGACTGCAGGGACTGTCCAGGACACAACAACACAAAGAGTCAGGCAAACCTTTTCCTTTCTTTACTCACACAGTGACCCGACAGCGTTTTGTGACTCTACCTTGGTCATGATGGGGTGAGCTTGTTTCCCTGCAGCTCGATAAAAGCAGCCAAGGATCTGCAGCACAAACGGCCAGGAGGCATGGAAGCGATAAGACAATCCTTCTTCTATGATGCTGGAGAACACACACACACACACACACACACACACACACAGTTATCATGATGAGCATTTACGTGTAGCCTCTACATAAGAAAATGGAAGAGCGAGATTAGCTTGGAGAAACTTACCGAAACATTTTGCAGACATAAGAGGGATTTCCTGCAGAGGCTGTGGCACTGATGACGCCCATTTCATCCAAGCAAGGGGAAATGCATTCAGTCAACAAAGTCTGGAAAAAATAAATATAAATAAATCATCTATAGACTTCCCTATCTGGGATGTGATTTTACTGATTCAATTACAATCCCAAACAACCCTGAGCCGAGCAATCCCCAACAAATCAGAACTCCTCAATTGACTTGTATGGATGTCGTGAAGATTATTTCTTTACCTTTAGTGTGTTGGTGGCTGCAGAAACCACCTGTGTGTGAGGCGACAACAGGCAGGACATGGCGGCAGAGAAGAGGCGAGGGAGGTGACCCAAACTCAGAGAACTCTGCAAGCTAGACAAACAGACTGCTGATGAGCAAACTGATAACTAATCCGACTGGGAAACACACAATTACGTGACCGCAAGAAAGAATGTTGCAGTTGTGGGAAACTGATCATTACCCCGCCAAATGAATGTGTGCCTTCTCCATGACAGCGAGCCAGGCCAGCAGAGGCTGCAGGTCGTTCTCACTGGGCAGGTAGTCATACAGAGCCTGGGGGGAGAAATGACAATGAGTTTCCCCACCTCATTTTGCGCGACGGCTTTGGCGCACTTGTTTTGTTTGCGTTCTCTCACCGTGATGATCTGTGCGTTGAGTTCCGGTGAGAGCGTCGAAGCGTTGGGCTTCCCGCTGAACAGCTTATGGAAGGCCTGCATAGCACTCGCCGTCACCAGCTACGGCCAGAAACACAGCGGGCTGATTAAAAACTACACATGAGTGTCCGTGTGGATGAACAAAGGGTATCTGGCTGCACCTATGAGCGTGTTTGTGTTCTCACCACATGGCTGAGTGTCATCACTCGCAGCAGAGTCTCACAACAGGACTTGACAGCTCCCAGAGGAAACGTCCCCATCAACTCCTTTAGAAGACCCAGCACATGAAGTGTAGTGGTGTCCTCTTTGCTGCCTGAGGGGTAAAAAAAAAAACAAAAAAAAAGAAAAAAACAGATTAACTACAACTTGCTATTTGTTCACAGAACACCACACGAGTACATACTCAAGCTACACAGATGGATGCATCAGTATGTCAATGACCATGCTGCTTTACCTCCTGCCTGCTCCATTTCTTTGATGCAGAACTTGGCTGTGGTCACTGCAGCAGGGTGATGGGTTGGCGCATTGTCTGTAAACAGGAAGTCACTACCTCTGAGAATGGCGCAAACACCTTGCTGTGCTGCTTTACGGACCTGAGAGAGAAAAAAAAGGCGGACGTGATTTTAGCATCTCGTTCAATTCGGATTTCAACATGTATGACCTGTGAGGATGGTGAGACGGACCTTAGGCTTGCTGTGCACTGTGAAGCTGAGCAGGCCGTGGTAAGCCTGAAGAGTGGACGGATAAGTCCAGACGGATGCATCCTGCTTCCTCAACAAAGTGGCCAGACATGACAGGATCTATAGATGCAAAAAGTTTCAGGTTACATCCCCGTTTATCCAGAATCATATAACATAATGACACATTTGTGTAAAATTTTGTCATAATTGCTGTGTGAATTCGAGTTATGGCAGCAGGTTTTGTGTGGTCACAGTGACCTCGACATTTGACTTTTGAACACCAAAATCTAAACAGTTCATCCTTGAGTCCAAGTGAATGTTTGTGTGAAATTTGAAGGGATTCCCTTACATGGTTACTGAGCTATCGCGTTCAGGAGAGCGGGACGGACATGATGCCAAAATTAACCTTTGCTGCATTTTTCAGCGATGAACAATAAAGCGACAAACAGACGCAAAGACAAAATCTACTCACCCATCTAAGGGCCGAGGCGGTCTCAGATGTGGCCTGTTTGGACATAACATCCATCAGAGCCTTGGTGGTGTCCGAGAACTTGGACATGAGCACCGGAGCAGGAACCCTAGAAAATGCAATACACCAATCAGATGAAAAACATTTCCAGTCATATCTAAATAGTTTTGCATGACTGGGGGTTTTTGTTTTGGAGACAGAATGTGTGTAAGTCCAACCGTTTCATGACGAGGTTGAGGAGGTACGCCACCGCAGCCTGTGACTCTCCTGATTCCACAACCTCCAGGGTGGTCATCTATAAAAAAAAAGCACAGACATGCTTCATTTTCAGACACAACACCTTGGCTCACTGTCAGTTTTCAACACACCACAAGTTATTTGGTAATGTCTTAGTGAACGTATTAAAATAAAAAATAAAAATAAAAATAACAAAAGGCTGCACTCACCAAAGCAGCAAAGTACTCTGTTTCAGTCTCTTTTCCTCCTTGACCTCGGATCACCTCAGTAACAGCTGCCAAAACTGCACAGATCTGTGAGGGACATGAGGTGACAATGTTACAGCAACAGCAGCGCTCAAAACCCATTGGATATATATTTGTTAGTAGGGTTGACGTCCTTGCATCAATTCTAGAAATGTCAAAGAACTTTTCCATGCTATGCTCAAATTTTTTACTTTTGCTCCTAATGCAAAAGGGACATTTCAATATATCAGAACAAGAGTTGGCAAACATTACACACAGCCCACAATTCACAATATCCCATAAAACAATTTGTGAATGCGGTGCTGTGAATAAATGATCTACCTTCAGTGTAATTCCTACCTCTTTGTGAGCAGCTGAATTGGACTCCCAGAAACGCTGCACTTTTCTGAAGGTCAGGTTGGAGCAGTCTGACAGGCCGCTGAGGAAGGTGCCTGAGGTTCTTTCTGATAACGCCTCATCTGGCTCCTCTTCCATGAAGGCATCTTTCCGGCTGCCTGCACTGAGCTCCAGCGGACCTGTCTGCAGCTCATTGTGTAGTTTAAGAGCATCAACTGTTAGATCACCGTTTCCTGTGGGCGAGAGAGAGGAGTTTTACATTAAGATGACTTCCCTGTAGGTCAAATGGAAACAATCCCCAAACCAAAGATTTTAACTTAGTGTGTTCTGGCTTGGGTTAAATTTAAGTATAACACAAACAAGGCATGGAGCAGGAAGCTACAGTCCTGCCTGTGAAATATCTGGACAGAGAGCCTTTCTATTACATTTCTATTATTTCTATTACACATCAGATTTCAAAATAAACAAAGATGAGGAACCTCTGTGCTAATCTGCAGTTTAAGATTTTTTGAAAGCAAGGACCAGATTTAAGTCAATAGGCCACAAACTCAAGGAATAAATGAATATTGTATAGACTCAACACAACTAAATGTGTGTCTCTGGCCAATAGTTCATACTACTTAATTTATACTATTACAGTAAATACAGTTAATTCCCTTGTGTTCCCTATAGGACATCAGCAATAGTTTAAAGACAGGGTTAAATAATGCATCTCTATAGCTCTCACACACACACAAACACACTACTTATTTAAAATCGAAAACTGTTTTGACAGGTTATTTAAACGGACTCAAGGTAAAAGACAGAAAGATGTGAAGTTACATTTTCCACTGACAACGTTACTGGGATTGTTGATACTAATTTTATGGCGCAACAGAGTAAATTGGCCTGTGCTATTAAAAGTTAAATGGCTAACGCTAGCTAACGTTAGCACTAGCCAGAGACCCACGTGTAATGGTAGGCTTACCGGTGGGTCGGCTGAAGAAGCGGCTTTTAGCAGCCTGCCGAAAGCGGCTCGTCTGCGGGTTTGAGTCGCTACTGTGTCCTTTCTTCCACCGTTTGAGTTTCGACCCTGTCCCAGATCGAAGTTTACCCGATTTGACCATTTTCGGGGTTGAAAACAGTCACGTTACCCCGACTGTCTGTGCAGCTGCAGATGACTCAGTCGCTGACAAAGTGACGTCACGGGCGCTCTCACGTGGCTGGCGTTGGTGTTGTTTTGCCGGTAGAGGGCGATGTCCAAGTGCACACAGGACACGGGAATGTAACAAAAACAAACAAACAAACAAACAAACAAAAAACACAACAACAGCTGCTGAACTTAACAGATCCATCTCCATGAGAACTGCGCAGCCATTATCCGCCGATGAAGACTGTGTGATCAGACTGAAAGCTACGGGAAAAAGCCACTAGTGGACTTTGAGTTGGAACTGATTTGTAGAAACTGCAATTTCCAAGGTAAAAGGGTGTTTTAAAAGTAAGCGTTGTGGATGACATCATAACAGCTACTGAGCGTGTATGTCAACTTATCTATTGTCATGACAACTGAGTAAACTGGTGCAACTGACTACTCACCCTACTTCATACTCTGAGTATTATCCTTTGACCCCTTAAAACAGATCAATTTCTGCTTGTGGCATCTCATTGCAGGTCATGGCCATAATGAGATAATGAGCAGTGAGTAGTTTGACAGAAGTTTTCCAGCTTAGGTTGCTTCATTTGAAGGATTCTTAGACAGAGATGTTAGATGCCAGTTTTTCATGAGAAAAAAAATTACAAAATAAGAAAAGTAAGAAAACATACAGTTTTACTTAACAGATATTCTTTCCTATCCCTTAAACCATCTTGTGGTCTACAGATTTATCTTGGTGGGCCTCAACATCCTGTTTGCTAACTTGAAACATTTCTATAGAGACTTGTGGTACCTTAGAATCAGAAAAGCAGACACTGACTTTAACTTTACAATATTTATTGATAAGTTATTGAAGTACAGTGGAGCATCATATTGTACATAAAACTACAGTATCTTGTTTGGGGTGATGAAATAAAAAAAACAAACTCTTATTACCTTTTAGAAATGGGCCTTCATTACATTGTTCTTTCATTATGAACAAACAATTGTGGATTGAAAATGTAGTGTGCACATAGTCACATGACCAAACAACATATGGAAACTGATATTTACATTTTTCTTTTTCTCTGGAGTTTTTTGCCTATTTCTCAAATCGCATGACAGAAATATTGAAAAAAAAAAAAGAGAGAGAATGCATTTCCCTTCTGTGGATCCCCAGGTGAACCATATTCATTTTATCAATAAGCACGAGTACAAACACACATGACAAGGAGGGGAACCCATGTAAACAACAGAGCTGTGAGTTGACAGACAGACACTGGGATGTGCATCTTAGGACTCTACTTTTAGTCTAAAGTGTTTCAGTGCTTTTCAATATTCTTACTTCATTTGGAAAAAGGAAAAATACAAAAAGGAGCAATATAAAAGCAATAATTTCTTATATAAAAATGTACACAAAATTCCACTGCATTACCAACTGGAAAATGGTTTCAAGCCCTACTCCTATTCCTGCAGCCCTCTCCGGCACATCCTTTGTCTCTTCATCACTTCATAGCACATCTGTCTCACTCCTCAGTTAGTTATGACTGAGGGGTTCACATTGACGATCACTTGGACGACAAAGTCCTTCTGGATCTTGGTGTCTTGCAGACGAGTCTTGTCAGTCAGGAGCTTCCCAGAAAAGAACCACCTCTGGCGAATCACGTCGATGTCTTCCTGTTCCTCCAATTGTTTCTTTAGCTCAGCAATGGAATCGGCCATGCTGGCAGTCAGACGCACATCCTTTCCTAGGAAAACCACAAGGCATAAATAGAGTTGACACAGATTTCTGAACAAGCTGTGAGACACTGAAAAGCTATCAATTATAAATTAGTCTCCAGCCTAGATGAGATAAGATGCAATGATATTTCACATGCAAGGGTCAAACTGCATAACATGTAGTTCTTTAAATTTACATGCCATTTCATATGTTATGGTCATACTGGGTGTTTCTTACCTGTTGATAATCGCACCCGCAGCTGGAACTCTTGTCTGCATGGAGGAGGTTGAGCCTGTTTTTGTGTGGATTCAGAGACTTTGCTCTCAGTGGACGTTTCAGTGATGAGGTTGACAGGCGGGGCTAAAGTGTACGCCGGGAGCTGGTAGCGGTTTCCCAGTTCGTCATAACTCTCTGTCAGAGAGCCTGCAGAGGGAGGAATGACCTACATTAGCAACCAGTTTCCAAAAGTGTTTCTATCAATGACAGCAACTAACTTCATCCCTGTTACATAAGCTCTTTCTCCACGCCGATCCATTGTCTATATGGGGAAGTATGAGGCCATCACATTTACATTATGTTTACATCCCATTTACATCCTTGAAGCAGTAAAACGGTTAAAATCAAAAACACTCCTGTGACTCAGTAAATAAATGTGCGTGAGCAGAGTGCTATTTCCACCTAACTATGTCATAGCTTTGTGTGCACCAATCCATTCACAGCGGTCACGCAGCACTGCGACTATTATGTAACTATTACAGCAGTAATCTCTGAACAACTGATGCATGGGATTCTGCAAACTGTCCTTTGACATTTGGGGAATTATTACAGTGAGTTATGCATTTGTGCTGGAAGTTCCAGGACATTTACAGCTTACAATTGATAGCTGGATGAAGCACATTTCCATATCTGAGTGTGTGTGTGTGTGTGTTCATGTGCCTGTGGGTGGTTTCATACCATGTGGCAGAGTAATGCAGGCTCCATCCACTATAGCCTGTGCTAGCTCCAGGTCATTGCACTCTGCAGCCAGGGCCGCTGCTCTGAGTGCGTCCCAGATCTCTTTCCGTCCATCAAAGGCTGGAGCCGTATCCCAAAACTCATCTCTCTTACTCCTCAGCTGGCCCTCCGTCATCGGGTATTCACTCTTCCATTTTGGACGCTCCTTCTTGAGGGGCTCATTACGTCCTTGAAAAAAAGAAGGAAAACAAAAAAAAGACAGCAGTGTTCAATCTGATCTAAAAGGCTGACCTAAGAACGGATGTAAAGACTGTAAGCCACTGTAATCAGGAATATGCGCTGCTAGGCATTTATGCACAGCAACTTTTACTTTTCAAAATGTGCCACATTTGCAGTAACTTTTTGCAGCTAGTTTATCCTAATGGCATAATGGCCGCAGCTAAAACAGCTAAAAGGGATTATAGGTCAGTAAAACCAGGTATCTGGTATCTGGTGAAGCTCTGGGAAACCTGCTTTGTATGTAGGTGGTTGATGGGTTGGCTCAGGTCAAAACTGCTGTGAAAATGACTGAGCTCTTTTCCACTTAGCAAGCATTAGAGCAAGTAATATGTAAATATTTGATTCAGATGTCTTAATAATATATAACCTTAAGCAGAGTCGTGTAAAGATGATGATGGAGCATCATCGAATGTACACCAACTCAATTGTTTTATGAACATGCTAGCTGTCAGTAAATACCAGTGAGGCTCATCTTAAGTCTCCCATACTGATATCTTTGGTAAAAAATAATGCTTGAAAACGAACATGTTCACCCCCTTTCATCTGTGATATTCAACACTTATTCATTTGGTACATGTGCAAGTAAAGCCAATTAGGACTGTGCACGCAGCTGCGCCAACAGCACATAAACCCAAGTCATTTCATACACGTACTGCAGGTGTTTCCATGCTGGCATCTACTTTATACCCACTGTACCAACACAACCAAGAAAGTCAATTTGATTCACAGAGGGAGGAAAATCAAAGTGATTATTTATAGTGCTGTGGATTACTGCAGTGGCTAGTAACGCATACATCTTCACTGACATGCACACACACACACACACACACACACACACACACACAAGCACACAGCAGTGGATTATGGGCAGTAATCAGGTTCCACATAACAGGATTTATCTGCCCCTGTCCCATAAGGCATTGGTTGGAGAGATGAGCACCCTTTGGCCAATGAAAGGCAGCAAAAACACACACACGTCTACCACAGCGAGCACACAAAAATACAAACAGGAAACCACAACACGTCAATTATTACGTCATCGCATTTTCAAACTGTAGCATTTCTGCAAACAATGGCCTTCCTTCTGTCAAACTCAGTATATATTTTTATCTGATTTCTATCTGATGGATATTTCATTGAAACAATATCACACAGTTTCTGCTACTGACTTGGGTATTAGGTGCCATTCCCATCACACAATATACAGATATTTACATGATTTTCTATACCACTGACAGTGCAGGCCACCATATAATGTTAAATGTGACACCATGACATTTGGATTTGGTTTAAGTGTAAAGTATATTTTACACAATTTACACTTTTTCTAATTTAAATGGAATACATTTGTAATGAAAGACTTAGTTTTAATATCAAATCTACATTTGCACACTCCCAAAGCCATAATTACAATATAGCAGAAATCTGGAGACAGTAACTGCTTAAAAAAATTAGACTCTATATTCCTTTGATCTAGCTGCTGTAACATTATTATGCTAATGAACAGTCTATTCGTTTTACTTCTCTTGCACAGACATGGGTGTTTAGAGTTCATGTCTGTTTTTTGTTATTGTGGAAAAAGCATCTGCAAGGTTGGAAAGGAATGCATTAAGATGCCAGCCAGACAAATGCAAATGTTATGGTTGTCTGGAATCCTAACGAGCAACCTGACTGACAGGAGACAGCAAGGTATGCTGAGATAATTCCAAGCTGCACAGATCTGTTGTGATGACAAATCAATTCAAGAAATATCCTTGCAACAGCTACAGACTTAAAAAAAAAAAAAATCACACTTCAGTATTCTTAAAGGACAAAACCTGTTCTCAAGAAAGTGTTAGGTTGGGGGATCAATGGATGATTTTAAGGGAGGAGGTTTTAAAGAATGAACATGTGCCATGGCTCAACATGAAACACACCTTTGCCCCAGGTACATATTGTGACATAATGCCTTATACAAACAATGTTCATTCGCCTCCTTGTTGTTGTAAGTCAGTGAGCCAGACTGTTTGTGTACAGTGGAGTGTGAGCGTAAAGAGAGATCAACTCCGGTGTGACCTCAGCTGTAAGCCCAGGTACCTGGAATATAAGCTTAGCAATTTCAATTGAAGTCAGTGGATCAAGTTTTTTCCCTCAAGCTTAAGCACTATTAGTGAATGGAAGACCTACCCACTACACCTCTACCACTAAAGGAACTGAATGAATTCAAGTCATGTAAATGAAAGTGATAGTTTTGGACTGTTATTATTCATCATCAAAATGATGCCAGTCTCTATGAAAGTACACATTTCAGTAAGAGGTAGCACTGTGGAAATAGTTCATTTTAATATTTGTTTTCTTGTATTTTTAGCCATTTTTCCTTCTTGTTTCTTCATTTTATTTGTTATGGTATTTCGTGTAGAGCTATTAATAAACAGTGATACATACATCCATGAGAAAACCTATCAACCTAAGTACAACAAACAACATCATCAACAGTACAATCTTGAACTCTACACAAAACCTTCTGAGGCAAGTTATGGCACAACAAAGTGAGCTGCACAAACACGAAAACAGAAAACATGAAAGCATTTCTTCCACCCCTGACAAAAATCTATACTTACGTTTCAGCAAAATCCTGAAGGGTGTGTTTGGAGCGTGATAGTAGTTGTATTCCCTAGAGTTTGGCACTCCCATAGCTGTTCTTCCTCTGAGGTTTGATGTGAGTCAAACTACTTCACATCAAAAGTCCTCAATAATGAGCTACAGAGACCAACCCTGAGGAAGAAGCTAGCCTCTGCTGCGTCCAACCAGTCTGCCGCAACACGCTGCACAATTGACGAGACAGCCTGGTATGTGTAGGCTCAGATTCAGAGCTCCGTTAACCGTCGTGACACTTCCCCAGTTGCTTAAAAATGACCACACTCCCTCCACTTATATCCCTTCTAATAACAAACACTCCAAAAGCCAAAAATACAATAGGATCAGTTCATGGAAAGAGGTGCAATATATGGGGAGAGTAAGTTGAGTGTCCTAGCCAGAAGACTTTGCTCAAGAGGCCTAATCCTATCAGCTCTATTTAGAGACAGGATAGAAATACCCAAAGGCAACATGCTAAACCTATTAACAGACAATAAACCCTTGTCAGACTATTACAGTCTGTGTGAAGGAGAAACTACTGTACTTCTGTGAACTGCCCCCCAACAGGTGATTGTTTTCCTGCTATTTAAACAAGTACATGCAAACATGTCTTTCAGATGCTGCGTCCCCACAACTATTTCAGTTCATTAAAGAGCTCTTGTGTCTAAGTAGAAAGTCTGAGACAATGGATATGATCTGAGAAGTCATGTCTGTCTTGCAGGTATATTATCTATTTCTGCATGTAAATATATTTTGCAGCAGGTCGGCATAAGGTCAATCATGCACCAAGTAGGTCAAACTCTGATATGAAAACTCTCTGTGCCGGCCCCTGCTGCTGCTGCTACTGCTGCTGCTTGTGCTGCTCAATACATAATGCATGACAATCTAACGGAGCCCACAGTCGCTCTTTCACAGGCAATGGACTGAACAGTGTTTATATAAAACATTGCCCTCATCAGCGCAGGTCCTCAGCACAGATTAGACACATGACTAAGCCATGGCGCCTGAAACATTTAACACCTGAGACAGTAAGCTTTCAGAGCGAGACAGACGTCCATGCAGCAGGGGCGTAGATCGGAATCACCCTGCATTTCATCGTGAATGCTTGAATTGTTGAGATTGCATCTAATAGCCCACCTGTCTGATGCTATAAGTACTGTATGCCCCCTTTGCACTCTCCTGTACAAGGTGTAAGTAGCTAGTTCCGACAGTGCATCCTGATATCATTATTGTGCGTCTGATGTGCACAGGATGTGTACTGTGTACCACCTGCATTTTTATGCATCAACACAGAAGCAATTTCCCCTCTAACAAAATAATCATTTAATGTAACAGTGCCAGGCCTGCAAGGCTATTAGTAAGCTCTCTCTCAAACTGTAATAGCACTCTCTGCAAAAATACATGTATAGAAACTGTCTCATTCCCACTTTCTTAATTTGAGGACATCATCTCCCAAGCGTGAAGCAGTTCTCTCAGTGCATTCACTAAAATATATGGTTATTTTAACAGATGAGAGGCTGTAATCTGGAGTGTTTCACATTCTCACCTCCACGTTTTTTGCTTCTTGTCGAGCTTCGGGCACTCCCTTGTCCATCCGTCCTACTCCTCCCCACACAGCCTCCCATCACTGTCCCTACATTCCACACCAAGGAGAAAAAGCATCAGTCCGTCTGTATCATATTTGCCATACAGTCGAATACAAATGCTTCTTAATGCATATGTGGTAATGAGGATGAACAAACAGTTAATGATGATGTCAAATTAAGAGCCTCGTATGAAAAGCATCATCAGGGCATGATGACAGCTCAGCAGTCCTTGTTCCTGTGAGGTCAGACCAGCCGCGATGTTTATGTCACGTGTACTGCCAGCTGACGGAGACACGCGCCTGAACCTCATGCCACCCTTGCTCTGATTTTTCATTAACATATATTTATTTTAACATGTGTTCATGCAGCATTACAATTTATGTTATGTGTAATTTAAAATGTGTATTTCCGATGTGATTTGATTGATTTGCAGTCTTATCAGTCACGGGCCTTTTGATATTTCAGTATTTAAATTTTACATTTTTTTTTTTTTTTTTTTTAAAGTGATTCATTTTGCCTACCGGAAATCCAGTCTGCTAAATTATGCATCCGTCTGCAGTTTGCTTGCCACATCCGAACTTGCTTCCAAGTGAAGTTATCACTGGATCCTGACGCGACGATGAGCAGAAGGTGCGAGTCAGCAGGTTGACAGACACAAACTGGGAGCAGTCTGTCCGTACAGGACTCGCGGGCTCTGCAGAGCCTCCAGGAAATCTCAACAGCTTCTCCAAATTAAAAGAAAAACTGAAATCAATGTCCCTATTCCCCCCGAATCATAATGAATGAAGCTCACCCGCACAATCCGTTTCCACTGAGCTAGAACTAAATCCTTGTCAGTCTGCACGCATGCGCATCTTAGACCAATTATCTATCTTTCGTCACTTTCACCAGAATAAGAGCGGAAGCTGTTACTCCTTCACAATAATAGTACCGATTGTAATTAACCATTCAGTTTGCAAACAAGCAGAATATTAAAATAGGATCACTGAAAACATCAGTATTTACGATAAACATGTTTTTCAAAAATGTAAAATCAATGTTAGGAGTTACTGCGCAATATACATTTGTATTCTTTAACGAGGGTTTTGGTTTGAAGTGTAGGGCGGAAATTGTTGGGTTTTTTGTTGTTGTTGTTGTTATGGTCACTTGATGTTTCTCCAGAGCCAAAGAAGGCTACATCTTAACATGATCTTATCCCTTTTCATAAAATCTGGCATTTGCAATAAAACACACACCTGAACTTTTATATACCTTAGAAATTAAGAAATCGGATTTTGCTGGTGTTCCTCAAAAACCAAATATTGAGCAAAAAGTTTGACTTCTTTAAAGTCATTACCTATTTGGAATAAACCTGTGTGGAACCAGCATAATATACTGCAACCTACAAACATGTCAGTTCAATAAGTTTACTATCTATCTAACTAGCAAGTTCAAATTTGTACTGGATTATGTTTTATCTTTTTCTGAGAACAGGGTAATCCTGCTTGATTTAATCTTGGCAGAAAAATTCAGTTAACTCTATATTGATTATCCATTGAAGGAAAGCAACATCATATATACATATATCATAGTGTATGCAAGTAAGGGTAAAAACAGAAACAGCTAACACTACAACTAAGCTCAGGTGCCTGATAAGGATGAGGGTTAGCCTTTGCCTTTGGAACAACTTCAGCCTTCCACAGAGCAAAGTCACATGTAAGTCCTGAAGAGAGCATGTGTGCTTGTGTGTGTGTGCTTGTGTGTGCTTGTGTGTGTGTGTGTGTGTGTGTGTGTTTGTGTGTGTATGTGTGTAAAATACTTCATTATTCCTCATGAAGTCAAGCATCCTAATGGGTTAATGTAAGAAAAATGTACTTGGAATAAATAAAAATGAGATGAAAGGTCATGAAAGCATGCCTTCACGAAAACAGTGAATTTGTTCACGAGTGTGTATAAAGGAGTCTTACCATCTTGGAATAAGAGCACATAATGAAGTTATGGACACACTTGCACCACACTGAGGTATAATCAATTATCCTAAGCCATTTCTGACCAAACTTGACATGTCAAACACTGACATCTGCTGGAAGATTGAATATTGACAGGTGTGTGTGTATGTGTGTACTCTGTGTCAGATAGAGTGGGCGGGTGTGATGACCAGGGTGAGAGGGTTGGAATCAGACTGAAATCTGTTATCATCCTTTAATCTCTTCTCTTTATATGACAACCTTTCTTTTACATTTTCCTCTGAACTGACAATACCGGCACCCACTCTCTAACTGCCATTTTATCAAATATTTATCCCATTCCTTTCTACAACATACCTTACACATCATTTCATGCCAGCGAGATTTTGCTCAAACGCCCAATATGTCATTCAGAATGTAACCTTTCATACGCATCTCAGTTTACGCTCCTCTACTAGTAGCATGTCTCTGGGTCTGTCTGTGTAAGTAACATTGTGACATAACACAGGAGATGGAGCAAAAAACCTAATCCAGATGTGTAGGCATTGATGCCTACTTTAGAATTTCCAGAGTGAAAATGTTTCCTTTTAAGTTTGCTGTACAAAAATGAAATCTGTGTATGTGTAATAATAATGTGTGTCTTTAGTTATAAGTAAATACTGACAGCATAAATTTAAATAAAGCAAGTTAAAAAGATTTATTAACTTAACAGGTACAAAATACAGATAAATAACACATTTACATGATAATGTAGTGTTCCTTGAAAGTTCTAATTAAATGATAATATTGGACTGGAAAGTGCAAATGGTATACCAAGTATGGAAGTGGAGGTGTTGAGATGAACCATTTTGTCCAAAAACTTTTTGGCTTTTTTTTTTTTTTTAGTTTTAGTTTTTTAGACAAATGTCAGCTTGGGCAGAACAAGCAGAGATTGTCTGTTTCAAAAAAGAAAAGATTATTTTACAGGTACTTTAGTCCAATGATATGTCAGTCAGTACTTGAGGCTTGTAAAAATATCAAACCCATCGATAGCACAATGCTCATAGTCAAGAAAGACCAGTTTGTTAGTAAAACCCAGTAGAGAACAACTCATCCATGACACACTGCCTCTTCACTGCTGAAAAATGTAGACCATCAACCGCGAGCAATGCCACAGCAAGTTTTTGAGGTATTGGAGGTTGACACGACTCCAGTTGTATGGAGCTACCACGCAGGGATCCTTTAAGCCAACCAGATCAAATGACCAGAGGAGGTCGGACACAGAAAAGACTGCCGAAAGCAGGCTACAAGGATGCCTATGTAGAGTCTGTCATACAGGTATCAAGTCCTTTTTAACCGGGAAGATGTCCCACGTCAACCCATCACCGTACGGGGCATGTCCAGAGGGAAGGAGAACACGCGTCACCCAGTGACTACAGACAAAAGATAGAGCAACAAAGATCAACGGAGGTGACAAGAAGTACAAGGTTGTACTGGTCATAGATGATGCATGGCAACCTTAACAGAAAATCTCTACAAACATCAGAGACACACACCTTCTCTTCTCCACACCAAGGAAGATCTTCCAATTATTCAGCCTGCCATAGTTGAAAGGGTTTCTGTATACCTGGCAGAGCAGTGAAAGAATAGGACAAGAGGTCATTAAAAACTCATTATAGGTTTCTACCATTCAAACCAAAATGAACAAATTTCCTTTAATTGAGGGTTTGTGACTCATCATAAAGAATACCATGCAACTTATCACAACCTGAATTATTTTAACATGTAATTATCTATGCTCACCTTTCCCCATTTTGCCATTCGCTTTGTTTCTTTGCCATTAATGTGTCTTTCTATGCTGGTCTCTCCTCTGGATATGAGAACCGCATGCCAAATGGTCAGTGCTCCCAGTGCCACTCCCACTGTGCTGAGAGAAGAGAACACACTTCATTTGATCTGCTGCCAAGGCAATAAAAGACAACAACCGTGCCCCAGTTCTACATGACATACTGACGGTTAACAGTATGTGATTTACAGGAGTTGTAGGAAGAGTATGAAAGAAATCAATATACTTTAATGTTTTGTACTAACAGGAAGTGATAAAAGTCCTATCAAACAAATTGCAAACTTGATTTTATTTCTTATAAATGGCAAGGGACAACATGAAATGCATATTTTACCTGGTAAGCACCCACATGTAGATGATACTCTTATTAATCATCTTATCCTTAAACGTGTATGGTGGTGCAGATGTCTGATAGTTGGTCTTGACAAAAATAAAAAGAGCAAATATTATAAAACTAATCGATAAACAAGATACGATTAATGATGCTATTCTGTGAGAATTTTGAGACTATACCTGGCCAGGGGGGAGAAGCCCTATAAGAAGTGCCATCCCTGTTACCGGTACCCCTGGCTTGTCCATATCCAAATGCTTAAAGCGCTAATGGAACAGCCCGATTACACAAACCCGAGTGTTAAAGACAGAAACAAGCCAGTGTCAGTAAGGAACAGTTAAGCCCCTCAGAGAAGGACACCAGACATGGAGGAAAAGTAACAGACAACCTAACAAGCCTTAGAAGGGCAGAACACCAAGCAGGCCTACAGACAACTGCAGTCCAGTGTGGTGTAAGTCTGAGCATCTCACCTCAATAGCATTGTATGCATCTAGGAACAGGTTTCTGCCACTGATGCTACAATAAACACAGCCCAAGGTCATGAAGAGACAGAAGGAGAAGAAGTAACGGTGGTTAAAATGGCCCACGCAGTTATTCAACCACGCTGAGATGCAGTCATTAAGGTAAACCACCATGTCTTCATAGTCACATTATATGATTTCTGATACTACAAATATAATGTTAGCACAAAGGATACGACAATGATGGTCCATCTTCAGAATGCACCTGGGAAAGAAGAAGAGAATATTCAGTCTGATGCTTATATAGACAATTCTGCAAAGATTTTCCTTACTTAACACAAGGCTATCATACGGTAAATGTATGTGGAGCCCACCACCCGAGGGTTCTGGTGGTAGGCCTGGTTCTCGAGCCAGGCCTAGTGTAAGTCCATTATTCCACTAAGCAATTGATAGGAACCTTTTTTTCCAACAATTTCCCTTTGGTGGTCAAAAAAATATATAAATGGTCCAAATGAGGTAGCTAGCAAAACAATGTGATACTCCACAGATAAACCACTTAACTAAAGAAATAACAGAACAGAACAGAACAAAAATGACACTGACTCACCTGTTACAGATGCCACAGTGGTGTGTTCTTGCTGGTTTGGCTATGATGCATTTTTTGCAGACTGACACAAATGGAGTGTCATTTTTTTCCTGTTTGAATGAAGACATTTTTGTTGCATTACTAAATGTAAGTTTTATTCGAGCCCAGATTAGTCATGTCATTTGTAAACTGCACTGCAGAAAAGTGGATGTCTTACTGTCGGGGGATACCCAGGGGAGGTTTTGGCGGCTTTGTAGTAATGGAAAGCGATCATGATGAGGTTCCAGTGTCCATAACATACGTGCCAAGCAATCCATGCAGGGGAGTAAGTGTTGAGGACCAGGGGCAGTAGGACCACGTAGGCTATCACCACGATGGAGCTGGTCAGTATCACCACCAGACAAACGAACACCTTCCAGACAAAGACATTCAATATCCACAGAGAGCTTTGTTCAGAGAAAAACATAAAAACTCCCTGTAACTAATTAAATGAGCAAACAAACAAACACACACTCACCGTGCCAAACCAGCGGGTGACATAGTCCACAGTCCAAAACACTGGTTCAAAGACTGAGTCGAAAACCACATCTGAGTCAGTGAGGGAGTTAAAGTAAAGTGACTGCACCAGCAGTCTCATGTAACACCATGTTTCCCTAATCCACAGAGGCAGCCTGTTCCTCCCTCTCCTGATACATGACCGTGACCGCACACAGCGCAGCAGGTGGAGCATAGAGCTGGGACAACACCGCATCCTGCATCTGTGACAGGTGCACACCTGCAAAGAAAATAAGCAATCAACAGTAGACTCTCACAGTCTCACAGTTAACAATTATCACATAATCTGCTAATTATTTTCTCAATGAATCAATTGTTGGGTCAATAAAATATACAACAGTAAAAATGTCCATTTCAATTCTGTCAAGCCAAAGGTAAAGATATTCAGTTTATTATCACTTCAGTCACAGAAAGGCAGCACATCAATATAAATGGGTGGCTGTAAACAGACAGCATTAGGCATTTTAGCTTGAAAAACAACTTTCAATTCACTAATCCTCCTTCCTTTCAGCTGTAATCCAGTGTATTATATTAAACTTACCATATGCCGTATTTGAGAGCCCGTCAATTTGGGTTTTTTTTGCCTGTTAAGTTGATTATACAACTCCTGTCTGTGCCAGTTGACACTTAAACTTTATCAGGTACAGAAGCCAGAGCATTTGTAGGTGTATAAACCAGAAATACAGAGGAGTGTAGAAAATGGGCTGGCTCATGGGTTTATGGCATATGCTTAAAGTCTAGAAAGAGACAGCAATCTTGCTTTGCTGCATTCCAGACAGGGTGGAGCCTGGGTGGAGGTTTTAGTTAGTAGCTACCTCAGGTTAGAGGGGCAGTGGTCAGGAGTGGAGTTGACTTTTGTGATCAGTATCATTCAGCTTCACTTTATCAGACATTGATAGGTTATTCACAGACCAGTACAGGACATTTAGCTATAGCTGTCGCCTCACGAAAGACCTAACAATTTAATTGTGCATAAAACACAGTGCTTTGAATAGTCTCACAGAAACCTAACGCTTCCAAATCCCTTTTGTTTGGATGTCATACAGTGTTTTCCTACTCAAACATCCGACGCTGTAGGCTGCGGCTCATATTCTGATATATAATAACATTTCAGATTTATGTTAGGGAATACTCACTGTTCTATAAAAGCAAAAACACTGCCGGGAGCGGCCCTCCCGTCGACATTTTCAAAAGGAAGGCAAAAACGGGATTATTGCCACATATTAGCGTAGAACAGCAGCATCTGGGATCTTCTGTGACAGTTAACAGATCTGAATCCTGATCCGGAATTAGTGCGCATGCGCCAGAGGAGCGGCGAAAGGCACCATGGTAGTCAGAGTCAGGAATCAATTTGAACGTTTCAGATATGGATGGTTTACACTCATGTGCCCACGTATGAGGTGTTATAAGGCTCTAAACTTAATCTCACTTTAACGGATTTGTACCGGTTACTTTAATTCTTTAACAGAAATATAACAACCTGGGAGTCGGCGGCTATGGTTCTCGGAATTGTGGGATTTGTAGTTCTTAGACGCTCCTGCTAAGCTACACTTGCACGCCAGTGTGCTTGCCATGTGGAACCTGTAGTAAACGGTGATACCAACTTTCCAACCTCAACCTAACCGTGTGCGGTGTTGTTAGTCACCATGTCATTTTGTTTTAACTTCGACGTCCCAGCACAAACAATAAAACCGGACGACGTGGATGGAAATGGGCTGAAAAACGTAAAGAAAGACTATGCTGCTACATCTGTGAGTAACGTCAGTTCACTTTTAATGTGGTTAAAGTTAAATTATCCAAAGGACTCAGGGCTGTCAGTTTTCTCAGACCTGGGACTTCTGCAAACATGCATCTATTATTAAATGAAAGTATGTGCGTTTGCAGTGGCGTGTATAACTTTATGAGGCGGGGACTGTGAGGGGAAGAACAGGCCCCTTGGTAAGGCTTTAAAGGCTAAGACCTGACTTTTAATTTAGTAATAGCTTTATTATTGAAGGAACAACAACACTGCATTCCTATGTATTACAATGCAAAAGTAAGCTAAGGATAGCAGCAACACAAACAGAGCAAAATAATAAGATTATACGTAGATAATTGCATTTGGAAATTGTGCATAAGGTTCCATTCAAGTGATTTTTAACCCTGTCTATAAACTAGATTACATAAAAAATCAAATTAAAAAAGAATAGAGATGACAGAAAAACAACAACAACAACAATCTGGTCAACTGACAGAGGACTTGATACAGTTTCTAGACTGGATGGTGTGTAAGTGAAAACACCCATTAAAAGAGAGAAAGGTAATTCTTAAATTACATTATTAAGTAAGCTTAGGAAACTTCCTGGATTTTAATTTTATATGATTTAATGTGGTATTTGCCCAAAATGGATAATGTAACTTTTCAGATATATTTTGTTTGATATTTAATTTATTTTCCAGACTTGAGTTTAGAAAATCAAAGGACAGGGTAGAAGTGATTTGTCTAACGATAAATATAGACCTGTCTTCTGCTTCATTAGATGCAGGAAAAGTCAAAATATTTTGTGTTGCCTCTTGAATGGAGCACACAGGAAAACCAGAGAGTCACACACATACACACACACACACACACACACACACACACACTCACTCACTCACTCTATTCATATATACATAGTTCCATTGTGTGAGTAATTCCATCACAGTTAATCAACAATGAAAAGTCTTCAGCTAATTATGCTACTTCTTGAGTGTGTAGGTTGACAGACTCGGAGTGTTGACGTCACGAGAGCAGTGGCATGTCAATAAAGAGTCACTGTGGAAATCATACAAGTCCATACTGAGTTGTTATTGTTATGTCTCACCGCAAAGTTCAGTAGTTATCAAACCTCCAAAAACTTGTTTAACATTACCATTAGTTGTATTGGTTAGTAAGAATTAATAGTAAGTTAGGAAAGTACGTTAGTATGAGAAGTTACATGTTAAGTGACAGCTTTAATATTTTATTTTAATTGTTTTATTGAAATATGAACAGTGTTCATTTCGTGTTTTACATTTCTTAACTAAATTCCTATGAGGACCCAAAGGCACCATAATAATTTAAATCTGAAAAAATGCTGCGAGATATCTTTACTGTCAAATGTGCCTCAAGCCATAATACTTTCAATTTGAAACACGTGTCGTCTATGTAGCTCCTTTGTTACACAGTCATACATTCACGCAGAGCCCTCAGACACGTACGCAGCTGAGGGAAAACATTTGTTCCCTAACCATGCGCATGCTTTGTATTTTTCAGAAGCAGGATGATACCGAACCAGCTGAGCCACTAAAGGAGGCCAAAGAGCACCTTCCACCATCTGACCCACAGTTCCTCCTTATGGATGCTGTCTCTGAAACGGTTACCATTGGAGCTCTTCCCCCTCTCCACTTCCTCAATGAGACTGTTTTTGAGAAGACGGCCTCGGAAAGAGAGGATGTTGAGAAAATTCTCTCTCGCACTGCGGAGCAGAGATCTGATCTCATCCCTGGCGTGTACGAGGGAGGGCTGAAGGTGTGGGAGTGCACGTACGACCTTCTGGAGCTCATTGAGAAAGATGGAGAGACCTTTGGGGGGAAGGCAGTTTTAGATTTGGGCTGCGGTGCGGGGCTGTTGGGGATATTGGCTCTGAAGAGAGGAGCCAGAAACATCCACTTCCAAGATTATAACAGTACAGTTATTGAACAGCTCACAGTGCCAAATGTAATACTAAACTGCCAAGAGGATGATGACATAGAGAATGAAGATGACAAAGAAAGGAGGGGCAAGGGAAAAATACAAGAGGAAGATGGTTGTAAAAAGCAGTTGGAAGAGAAGCAAGAGGTAAAAGACGGCAGTCCATCTCCAAAGAAAAGAGCCGTGGACCTATCCCAGCATCCATTACTAGCTAAGTGTCGTTTTTTCTCTGGTGACTGGAGCACATTTCCTGCTGTGGTTCAAAAGACGGGCCAGCAACCCAAATATGATATAATACTCACCTCAGAGACGATCTACAACACGGCTTACTACCCTGCCCTCCATGATACCCTCCACAAACTGCTGGCACCAGATGGACTGGTCTACCTTGCCACCAAATCCCACTACTTTGGTGTTGGCGGCGGACTGCACCTGTTTGAGACTTTTGTGGAGCAGAGGGGTACTTTCTCTGTGGAGCACCTGTGGGATGGGGATGAAGGACTTCAGAGACATGTCGTAGTCCTACGTTTTAAAATGCCAAAGGACTGAGAGGGACTCTTGTGCTCTGTTAAAAGGGATTTTATTTCAGGAAAATAAAAATGATCCGGTTTGTGTTTTAGTCTTCTATATGAAGCCTGGATTGGCTCCAGCCCCCCATGATCTTCAAAGGATAAGCAGTGTAGCTAATGGATAGATGGATATATGAAACTTGTATAATGTATGTTAAGGCAACAGTGACAAAACAAGGAATAGCTGTAATAAAAAATGCTGTCTCATCTCCTATGTGCTCTTTGGTCACCTACACCTTCTCTCACTTCCTATATAGTAATTTGAATATGTCTGCCAGTAACTGAAGTACAGTTGAAAGTGGCTGTTACAGGTCTTTAGATGCATGGTGAGGAAAGAAAGGAAATGGGCTCAGTGACCTTTGCGAATGATTTCCCCAGTGTTCAAACAGCAGCATGAAAGCCAGGCTTGTTTCTGAAGTTCGGCGCAAAATGTCAATTGCAACTTATCCCACCAGCCCAAGGATGTAGTTTGAAAGTGGATTCTAGAGTCACTGCACATCAATGATGGGACTCTATGGGGTCTCTGTACCTCTTATTCTAGTAATGGTTCCTCCTGTTCCTTTCGGTTTTTACCTTAATTTAAATTTAGTTCATGATCTTAAGTGTTGCAAAACAAAAACCTCATGACACATTATTAGTATATACTACATCCTGGAAATACTTGCAAAAAATGCATCCAAGTACAAGAAGGGAACTAAGCTGTAATTTCTCCAAAACGATGAGGAATCCCCTTTTCATTCCAATCAAGAAAAGCCATTGAATTAATCTGACAGGACTTTTTTTTATGAGGAAGTATGCATCAGGTTCAGGCAAGTTTCTTGCATTTGAGGTGACTAGGTGAAGAGAATGAGGAAATCACAGGGTTTTTTACATGGTGACTGAACAGTGAGACTGAATATCAGTCTGCCCGCTCTTTTAAAAGTAGTGGGTTTTTACCCTGCTGACCTCATTTTGTCACATGCATCTGAGTGAGGTCAGTAAGTGTCACATCCTGGTCATGTTTGACTATGACCAGAGAGCATACAAAGTTATTTTTAGGAAGACAGTGTTATTGATAAACACCCCCTATCAGACATCACCTGAATAATGACTCCAGCTACACAAATATTCACATTAATTGACCTCATCCTGAACATGCCCATGACGCAAGTAGTATACACTGCTGTGCCGATAAATAATATTTAACAAAGATAAAACTGTTTTCTAGGAAACATGGTGTCACCAGCTCAAACATGACTGTGCATTTCAACACCCACACTGTGGGGACAGAATTTCCAATTGCATGTTAATATACTGTAGTGTTAAATGCTATTTCACTGTTACATTCATAACCAAACTAACCTAACCCAGTTTCTGTTTGCATATGCCTGGCCAGCAAACTTCCAGTGTGCCCACTTCGTCATCGTCTCTCATCTCGACAGCTGTTCATGGCCTGTGGGGGAATTCCTGGTTCCTCGAGTAGACACAGCCTTTCCCCTGCTTACTTTATGGGAACAGGGGGCAGGGCTAGTCAGATGGTTTTCCTCAGAAACTATTATGTGTTGATTCACTGTGAGGGGGCGTGCTGTTCACTCCCACTGTTTCCTTCTTACTGGGAAGTGACTCTCAGGCTTACCGTACAGAGGGAGTGTATGAAAAACAGATAGAGAGGAGGGAGGGAGGCTGATGGGTGATGTGAAAGGTGGTGGTATTTAAGGTTCTTTGCTCTGAATGTCAGACATTATGTAGTATCCTTCCTTGGAACAACTTGGAGGACATGGGAGAGCGAGCAGAACATGCAGGTGAACAGGGGAGAGATGGCTAACTGTATCTTCATTCGGCCTTGGAAAGACTTGCTGCTGATTCAACGCTAAAACATACTTTTGTTGAGATGGGACTGCTGAAGCGTGTTCAGAGCTCGACTCTGAAAGAGCACAGCCCTGGGAGGCCTTTATGAGGAAATGTATTTCTAATGTATCAAAGATCTGGAAGGAAAATCTTCAGTGAATGACTGGGGTAGGTATATCGGTAGAAAACTTTTTCAAACTGGTCAGATCATGGGCACATTTTATTTAAAACTACAAGCTACAAACCTTCAACATGTTTTAAGTTGTGAAATTTTTTTTTGAAAGAGGTAGAAGCTCTTACAAAGAAACACCAACTTCCACATTTTCTGAGCACAAGCAGATAAAGAGTGTTAATGTCATACTGTCATACTATGTTAGCCAATTTAGTGTTTGAATGAGAGCTGTTTCACTGAGTGCAGGCTGTAAGACTGGGTTAGTGTCCTCATGGGGGATTTTTTAGTCTGGATTGTCTAGTAACAGGCAAAAGAACTGGTTGTTTCCCAATCCAACTGCCAGAAAGATAGGAGTTTCCTGAATGTGTTCAGGTGTGGCCTTCCTCAGATCATTGTGCTCTACTGCGTGTATCCTAAAAGAATGTACACCCAAACTGAATAACCCACAGTGACTGAGATAACATTGAGGAGTTATCACACTCTACTGTCACTGTCAATATTAACTCCAGGCCTTGAAAGGAGAGGTTTTTATAGATGACGGAAGAGATCCTGTAATTCAGTGGACAAGAGTTAATATCAAACTTACTTTGGACGGTTTGAATACACCAATTGACCAACAGTATGTCAGTAATCTCACTGTCCCAAAGTTCTTCTCATGGGAGTGTACTGCAATAACTGATGAGTCATTTCATGTCTTGACCGAAGAGCACTATCACCACCATCTGATTCAGAGCTTGCATCAGCCCAGTGGACAGACTTTTATTTCAGTGGTTGTGAAGCATTTCCAGGAACACTTAGGCTAAGAAGATGGTTGGATTCCACAGATGACCCTGAAACTCTACATAGGCTCTGTCTAACCACAGAATTGGATCCATTCAATCACAACTGCATTCTGGAGGTTTGTTTTCCATGGTGGTTTTATTTCACTTACAATAAAACACCCCTAAATCTGGTGCCAATTTATGAAAAAGTATATATTTGAAATTATATATTGCACAATTGCATTACGCAAAAGCCAGCCATTATTAATTGCTGTTTAAGATCAACTTTAGTTGGCACTGTACTGACTTCTTGCACAATCTTCTGATGAAAGAAGTAGGGCTGATGATATCACCTCATCATTACCCTGCTTTTCTTTAGAAATAGGTATGGTCATGTGGGACTTAACCTCTACTTTTTTGTTGAATTTCTATAGTTTTTATGTTACTGGTTATAGACTATATGGTTAGATTATAGACTTTATTTTGGTTTTATCTCATTAATACGTAGGCAATAAGCTGAAAAGTTGACAAGAGTATAAAGAGGCCTGAGCTGAGTCAAAGGATTATAAACCATTCATTGATCAAGAGGCTTCACGAGGACCACATTTTGATAAGTGCTCTACTATGAGAACTGAATTCCATAGATGGGGGCATCTTCAGGTGTCATCTATGGGCTCAGTTCTTTTGGCATGGTACTGGTTTGTCAGCCTTACTGCACAGCACTAAAGCGTGGGTTTACGGTTGATTACTTTTTGTTTGTATATGTTTGTGTATGTTGTTTGAGTAAATATATATATATATATATATATATATATGTTAACTGTCTTGAAGTGATGCATAAGAAGTTCATTTGAAATTGTGTCTAATATTACTGTGAGTAAAATAAACACATTTCTAAATTATGGATCAGAGTTTATCAAAGTTAATGTTAAACATATTGTATTTTGTTAATAAAGTAAATCAAAGTGAATTATTTGAATTATTTTCTTTTGTAATTTATTAACTCTCATAACATTTTGTTTGAGTTTTAAAATATTGCAACATTTAGGTTATAGATTTCACAAGAATACAAGGCAAGGGCTGCCATGCTTCATACATGTGGACCTCTTTTATAACTGCAGTTCTTATCTAGTTCCATGAAATCTGCAGTCATGGTAATGGCAGTTAGCTAGATTATCTATAAATAATATGATCCAATACCACAGCTGATGTCCTTTTCAATTACAACATCGCTGAAGAAGGGGTATGAGGAACCTAACAAAATTTCCAGCTAAAACTACTCAAGTATAAAACAGCATATATCGGTGTTAAGGAGAAGTAGACTCAAGGTAAAAGTAGACCAGTGCTAGTTTAAAGCAGTTATTTTAAGGTACCTGTAGTGTCTCAGTCATTCTGGGATATGCTGTTCACACTACACACAACCTTTCTGACGACCTCTGTTAGCACCATGACTGGACTATACACCCTTTCCATTCTCCCACCAAGAAAGTTTTCCCTCAGTCCAAACCCTGTTCTGGCGTTGAAGCCATAGTGGTCGGGGTGGAAATTAAGCCGCAGGGACCAAAGATGCCAGATTTGCACACATCTACCACATGGGTTGAACAGCAACACAAGAGAGGGCTCACAGTGGTTTTATTATTCACCCTCATGGTTGAATCTTAAAATTGTGGCCTCCAGATATGGCAGTGTATAATGTGTGGTGGTGATCAGCAGAAAAGGGCAGCCGGTATTGTCCCACTGCAATGGAAACATTGCTCTGCTGTAGCATGTAGCAAAGTAATATGTATGAGGAAATCAAAGCATAAAGAGGAAATGTGTGAAGAATGGACAACACCCTGATACCATCCAGGCAGGTCTAAATTATCTTTGCCTTGCATGAAAAAAACCTGTTGGCTGATTAAAAAAAAAAAAAAAAAAAGGAAAAAGAAAAAACTACTACATTCAGCATTACGGAGGAGATGGCAATACCATAATTATCTTTTATGAGGGAAGTAATAAAAAACACCCTCAGGTCCCTCAGCTCAGCATGTTGTTGTTAGTTTTTTTTATTGATGTGTCTGCTGATATATATTTCCATTTTTCTGAGATTTTCTGAGACATTTACATTTGATTGAACAAATTGGCATCCATTTCCTGTTATCACTCACGTGGGATACAATAAGGCCTCTGTCATGTAGCCCAAAGATTACAGTATTCAGGCAGCAGAAAAACAAGTGGGGTAAATCTAAATCTTGATAATGTTCAATGAATAGCCCCAGCAGACAAGCACTCTCCCACCAACATTACAGATATTCTAGATTCTAGTTCTATATAAATTAGTTTAATGCAGGATTTTTATTCAAAATATAAACTACACAGCAAACTAATTTACAGCATAGTGGAAAGACCAATAATCCAGCCACTGCACACTGGCCAAAGGCTATGACGTCTTCAAATTAATGATGTTTCTCTGACAGGTTTGACTGAAACCTTTAAGAAACCCTTGCTACACTTGCTTCAGAATGAAATATTTACTTGACGTTTTCTTTGCTGATTATGATGTTTATTGGATCATTATTTGCAACTGCATGATATAATATATAATCGTATAGGCTCGCAATTGCCATTTTTATGTGTGATGAATACTTTAGATAAGCTACTTTAAGTACATTTTGCCATTTTGTCTACTACTGGGCAACTGGAGTAAAATTTTGAATGCAGGATTTAAGTGAAGTATTTATACATTTTAGAATTGTTGCTTATACTTCAGTAAATGATTTGAATAATACCTCTTCAACTACTGGTTACTTTAGCTCTGCTGTGAAGATCAATTTGGCCTATGCATCCATCATTTGGCCCCTGAAAAACATTGAAGACCGGACCCTAAAATCACGCCTTCCTTTTGTTTGATTGACAGTGTATCGACCAATCAAAATAATCTACAAATCTATACAAACTTAAACCACCTTTCTCATTGGTTATTACTGCCGTCAGTCAATGACGTCAGGACCTCCATCTAACCAATGGTTAGGCACTTGGTCTTTTTTTTTTTTTTTTTAGTAGAGGATGAGCAACAGGCTGGGCTCCTTCTGTGTGTAGCTCAACGAACCGAGTTAAACTGTTTACTGTTAGACAACATTACTAGTGTGAAGCCTACATTGTTTAGTGTTGTCTCTTTTTGTTGAAGTGGCAGTAAGTGGAGGAAGATACCTGCATTCACGTTGTTTTTTTAAATAGATAACCAGATTTGTTCGAGGCCGTGGCATGGATGAGGTACGGCCTACCAGTGGTGCTCAAGCCCACGGGCTGGTGCCGCTGTTTCCTCCCGGACTGCAGGCTATCTACGGGGAATGCCGGCGACTCTACCCCGAGCAAGCCAACCCGCTTCAAGTAACAGCCATTGTTAAATACTGGTAGGTAACCCGTTCTGTTGTTGCTTGTCTGATATCTCTGCAGGTACTGCGTTTGTGGGACATGTTTATGTAGGGATGGCAAGGGTCTAGCCAACAATTAGCTTAGCTGCCAAGCTAACGTTTCAGCCAACTAAATCCAGGAACCAAACTTTAGGTAACGGCTGCTGTTGTGTGGAGTTTGAGGTGTCAGTACCAGGCTATACTAGCCTAATTAAAACATATTCATTTGAATGTATCTCACTACTTGGATAAAAGTTATTGCCTCCCAGGTAAGCCAACAGTGTGTACATGGGTGAACCGAAAAGTAACTGCAGTCCATTGACAGAAATAAAAAATTTTGATATGGCTGATGGTTTTCATTTTATGCTTCTCGCAGGTTAGGGGGACCAGACCCGTTAGACTACATCAGTATGTATAGGAATATGGGCTGTCCAGCTCAGGACATCCAGGAGCATTGGCACTATGTCAGCTTTGGACTGAGTGACCTGTATGGGGATAATAGGGTTCATGAGTAAGTACACTAATGTAACAACTTGACTTCCAGTTGCCCTGGGGAGTTGGTGCAAATTCAACACACATTTGATGACAAAGATGAAGAGCTTCATTGATCTCTTTTGCATTGAATTTATTTAAAATTTTCAAAAATGATGGAAATTGGTACATCCCATTGCCTTTGTCAGGAGCCCTTTCACAGTATTAACACTACACCTAATGACCCTCTATTATTGCTATTATTCTGGAGCATGCTGTTGATCTTGAGAAGCAGTGGGATTTCCACGACCTTCATGTATATAAAAGAGAATAAAAGTACTGTTGCTTGCCTGTGTGTGTCAGATTCACAGGGGCAGACGGACCCAGTGGATTTGGCTTTGAGCTCACCTTTAGACTCAAAAGAGAAACGGGGGAGACAGCACCACCAACCTGGCCTGCTGAGCTCATGCAAGGCTTGGCTCGCTACGTGTTCCAGTCAGGTAAGAGCACAACGTTTAGGGGTGAAAAACACAAAACAGTGGTATTTATGTTTTGCATCTTTGCATGGAGTAAGCAACACATTAAAAACCAAGAGGTCCAGGCAAGTCATGTAATGTCTACTACATTGATTAAAAGTATAAATTACTTTGAAAAACATTATTATGACCACTTTTGCAGTAATAATGATGGAGGAATAGGAGAATACTTACTAATTGATGTTCCAATGATAGGGAAGCTATTTAGATTTATCATATTAAAAACATTTGGTTTTAAAATGGAGAAGGCTATTGCTTTTCTTAGTTTAGCTTAGTTTTTAGCCACTAGTCAGATTGAACAGGCAGTTTTGAGACATGAATTTGGTCTCTGGAGATGTTGTTTATCATTTAATGTTATTTTAGCCACTTTAAGAAGGAAATGATTAATTGATCAATCAATAATATCACTGACCAATTAAGAGGTTATAAAAAACATTGCTTTACATTCTTCGTACTGCACCTAGAAACGTTTTGTCAAAGAGTAATGATTTTCTCATCGAGTCACCATTTCTTAATAGACTAGTAAATGATTTATCTGCACTGGTTTTGATAGATCAACTCTCCTTTTGCTGCGGTTGCCATGCCTTCTTTTCAAGTCTTTGTGAATGTGAGGAATTTGGTCTTTGTAAAAATAGCTTGTAATTCCACTGATACATGTAAACATGCATGAATAGAGGAGTCTGCTGTCAGCAAAGGTCTTAAGTTTCGTTTACATCATTTGTGTTTGTTGGAGCTCTGGGTATTGACAGGAAGTCTAATTTCCCCTTTCTTTCCCTTTACCATTTTAATAGGATTATTTTTTATGGATGGCAAACAAGAGCACTGTTGTAGTGTGTGAATGTTTACTGTGTGTAAGAGAAATGGGTATATACTGATCTGCTAAGTTCTTTAAATCCTTCAGTTGTGTATATAACGTACACAACAAAGTGTGGTTGAGCTCAGAGGGAGCATTTAAAAGCCACGCAGAAAGAGAAGAGGGCTATTCTCTCCAGGCTCCCCTCTCCTTTCCATCCAACCCTCCTCTACTCTCCAGCTGGGGTCAATTTGCGCGTGGGTGGGCTAGGCCCCTGAGCTAAATGAATGCTGATTCCTGGCCATCATCCCCCTCATTTTTCTCCTGCAGCAAATCTGGACTGGGTGGATGTTACCTCCCAAGCAGATTCCTCAGATGGAAATGTAGTTTTTATGTTTTGTTTTTGTTTTTTTTGTTTTGATTTCTCCCTCTCTCTCTCTCTTACCCAAGCTCATTCTTTGCTGATCTGTGTCCCCTTTTTTCCTGATACTGTAACTTCCCCTCAGAAATTCTGTTCCGTCAAATAATGAAAAGCAGGAGAGCACGTGTTTCTCAAGGCTGGTTGAGGGTACAGGCCCAAATGCAATTTAGACAATTTAAAACAACATATTTTGTCATACTCTAAAATGTATGTCTACTCTTGTTCTCTCTTGTACAGAAAACACATTTTGTAGTGGCGACCATGTATCGTGGCACAATCCACTAGACAACAGTGAATCTCGTATCCAGCATATGTTGCTTACTGAGGACCCACAGATGCAGCCAGTTCATACGCCATTTGGCGCAGTGAGCTTTCTCCAGGTGAGTTCAAATATGTGATATTCACACAGCGTAAATAACTTCACATGATGCACTTTTGGGATCTGGACAAAACATGGACCAACATTAGAGGAGATGAGGATGCCAGTAGCCCTGCAATTTAATATCAGAGATGATAAACTAAAACAATAAAAGTCAACACGTGAAAGAAAAACCTTTGCCTAATCTAAATAGTTTTATTGTCCAGTAAAATAATGGATCTTTGGAGCCCAGCAGTGTTTGTACACTGATCTGCCTTTAAGTTTAAGAAAAAATAAGTTAATACAGTATGTGTATTATCAGTCCCAGGGCAACAAGCAGACTGGCACATCAACAATCATATTGCTGTGTCTGTTTTCTCTTTATATCACATCAGCTGAACTGTTGAATGAATACATTGCTATACATCTGACTAAACCGATTGTGACATTTAGTCAATATTACATGGTAGTACCAAACATTTGTAGAAATGCTGAAACAGCCTTATCGATTTAGTTTTCGTTCTTACCAATTAAAATGAAAGCAGCAACAACAGTAAGAAAGACTCTGAAACATTATACAGTAACATGATTGTAGACCACCCTCCAATGCTGTGCACCGTCTCTTGTAGATTGTGGGTGTATGCACAGAGGAGCTACAGGCAGCCCAACAGTGGAACGGTCAAGGCATCCTGGAGCTGATGCGTGGAGTCAAAGTGTGAGTAGACCTATGTATTAGCACATGATTCAGGCTCGATTACGGAGCCATGTTTTAGGTTTGAAAACAATACTTTAGATATTGGGTTATGCTATTTCTCATTGGTTTTTATTTTTTTGGTTAACTCTGTTTCATAAGTGATTGTTGATTAGTTAGGTTAGTTCTCTGTTTCATAGCTTAGGATTGCTATGTCAACATAAATGTCAGTCTTAGAAATTTTAGTTTGTGATGAGAAACTCAGAATTTAGATGTGCAGTAAATATAACTTAACTTGCTTCAAGACACTATCTGTTTTTTGTAAGTGCATTTGTGTGTGAACTGAAGTAAAAACAGAAAAGACCACTCCACTGTAACACATATGGCATTCAGTCTGCAAACACATTGTGAGCAGCAGAGTAAAGAAGTAGTTCCTTGTCCATTTATTAACTTTGTGTGTTTAACTTGAGGTTAACGCAGACCTGGACTAATGTTGATGATCGTCCTGTGTACAGAGCTGGTGGCCCCTGGCTAATCACAGATATGAGGAGAGGGGAGACCATTTTTGACATCGACCCACACCTACAAGTAAGGCTTTATTAAGTTCTTACATCCAGCTTAGGGCACTATATTTCCTTTATACAGTGTGAGATTAGGGGTATGTATTATATAAAAATGATGCATTAACTTTTTAAAAGGTATTGCAGTCCACTATTATGTTGTGCAAGGGGTTTATTGTGAAGCTCTGTGTTTGGATAGATGCCCAGTAAAGGGAACTGGGTGAAAAAGTTGAGCTACATTGTAAAGAGTTAAGTTTAAGGAAAGTGATTGTCCATATACAAAGATATAAACAGATAAAAGAAAGCTATTTTTAACTTGGCCTCGACAAGGTCAAGAATTTGTCCTGGGTATCAGCCCTGATATGTTTTAGGGTTTTGGAAGTATACCACTTTCATGGTTTACCATTGTGTGAAAACTGCTGGTTATCATACCATGTACATTTGCTTATTACAGGTATTGAAAAAAAGTGAGAGTGATCTCATCAGTCTCCATCCCGGAAAAAGAAATTGGGAGATAATCCTTGCATCGTCTTCTTAATCAACTGGTCTTGGATCTTAATCTCTTTGTACCTTGTGCCTTTTAGTATGTTGACCTTGATCTGGTATTTCCATGGCTTCAAGATTATCAAGTGTGGATATTTGTCTTTCTTTTGCTTGACACTGAGTCAGTGGCATCATTCCAAATCCTTGTTATTTCTACTCCTAATTTCACCAATATCAGATTGACCCGATAATTAGTTAAACTGACTCCCTCTTCCTCTTCTGGCAGGTTGAGGATTCTAATGTTGTTTTTTTCTCATTCTATTTTCCTGATAATACATCTCATCTGACAAGCATTACAGCTGTTTTTCCACAGAAACTTTCCTCTTGTCTTGTGAATGCACGCCTTGAGCGAGGACGTCAAAGACAATGGACTAAATTTACTTGTCGAATGATTCATCTTCATTTTTAGCAGATTTGACTTTGTGTTCAGCCAATATCAGCATAAATAGTATTTTCCCTATGTTTTGCTGGATACCATTTACCTGTTCATTACTGTCCCTGGCATCGCCATGTTTTTTATTCTCTTTGTTTCTGGCCTTCCGGGACATTGTTGATTTGATTGTTCTTGTTTCTCAGAACTCACAAACTCGTTAGATCTCTCAAATCTTTTACCATTATAAACTTGGAACTCCAATCTATCTTCTTGATTCCATGCAGATTAATCTTCTGGATATTTATTATAGCTCAGTTTAGGCACAGCTTTTCTTAGAGCTACTAGCGTGGGATCACTTTGGATATCCCAAAATGAATGAGGGTACATGGAGAAACCACATCAAACATATGCACCCATCTTTGATATCCTGAACGAAAAAACATGAATGTTGTTCATTAATTGTTCATATCGAAATAATTTCCCATATCCTGCCTCCAGGTTACATCTGCATTGTCTGGTCGATTGGTAACCTACGACTTACTAACAGATACACACTGACCCCGATCTGGCCACATAATGAAACACACACGAACTTTCCTGGTTCGGGGGGGCTGAGTGTGTGTGAGTTTAAGTTACAGCACCAACAGTAAATTGGCAACTGTTTTGTTAATCGATAAACTTGTACATTATTTTTCTCTCTGACTGTATTAAGAACCCTCTGTTATCGCATAAATCTTTATGCAGTGTCCTCTCATTTCTGAAAATGTTAACTATATGTGAGCTAGTGTTAATGATTGCGTATATTTCTTGCTCATCTAAGCAGGAGAGAGTGGACCAGGGTATCGAGACAGAGGGCTCTAACCTGAGCGGGGTGAGCGCCAAGTGTGTTTGGGACGATCTGAGTCGACCGCCAGAGGATGAGGAGGACAGCCGATCCATCTGCATAGGATCACAGCCACGCAGGCTCTCAGACAAAGGTATACCAAGTCCCAAAGGAACGAATAGAGTAGATCCTCTAATTAAGACTGAGCATGGTGTGATAATTCCATGCTGATCTTTGTGTGTGTGTTGACAGACACAGAGCAGATCAGGGAGACCCTGAGAAAAGGACTGGAGTTTAACAGCAAGGCAGCACTACCACCCATCAACACCCAGAGACAGAGTCATGAGAGACCTCAGTGAGTCTTCCTCCCACATACCAACACACACAAAAAAAACATGGGTTCAGCTCAGCACAAAGGTTGCACCAGGATGACTCCTTCCACATTGTGCAGTGACTCACGGTGCATTTGACATCTGAATTTTTATCACCATTGTGTTTTAGCTACTAGCATAATATGGTGGTGTGTCACTATCCTGTAGCTGTTTTTCTGTGGAATTCATTGCGTCTGCTGCAGAATCAGGTAACAGTTTCTGAAAGTCGTTGTGAAATCTGTGGCTGTACACTCACATATACATACACAGGCCAAAGAGCTATTGTTTCCTTCACACTGGCCGTTTCTCACAGACAGCCGTCTTCTCATTGCTGATTGTACCATTTCTCACTTCCTCACTTACATTTTCCTTCCACCTTTCTTTTCTGTTCATTGTCCGTTTCTCAGGAGTCGGAAAGACAGTTTGGAGAGTGAGAGTTCAGCAGCCATTGTTCCACATGAGTTGGTCCGAACACGTCAGTTGGAGAGCGTCCATTTGAAATTCAACCAAGAGTCAGGCACACTGCTGCCCCTCTGCCTGCGGTACTGCACTACACCTTCCACCCACACACGATATTTACCCTTTGGGAATGCCTGTAAGACAAACGGATAAACAAAAAGTCCAAACTTTCATGTAGATTGGGTGTGGCAGTATGTCTTAATAAAACACCAGAGAAAAAACACAGATGATGCCAGTTTCTCAGACGTTCAGTAGGGACTTTCTGCGAGTCAGCTCCAAACTCTTGATTGTCCTCCTCACACGTTTGCTTTGATGTTACTTCAAACTGTCACAAAAATAAAAAACTCGCTATTTATTATAATGTTCAGTGCTATTTTAAGAAAATCGAATTTTCAAAGTAAACATAAATAAACATAAACCTGTGTCATGAATAAAGTGACCGTTATTCATTTATTGTTGGTCACTTTTAACCTAAGGAGGGGATAAGGACTCTGGTCCCCTGTACTTGCCTGGCATGTTTTGTGTAAATAGGTTTGCTGTTTTTACCTCTTTTCTGATCCTTAACCAAGGGAAGCCAGTAAAGGTTACTACTGTACATTGATAATTGAATCACTGGAGTCAACATAGTTCATGCACAATGACTAGTTAGTTAACTTATCAAACAATATCTAGAAAACTGTTTTATTAGTATCTGTGTTCATTTATTACAAAATACTTGCCTGTTTCTACATGTCTACAATTACTCAGGGAAATATTTCTTTTAAGTCAAACAAGGAAACTTGCAACATTACATTTAATTTGTGATTATAATATCATGCAAACATTTTTATTTTTGCATTGTCTACCTTCAACAGGAAAACTCTTTAAAGCTTCACAAAATCACAGAAATGCTTTGAAAAAGCTTGACAGTAATTGTCATATGGAAAGAGAAATGAAAACACACATTATACACTTGTAATGAACTTTGCACTTCATGCTGTACTGTATTTAATCTTTTACAGGGGCCGGTTGCTCCATGGGAGACATTTCACTTACAAAAGTATCAATGGAGACACAGCCATTACATTTGTGTCTACAGGAGTTGAA
The DNA here is from genome assembly GCF_002260705.1 of Seriola dumerili. Taxonomy (NCBI): domain Eukaryota; kingdom Metazoa; phylum Chordata; class Actinopteri; order Carangiformes; family Carangidae; genus Seriola; species Seriola dumerili. Next base: position 398,994 of record NW_019174279.1, on the reverse strand, counting down.
GGAGCTTTTGCTACTGAGGAGCATCCATATGCAGCCCACGGCCCCTGGCTTCAGGTATACACCCACAGACTCTCACATAAACTCATTTTCCATTTTGTGCTTTCATATTTAATGTATGTTTTGGACTTTCTGCTCTCCCCGTATAGATATTGTTGACTGAAGAGTTTGTGGAGCAGATGCTTGGGGATTTACAGGAACTTAACACTCGTGAGGAGGTAAGTAAAAAAAAAGTAAGTATTTTGACTTTTATTTTCAGTTTTGTTTTCTTCAACTTGCCTGCCTGTTTAACCTTGTGTATCCTTTCCATTTGTATAGACAAAGTTACCAAAGGAGTACAGTTGGCCAGAGAAGAAGCTGAAGATCTCTGTTCTACCAGACTCTGTGTTTGATAATCCACTCCAGTGAGACCGAGACACTTAATCACTAGAAAATACCAACAATACCTTCAAACACACACTTCGGGGGGTGGGGGCATCATGAACAGGAAGGCTCCCAGGACATGCAGCGACCCTGAGGGTGCACAGATATGTTGTTCCCACAGTGGACGGCCTGAGACTGTTTCATCCCTTAAGATGATCTGACTTCTAACTGTTACTGCATTCTCCGACTATCCCCACTGTTAACAACATTTCTCTGAGACTTGAATGCTTTTGAAAATGTCAAGCCAGCCTGTCCAGATGGTTGACCTGTTAGAACAATCATTATATGTGACATACCAGCTGTAGGGCAAAACAGGATGTTGTCATCCCTCCAGTAAGGCCTGCCAGGTCCAACATATACGTCACAAATGCAGTTGAGCATGCATCCTGTGATCACCAGACATTATATCCCAAGCAATAAATGAGGTGCCGTTCTCAAACTACTTTTATTCTATTTATTCCAGTGGCCTTAGAAAGGGCAGAAAAGTCCATTCTATCAGTATTGTTTTCAATTGAGCTAATGTGTATAGTATTTACAAATGCTGGACATTTTTCTCTTATGTGTTTGTGGTCATACCAAAGTTATAACTGTTGGCAGTCCACTGCCAGTACTGTCTGTGTCTCAAATGTGTCATGATTCTGAGAGAATGACATGACAGGCTGAACTATTATTAACTACTATTCACTGCCTGTTTGACTGGGACAACCAAACAAGCATCTGAACCTTTTTCTTAGATATTTGGCAAATGCTGCAGGTATAACCACCTCTACCCCCTGTGCCAAGAACATGACTCCCATATTGAGTAATCATTTTTTGAATATGTCTTCTTTCAGATTTTCCATGCTTGATGATACATGTTTTAGAGTGATGAGATGAAATCCATCAAGTCCGTTGTAAATGTGCAAAGAGTAGGAATCTGTGTGTAGTGTCCTCTCTCAATGTGTTGTCTTTCGGGGCCCACAAAATATTAAATTTTTTTTTTTTTTATCAGTAGGACCTGCTTGAAAGTTGGAGTAAAATTCCTCAGTGCCCTGTGCTGAAAAGGACCACATTCTCTGTTGACTCTTGCCTTCAGCTCCCCTGGATTGTTCAGAAACATCACTTTGATTCTAGGCCGCTGCGTTCACTGGCTTGCATTTCTGATGCTGTCATTGCATTCCATGTTAACACCAAATCAAAGAAAAGACTACTTTTACTACAATGTCCTCTTACAAAAATGTACTCTTATACAATCTTATTTTTGTTTGTTTTTTTTGTTTTGTTTTTTCCAGAGTGACGAAATTTAGACATTGTTGATATGGTATTTTGTAATTGCTATCTTATTGACTGAACTGGCTGATTGTAATCCCAAGTGCATTAAAGAGTGTAGATATTTACACAAATAAAGCTGGAACACTAATGCAGAATTACAGAGGAACTTGTTTCTTAAAACGTGTTTATGTGAACACAGCATATTATGTCTATTTATATATGATTTCCTATAAATATATGTGAATAATGAGGAACCTTTTACAATGGGCTTATAAGTAATAACTAACGGCGCAATTAAAGGTTGATAAATTGTATAATAATACTTTATAGATCCATTAGAAGCCAGTAATAAGAGCAAGTTTTGGTTGCTCTTATTAATGGCTTGGGCTGGAGGTGACTTGCTCTGTATAGTTAAATCAGATCTAAATGTTAGTGATCTATTATTAAATACTCCTGGGTTTCTCACTTTCTAATTGCCCATTATGTCTGCAGTTAGAAATGATACCCAGTCATTAATAAGGGTCATGGGTTTATCAGTATCTTTCTAATTTAATAAGTTTAATAAATTGTGAATGTCAATAAGCTGTTGATAAATAAATTTTGGTCCAGAAGTTCTGCAAACTTTTCCCAGCAGGTAAGTGGTCTAAAAGTCCATTGGAGTGGTTCTCCTAAAGCTGAATTACCAACCGGGCAAAGAGGGTAACTGCTGCAGGACCCCAAATGAGCCTCATGTTCACTGCATGTTACTTTGCTTCTTCTAAATTGATAGCTGAAAAGCTGTCAGGGAATTTGCACCACTCAATTACTTTATCAACTAGGACTTGATTAACTCATGTCATTTTTGCGATGTCTTTTAGGATCTGTGTTATTAATATGAATGTTTTATGATGCGCTCACATGGTGCATATTCCTAAATAAAGTTGCTTAATTGAAATGGATAGAGTAGAGAATAGAGGTTTTTATTTTTTATAGAGCAGTGTGCACCCTGGACTGAATTTACAAACCACAGGGTACAAGCACTACACTGAGGGCAGTAGGTGGGTAAACTCTTAATCTGGGATCCTCTCACAGGTTAATCCGGCCATGCTGGAGGAAAATAACCACAAATTTGAGATTTTTCACCACCCAACACGTTATCTTTTTGACAGCTTGTAACTGATTTATAAGCATTAGTAAATTATTTAACCATCAACAAAACTATATTAACTATAGATACCGCCATTAGTTATCAACCTGCTGTTTATTACTGATGACTTTATCTATACTTGTCCGCACAGAAGGAAGACACAACCTTTTTTCCGCGTGACTCAGTGATTCAGTGTTTCTCCTCCCTCTCGCGGGCCCCCGGGGAGCTTCTGTACCGGCCAGCCAGGACTCCACTTTAGTAACCACTGGTGCAAAGGATGACCGGTCACACAAGTGTCTCCTGGTCATCTACGATCTCTCCGGTAGAGTTTGCTGTGGCCGTTCGTATGCCTGCTTCCTCTGGGCTCCTCCCCCCCAGTCTGTGTATCAACTCTGTGACGGGTCACGTTATCGGAGGGGGGCAGTCGGTGTGAAAGCACTGAGCTCCCTCCCGACGAGTCACAAGCTGCCTGCGCTGCTTACGATCAAATATTAGTCAAAGAGTTGACGGGAAAGCGAAAGCAGCTGAACAACAGCCCGGGATTCGTATAAAATCCCAGCGTTGAGCGCTATGCCGGACACACCGCTGTGATCTTACCGGAGGAGCCGGATCTCATCGCGGGCTGGATGCGATAAGCTCAGAGGCATTATAGGTGCACCGGAGTCTGCCGACGACATGGGAAATAAATAGTTGGTAACGTTGCTTTTCTTCCATAAGAATACATCGAATATGTTTCAGGAGACTACTCTAATGCTTGTTTGACAATAGGCAAGAGTGTCCTCGGCTAAAAATAAGATGTCAGTGTGATATTTTATTAGACAGAGTCTCATTTCCAGTGTCGCAAGTTGTCGCTTTCAAACGCCACAGCTTGTATGTGAATTCCCCGGCGAGTATTTACGAGCCAGATATTATATTGTCATTGTTAATTCTTTCGTTATGACAGTGTGTTGTCTAAGTTTGACTGTGATTGCACTTCGTTTGACACTTTGCTGCCGCTTGAATATATGAAGAGTTAATTTTCTTGGCCCACATCTTTCTGTGCCATTTTGGGCAGGATGTAAGTAACAAGACTTTGGTAGGCTTAAAGTGTCTTTCTTTATATGTTTCTAAAGGAGCTCAGTGCAGAAAGCAGTAATCCATATTTTGAAAAAATAATAATTTTCAGTTCTGCCCTTTTTTTAGTCACAGCACATCAGTTTGGATCCAGGTGAAGTCATGGATGCAAGTTGGAAAAACTGCTTGGAAGAGGAGCTTCTGTGTCCCATTTGCCTGAATGTGTTTGATGAACCCATCCAGCTGCCATGCAAGCACAACTTCTGCAAGGGTTGCATCTCAGAGGCCTGGGCCAAAGACAATGCTGCGGTCCGATGTCCCGAGTGCAACCATGACTACAACCAGAAACCCACACTGGAGAAGAACTTCAAGCTTGCCAACATAGTCAAGCGGTTTAACGCGTTGAACACTGAGAAAGTCCCTGCTGTGCTGCAGTGTGTCCTCTGCAGGCGAGGCCCCCAGCTGCCTGTGCGGAAGGTCTGTCTGCGCTGCAAGGAGCCCTGCTGCCAAACTCATATCCAGACGCACCTACAGCAGCCGTGTGCAGCCCCGGGACACCTGTTAGTTGACGCAGAGGAGCTGAGTGCTTGGACCTGTCCCAGTCATGAGGAGTACAGGCTACTCCACTGTGAGGAAGAGCAGGTGGCTCTGTGTCCGTTCTGCTGCATCTCTCACTGCACTAACCAAAGACATACAGTCTGCGATGTGGATACACAACGCATACAAATGCAGGTAGATAAATCACACCCACACATACTCTCCTGCTCAGTAATTCACTTTAAACTGGCAACTGAAACGCGGGTGACAGTCAAAAAATGTGATAGATGCACTTTCTTTCATGGATTTTGCAAATGTTTCTCTCAGTTCACTAGTCTATAAAGGCTTCCTTTATTTGCCTCTTCCTTTAATCTCATGTGATGTGAGAGGAGTGGACAGGTGAAAAGCCACCCCTCATAGCACCCACTCCACACTGCCACACCTTCACATTAGCCACCCTGTGCCTTGGGGTAAGTGCTGTGATGCAATCTGCATCCGCCGGAAATGATAACCCCTGTGCAGTGGGGGCGGATCCACATGCAGTTTGTTTAGCTGGTTGGTTAGCTCACTTTCATCATTTGCTGACGAGGAAATGTTCTCTGGCTAGGCTGATAAATGAAATGACTGGTTTTGAGAAGGAAATGTGGTGATTTGTAGGATGTACACAAGACAGCAAGTTCATAACTTTTTGAGTTGGAAAAGTGATTCTAGTAAAATTCCCAGGGGGAGAGAGGAACAGTGATTCTGCTTGTGTTAACTTAACTGACAAGAAGTGAATAATGATCTTCCTTGGCAGGGTTGACCTCAGGATGCATGGAGGTATGCGTCTCGCTTAAGGCCAGCGTGTCATGGCTGTGTCCACCTCTGTATTTTCCTAATTTTTATACTTTATTTCAGTTCACTCTCTTTTCACAAGTCTAATCCAAGTGGCAAGGTGTAAAAAAACAACCACCCACACTGCCTTATACACAATTCTATCTGTGAAGGGGCGGTAGTGAGAATCAGATTAGTTTTAGCATCTGCCGTGTTGCGGTCTTGTTGAAACATTTGATGATCGCATTATTCCAGTCAGGAAAGTTACGGACGCATTTCTTTCCAGTGTGTAGATCACAAAGTTCTAAATTGGTAGAAGTCTTTGGTGCAAACTGTTGCTCTGGTTCAGAGCTATTATTGGGACAAAAGATGTCTGTTCAGCCCTTTCCACAGCTGCTCTCTACACACACACACACACACAGACACACACACGCACACACCCACCCATTTTTCTGTTCTTTCACAACTGTATGTTTGCAGGGTAAATGGAGTTATCCCGGAGTCAGAGTCCCTGGCTCTTCTCAGATGAACACTCTCCATGCTCGGGCCTTTAGACAGAGTGCACTCTAATATTGATAAATGTGGCAACAGCCAAAAAGTTAACTTCTTCTTGGATGCTGGGTCATTTGTTAAAGTAATTTGAGGCCAGAGAGGCTTCTCATCATCACTTACTGAGAGTTTGTTCTCCTTGACAGAGCTGTGGTCTATTTTGGTAAAAGGATTTTAAATTCCCCTGGCAGCACTCTTCTTGCTTTTTGGATAAACAAAGAGGGAAAAACCAATGTAGTTATGTTCATATCTTTGGTTGTTTTGGCTCTCAAAGGAGACTTTTACAGTAACCCTTTGCAAGGTGTGCTGGTAAATTTGGGACGTGAATGGAAGAATAATATAATAGTAATGTCGTCCCTTGAACAGGCGGAGGTGGAGCCCTCCCACACAACCTCACCCTGGTTTTCTCAGGCATCTCTGCAGGAAACCGTCGCTCCTGGAAGCTCCACCGTTAGCAATTTCTTCTATCTGGGCTGGAGTGAGTCAGTTCCCCAGAATGCTGAGGGCAGTCTATTGACATCAGACGTGGGGAATAGTTCTCAGTTGATTGTGAAAGAGGTTCTCTGTTCATTGAGCCTGAGGCTCCTCATTTAAACATGAGCTTCCTGGCAACCCGCGGGTGTCTGGATGCCTAAATAGGACAGTAGGGAAAGTGATCATTGGTGGGTTTAATCTTGATAAAGGTAGGCTTTCACGCTGCTACAGAGAGATCAGCAAGCAGACAGTTCCCTCCAGCCCCCGTATGCTATTTCAAGCACACAACAAGACGAAAAGGGAATTGAAGGGAAATATGGCAAAATGAGGAAGACATGGTTGTTGAGCAGAAGCATCTAGGCAAAGAAAAGCTGCTGCCATTATGCGAAGCCAACTCACATAAAGCAGCTCATGCAATGTTTACGATAGCAATAACCCAGAAAGTGTTCTCTCCTGTTGTACAACTGTCACACAGAAGGTATAGGTACCACTGAGCTTTTATGCTCTGTGTTAAGACAGTGATTGTTGATGTAAGTGAACTCTCTGAAAGGTTTGAAAATATTACGCACACAGCACTGGATGAAACGAGAAACACAGCTCAACTAACTAGGTACCACGTGAGTTTGCAGGGGAGAGTCAGTCACTATGGGTATTATCAGATTGTTTGGAGAGGACTGTTTAGCTGAAAGTGCCTCTTGTATAAGCAGTGTGTGGTGTGGAGATGTAGTACAGGTGTGGGATGTGACACAAGATTAAGGACGGCTGCTGATATTCAACGAGAATGTTGCTAGTCTCATGTGAGATGATGTGAAAATTTGACAGATTTCCATCATGTGCATGTCTCCAGAACATGCCACCACCTCTGCATAAAGGTATGCATGTATGCATGTTTAGCAAAACTTAATGGTGTCTACTTAGTTGTATCTTTTTAAAGCCTGACAAACACAATGAATGTCTATATGAAAACATCTGGCCTAAGTGCAACACTTACATACAGTTATTTACATACATATATTGGCAGACTTTCTCTTCCTCTTTCATTGGCACATCCACAATCATCATGTGCATGCTAGCAGAAACAACACAATGCATGGAACTGCTCACCATGACGTTCCTCGAGATGCCATGAGTAGTCAAAAATGCCACAGGGTACCCCTTTTAAGTCCAAGTGATGTAGTGATCCAAATGTAATCAAAAGCATTGTGCACCACCACAGTTTAAAACATCAAGTTTGACAACAAGTTTAAATCTGCTATTGCTCTCAGTACAACTGACAGGTCATCTAATACACAAACCAGATGATTATTCAGCCAACACACAACACTGATTTTTTTCCCTGTCAGTTACATTCCTCCAAAATAGAAATTTGACAACATACAGCTACCTTAAGGCTAATTTAAGGCAGATTTGTTGCCCCAGCACCTCTTGATCATTTTATGATGTTTGGCCTGCTTCAACAAATCAGATAAGTCCCCATCTCTTGAGCTCACATAATACAGGCCTCAGTATCACAAACAATAAAGCAAAATACTTTCTTGATCTTTTTAGTTGGATCCCCTTTAACACTGACAGTCAACACTGCAACAGCAATGCAGTGCAATTAAGGCATTTAATCAAATTAATGGAATTGTAATGTTTTCCTCTATGCACTTAAGCTGCACTGATCAATATTTTTATATTAACAATGGATCATTTCATTATGTTTAATGTGGGAGACTCGTAAGAGATGACCCCACAAAGAAATTTCAGCCGACTCTGCAGTTCCCCTCAGCTCTATGGAGCTTTTTTAGCATCTTTCAGTTAGGCTAATTGTTTTGGTTTTATGATCTTCAGGTAACTTTATTGATTTGATCCTCTCTCATCAGTGTCATTTCCAGCTGCGGCAGCCAGCCTGTATTAGAAAAAAAGATATAACCCATGTACAGTATCTGCCCATCACTAAATAGCAGACCGTCAAAGTTAGCAACTAGCTAACATTAAAGTTAGCTAGCAACAAAGTTGTAAACTAGCTAAAATGGAGTAGCGTTTAGCTGTTAAGAAGCCAGACAGGAGCTGGTAAAACAGAACTAAAAGGAGAGTGAATATTGGACTTAATGTAATCTGCTGGATGTGTAATTAGGCTAATTATTGCTAACACATTTACTAATAACTGTATAGGGCTATTATATGTTAATGTGGGGTTTACAGGTTGTTCCACTGTCCCCCAATGGCACTGAAACTCAGTTTATGCTGCTTTAACAGTGTACAAGCTCCTTTTGTTTATTATGTGCTCTTTACCTTGTTAGTGCATCTAATGTCAATAGTCCAAAGTCCATGTCACAATCCACAATCTTAAATTGTGAAACAACTGAACTGGAGGAGACAGAAGTATTCCTGCTGTTTCCCAAATGACAAAATAATCAGCAGTCTTCCTCCCTAAACAAGACAGTTTTAAAGAATATGCAAACAAACAAAAAAGACTGTAGTAACGTGTATTGGCTCGTATTTTATGTTAATCATAGTCTTTCTTATTGTTTTGTTTTCGAAACTGGATGGACTGTTGGAAGTGCTCACTGTGGTATAGTGCTTTGGCCAACCAGTTGTTCTACATAAGACTCCATGAGTGCTGTAAGCAGCTGAAGAGGCCTGTTGCTGCGATACCACAATGTAGATACCCTGAAACTCGCTCACTAGAGACCGCAGGAATGTCCTCATTCTCTCTATCTCTCTTCTGTGCTTCAAACTTTCTCTCTGTTGGTTTCAGTCTCTCTTTTTTTTGTATGTCTTTCTCAGTTTCTCTCTGTCCGTTCTTAGCACTTTGCCTTTCCTCCCGTTCCCTTTTTCTCCCATCCCACACTCATGCGGAGGGAGAGAGCAGACCCCAGCGTTGTGCACACAGACATGACAATCTGTCACTGACACAGAGGCCAACGCAAACAATGGGAGCAATGCATGTGGCAAAAAGAGAAGGCAAAGAGAGGTAGTGCGAAACCCCTGCTTTTCTTGCTCCTTCCTGCTCCCTCACATACACATTAGCTTTCACATATAAATACATACACACGGCTTTGTTTCCATGACAGCAGGTTTTCTCTTACTTGGACAGGGTGCCTTCCCCATTCAGAAATAGTTCATTAAAAAATGTACCTGCCCTCCACTGTTCCTACTTTGCTGTCAGACTGTGACTTCGACGTCGTAAACGGAGAAGGATTATGGTTACCAGTTCTTTTACTGGCCTTTGGCTCTTTTTGCACTCTGAATCAGGCCACAGAGGAAGCCAGCTATTCCCAACAATGCACTTCACTTGGTGTAGCAGGGCCCCTGATAAACTTAGAAGCAATCAGAGATGGATTTGTGCAATTCTGTTTGCCTGTGCTGGTGCTCTCCTAATGGATAAATGTATGTGGTTGTCGCTGGCAGCTGTCGTTTCCTCTGTCTAATCAGGATGGTGGAGGAGGTTGTCTTAGTGACTCATGAATAGCAGCCAGGTTTGCAGAGGTCCCAGGAAAGGCCAGAGTTTTTAAGAAACTTTCAGTGTGTGTGTGTGTGTGTGTGTGTGTGTGTGTGTGTGTGTGTGTGTGTGTATTTTTTTTCTATTGTATCTTGTTCATCTGTCTAATCCATCTCTTGTATGTCATCTCCCCACAGGCCATGCTAATGAGGCAGCAAGACAGACTGGAGGGTCGTGTTCAGAACATCGATGAGCAGCTCACCAAGCTGGAGTCAGACAAGACACTGATGAAGGTCCAGTACAACACACACATTGTGTAGACTTACAGAGACACAATTCTGAACATTATCAGTCCCTTAGTTCTTAGTCATCATGTAGGTTTGTGTTTGAATTGTGTCTACACTGTGCTGTTATGAAACCACTCTGTACCTTTGTTCGCTGTTGGAAAATGAAGAGAAAATATAATTTATTTCTAGCTTTGACTGGCTAGTGCACCAGAGCGGAAAATGCATTTTACAAATGACTTTCCTACTTTAGTTCTGAACAAGTGCATTCCGCAAAATAGAAGAAAATATATATAAAATATACTTATAAAGTAATTCAACACATGAAGCCATTAATGTGTATTGAAGTATATTTTTTTATTTTTATCCAATGTGTTTTTTTATTTTCTTTTCTTATATCTTTATGTAGTTTTGATGTTTAGCCAGGAAATTGTGGAAACAATTGGTAAAAGATGCAAAGTTGCAAAATTGGCACTCCAGCAGTTTAATGTTGCACATTTGATTGACTCACAAGAGACTGATTAAGGACAGAATGGTCAGGAAAGTGATTAATTTTCCTCAGCCACCAAAGACATTACACAACTACTTTTGTAGGTTGAGTGGTACTTTCCAGTGCTACTAAATGCATTTTGACATGTAAAACAGTTGCTGTGCCTGTATAATTTGTGTGTGAATGCATTTTGCGCACATGTTTTATAACTTGTCTCCAACCTGTCCTCTCTCCACAGGATGCTGTGTCTGAACTGAAGGAGCGTGTGAGAGCCCAGTACCAGAGGATGCATACGCTGCTAGAAGCAAACCAGGCTGAAACCATGCAGATGCTGGAAAGCACTTGCACCATGTACGTGAGGAAAAACTCCCAGCAGGTTCTGCAGCTCAACGAGAGGCGGCAGGAAGCAGAAACACTCCTGAGCTCAGTACAAACGTTCTTCCAAAGAGCGGACAGCATTAACTTCATAAAGGTAAAAAAATATATATGTATGCACCTGCCTTTCCATTTCTCCTACATGCATTCATGTCCGTACAATCACACAAACACACATCAGTTGTTGTATAGCATTCAAAGGCAGATGGTGGGTCTGAAGGACTTTTGTGTCTTATCTCATTCTGTCTTTTTCAGAATACAAAACCGTACCAGCTGCTAATAGACAGGTAAGCATTGTTATTTCTTTTCTGTTTCACTTTACTCTACATGATTGTATTTAGTATTTATCATATGTTATACAATCAGAGTGAGAGGGTACAACTCATTCTCAAAAGCTGTGAGACGGCAATTAGTATCGCGTTGTTCGGTGTTATTGATTAGTTAGATATTGTGCTCTTTTAATATTCCTGCTCTCTTTTCAAAGCTGTTCATCTCTGTAAACTAAATCGGTGACGTTTTCATTAAAAGTGTTCAATCAAATGTTCTCTTCCCAACCACAATTTACTTTTCATATACCTGTGTAATTCCTAATTTTCCTTGCATAAGAAGACACATATACTTCGCTGTTGGATGTCAGTTGACGAGCAAATTATTCTTCTAGTCTTCGAAATATAAACCCAAGTCTCAAGGTGCAGAATGCGTCTCAAGCGAGGGTGAAATTCTCTTACTGAATCTGGTCCTCATGGTTTTACGTGTGTGTTATTTTTCAGGTCAAACTCACATCTGAGTAGTGCCATCCCTCCACTCAGAGTGGGCCAGCTCAACTCTCATCATTTGCTGTCTGAACTCTCAACGAGAGAGAAGAACCTGCGAAAAATGCTGGAAGGTAAGAAAGAGAAGCAATGAATGATTCGTAAGATTGTAAGATATTTAGCAGTTTCTGGGCTATAATATGGTCAGGAGGATTAACTATTATCTGCTCCTGCCCCGCCACTACTTTCCACTCTCAGAACCGTTCAACGAGGCGCCCATTCTTGAGATTGTCCAGTCTCGCAGCAGCTCTGCTGGCTCCCAAATGGGGACGAGTTCAGGACTACAGAAGAGGAAGTACAGTATGGCCTTCCTAGGGAGTAACACAGAAAACTCCACCTCCCAGGATCCTCCACCATTGCTCTACAGCAGCAAAAAACCCTTCCTGCCTGACCAGAGTCATCGCGCTTCGTCCATGTACGCATCTGAAGGCCTCCCCCAGAATCTTCATGCTGGCCCCGGCCATAGTCGGCTCCTTGATGCTTCAGCCCATCACATGGTGGGTCTAGGCTCCAGCTCTAGCCACCACTCAGGGACCTTATTCCCCCCCTCCCACTTCCCCAGTGGAGGTGCCTCGCAACAAGCCATGTACGAAGGGAGGAAAGTACTGATGTGCACTCTGAATAACTGCTGCTGCTCCAGGGCCCCCGCTGCTCGTGCCCGGCCTCCGTACCCAGCGTCGGACTCCTTCCCCTCCATGACCTCTCAGGAGTTTCCCCCACATGCCCCGCTATCTGCAAGCCAGCCGCTGCAGCATTTTCCCATCAGGGGACTGATGGAAGCCTCACAGACAGCCAGGCACCCTGACTTCTACGGGCTGTATGGCCAGTCTTCAACCAAGCATTATGGGACCAAGTAATAAACCAGAATTAGTTTGTTCCTTTTTTATTCAGAATTGGCATCAGAATTTCCATGTTTCCTTTGTGTTACTTTCCATTTTGGTTCAGAGGTATGTTGTCAACTTTGTGTTTCCTACACGCCTTCATGATAATGTTGTTTTGACAGTTACTTGACCCTATCTTGGGAAACCAACCGCGGTTAACTTTGGTAGCCCTGTTTACTTTCTGAATCACAGTGACAGCTGTAATGCTCTAATTTGGAAACATTTTGTATTTTTTATTTATTATCTGTTTTAATTCGACTGGAAGTGCTAATGTGAATAATGTAGTCTTAAATCCATTCAAGCGGTGAACTAAGAAACAACATATCCTTCATCACAAGTCCTGACATGGGACTCCAGAGACTTCAGTGCCTAAAAAGACTGTTAACGCGCTCTTAATGTACTTGCAAGCTCCTGGCTCTTGATTATTTCCTGTTTGCGGCTGAAAGCATGCAGGGAGCCTCTCCATGCACTCCAAAGTCCATGTGGCTTTCAAAACACACTGGACTACAACTGCTTGTCAGGTTTTTCATGAATTTTTATATAAGATTATGAATAAACCAAAAACCAGTGGAAAATATTGAATAAACAAGCATATTAAATGATATTTTGGTGTATTTTAAGCATTGATTTACAGACTTTGATACAATCGTGTGGGCTTTTAACTTTCCTCTAAACCAGCTGACACATTTATTATTTTAAACATTATGTTTTATTGTAGTTTGGGGTCTGTTTGTACTGAGAAGCACATTGTGTTAAGAGGTTTTGCAGTCTGACTCAGTGGGTTACAGTTGAAATGTCAGAGCTTCCTGTAAAAGAGAAAAGAAGAGAAGAGAAAAGCCATTATTACAGTGCATCCCACCCTGCAACTCACCCACAGTCTATTCATAGGTTAAGGTTAGTAGATGGAAAAGAGAGACACTGGGTGACCACATGTTTGAGATCTGCTGTACTCAGAGGAATCTCAGAACATGGTGGAGGAGGTTTGGACAATGATTTGTTAAAGACCGGGCAACAGCAGGCCCATTATCTGCCAATTTAGGACAGTTCACTTCCTTGTCAACATCCTGGTCTCTGGCAAAGTCTCTGTCTCATCCCTCTTTGTCTCATTATTGGAGCTGGTTGTCAAGTTAGGTCAGAGAACAGGAATAACTGATGAGCAGCACCTCCCTCCTCTGTCTCTCTCTCTCTTCCTCTCCCGGGGTATCATTTGCCAGGGCTCGATGCAGAGGAGGAGGAGGAGGAGGAGGAGGAGGAGGGTCAGAGTGGTGGATGATATAAGCGCAGAGTTTTAATGAGGGCTGGGACAGTATAGTCATCTACTTATCTGTCACTCATACGCCTTTCATCGCTCCCCTCCCCCTTAGCAAGACGGTGAGATAGAGGGAGCCGGCTGAGGGGCGGAGTGGAGAGGGAGGAAGAATGGTTAGTGGGTTTTTTTTTTTTTTTGTGGGGGGGGGGGGGGGGGGGGAGCAAGTGAGGCACATCACTTATTTATGGGTTATAAAATGTTCTGCCCTCCCGTTTCATCCTCGCCTTTTCTTTAGTCAAGTTAGGTTTTCATTTTTTTTTTTCGTTTTTTTTTCTTTAATTGAATTCAAGAGTGCAAATACTAAAATGTCTGATATCCTTTCCGTAGAAGCCAGCACACTTCAGCAGCGAATACATGAGGCGGAGGAGGAGGAGGAGCTTAGGTTTAGTTACAGTGTGGCATCAATTTGACATTTATTGTGTGTGTGTGTGTGTGTGTGTGTGTGTGTGTGTGTGTGTGTGTGTGTGTGTAAGCCTATTAGCATTCCCCTTGTGCACTGTTCCTTCTGTGTGTGTGTTATTAATAAAACATACAGTAGAATATCTGAGGGAGGCCATACTATTAATTTAATCCATATATAAATAATTTCATTTATAGCTGCACATTTTATTTTAAACTGTAAAAACTTATTTTAGTTCGAAAAAAGTACAAATATTTGGAATCAGTATTTTCCTTAAGACTAAGCAGTATCTTGATTGCCCACTGCAGGTCATTACACTGTCTAATAGTATTTGTAGTCATTTACCAATCTTAGTCTTAGCACAAGTATTAAAGCTTGAAACAAAAAGGTGTGTAGCTTTGTGTGACTGTTTGGTTTGTGCCATCTCCTGTGCGTGCTCGGAGCGGGTCAAATCCTGTTTTGCGAGCGAATGTGTGCTCAGGTGTCGGCACACAATCACCCAGTTAGTGTATGTTTCCTCATATATGTGTGTGTGTGTGTGTGTGTGTGCTCATTGAGGGTGCGTATAGGGTGAAGGGTGATGCACTTGACAGCTGTGCTCTGTTGTGGCAGGTGTGTTGGAGCTGTATATGCATGAGTACAACACGCCCCTGCCTGCAGCAGGACGTGAGCCTGTTTTTTGTGAGTGTGTGTGTGTGTGTGTGTGTATGTGTCTTCAATGCATGGGGAACTGTCAGCTGTTGTGCAGCTGTTGTTTGTGTGTTTAAGCCAGTGGGTAGAGGTACTATTGGAGTTACAGTGGGCACTATTTATCCCTCTGTGTCTTTCACACACAGTTTTTCTTGCCCAGCATTTATTACAGAATATTCCTCAGAGTATATTTATATTTGATGACATGTTGATACTGTAAGAGATGTTGGCATCCTGAGATGTCAGTAATAGCTCCACAACATTTGAATCACAGCCACAGATCCGCTGCTGCACAAACTAAAAGAGGATGTTTTATCGAAAAAGAGGATGTTTTGCAAACAACTACAAAGTCTCTCAGGAGAATTTCCACCTTAAACACCTCAGACTTTAGTGTCAGATCCCTAGAATTAAAGAAAGGAACTTTCTAGATTTACCATTTTGCAGCAAGATTAAAAATTCTACCAGTCAATACAACTACAAGAGGAGACAAAAGTACTTACAAAAATACAGATTGCCTCCAACTCACACTGGTGATATACAGCAGTGCAAGAGTATGTGAGGGTGGAGTTTTCCTCTATAACTTTAATGGATATTATTGATGTGGTCCCAGTACATTTACACTGCTTGCAGCTTGTGTAACTGTCCCATCAGTTCAGCGGTGGATGTGGGAGGTGGCTGACATGGCAGCACTGAAGTATTATAGTATGTATAATGAATGAGTGAATATCAGTGTTATTAGTCTGGGCACACACACTGTGTTAGCAGTCCTCCTGGTGACACTGACAGGAACATGGACATATACAGCATAATGCATACAGAGCGGCTATTCATCAAACATGCAGAATGCTAACCTTCATCTGATAAGGCCTTTGAAATCTGTGCCAAAACTCCAGTCCAGGATAACAGAACACAAACACACACACACACACACACACACACACACACACACACACACACACACACACACACACACACACACACACACACACACACACACACGAGTGCACAAACATCAAAGACAAAGATCCATGGCCAATGTTTATTGATCTCCAGGTCTATTTTTGCTGCTCGTGGAAATCATTGTAACATAAACCAGTCCTCTGTTGACTTTCAGCCGAAGGGAAACAGGCAACATGAAAACAATGTATGTAAGTGAAATAAGCAAAGACAGGAAGGGCGTGTGCAGGTGAGCTGCACCATCGCAAATGTGTCTCTACATGTGAACACGGCAGGCACATCAGATCAGAATTAAAGGGCATTTCAGAGTCACTCTGTGGAGAACAGCTGTATCAGTTTTAGAGTGAGAATGCAAAGTGGCGTGCTTCAGCTGTTGCCATAGTAACTTTGGGCACTGGAGTGACACATGCAAGTGCAAGTGTATTTTTACTCAAGATTTTAGTTTATTTATAACTATAAATTCGAGTTTTTTTGGTTTTTCCCTTTATTGCATTATTATTATTATTATTATTATTATTATTATTATATTGCAGCTTAACACATTTGTTCAACTACATTTTAGAGAAAATATTCACTGTTTCCTCCACTGCCTTTCTCTAAAGGCTGTAGTAGAAAGTGGCACTTTTTTAAAAGTAGAACAGATATGTCTACGTGACAATTAGTTCTGCTACTTCTGCTTCTGTTGTCTGCCACATCGACCAGCTTTTTCATCGCTTTGGGCCAGATAAAACTGACAGAAACTCAACACAAGGTCTCCATGTGCTCAGAGGGAGCGTGTTGCAGCAGTAAATACAGACAGGCGCAGTCAAAATCTCCAGTCAACTGTCTTTCTAGAGTTATTGCACAGGCGCCAGAAAATCCCCAGCTTTTCCTCTCTCGGGTTCAATATAGGGACATGATGTTTCTCTTTCTGTTTAAAATAACTTTCCAGAATCGTCTTCCTTACTGGAACACTTGTGCGCTTGTAAATGGACTGGATATATGAACAGTATATGCATGTTAAAAATGCTAAATGGTGAAAGTAAGTAAGTAAATGCGTACTGTTAGTGTTTTTGTGTTCAGATGTAGGCTACTTTTCTTAGTCTTGGAAAATAGATATGATGGGGAGGCAAAGCTGAAAATGTAGACTGTGAACAGTTTACTGTAGATGTTCTCCTGCTGATTATTTTTTCCTAGGACAGGCCCACAATAGGCCACATTAGTTATAGAGACAGGCCATGAATCTGATCATTTTCTTCTACCTAGCTCTCCCTACAGTGGACTTAACAATGAACCTAAGCCGCTCTGACACTGACGCTCCCCGATGGGATCAGAGTACATTTACGAGCTGACTGAAACATTTCTATATCGCAGACTGTCAAACTGTCCCACTGCCTAATGCCACCCAGGACCAGGTCAGAGAACAGCCTCTCTGTTATTTAATGAGTGACTCAGCGGCATCCATATTTATGAATAAGAGCCAACCTCTGGCAAAGATGAAGCTGGATTCTTTTACAGTTACTTGATTATACTCACGGTGCTGCCTGGTACTTTCCAATCATCAGTCAATTGTATGAAAGTCCTACCCAAAATGAAAAATTAGTCATCCATGTACTTTATTTTCATCTTGAACACTCCCACAGATCATCAGTTCTACACCCTCTCTTAATGTGCTGAAATTAATGAGGCCATCTTTTTTTCAATCATAGTGTTGTCAGTGAGGAGAAGATACAAATAACGAGGACAGATTTACATCATATGATCGATACTTAGACTTGTATGATGTTGAACAGGCTGTTTTTGAGAATTTTATGCTTTTAGAGCTATAAAAAGGTCATGTCCTCGCTGTCATGTAGACAGAAATGTAGGAAGTTTAACTGTAGAATGGAATTTAGAAACCACAATCATAAAAACATAGATCTGTTTAAATTGCATATATATAGAGAAAGACTCTAAAGATCAAATTCTGTGCGAAGTAAGAAGAAAGCTACCACCGTCTCACAAATATCACTGAAGTTTAACATGAAGGTAAGCAGAGAATACAGAAATCTGATGGAGTGCCAACTCTTCCTATTAGATATAAGATTAAACCCTAATTTTCAGTAAAATTTCTTTTAAAAATGCTTCTGTGTTGCTGCTCCTTCTACAGAAACAAGCATTGCTCACAGCTGTAACCTCTACACGAAGGTGAGGACTTAATGCGCCGCACAGACGCTGTACCATAAAACCCTTATACCCAATAAAAGTGGTGTAAAGGTTCACAAACTCCCACTCAGCACACACCAGATGGATGTGCTTTATGAGTCAGAAAATAAGAAGCAGCAGCACCTGCCCCCAGTGACATTAACTAGTTGTGGGATTGTTACACGTTGATTTGCTATCTGTCACATGACCACGAGGACTGTCTGACTCTGGTGGTGTGTAATTCAATGAATCTTTCTCCCGCTACCCTGAAAGAGCTGAGATATTATCGTGATCTGCGAAAGCACCATCAAAATCCAAAGCAGGTGATGTGATGTCATCTCAGGCTATTACTCCTGTTGTTTCATGACCCTCCTCGCACAGAGAGAGGGATGAGAGTCGCAACTACGGCAACCAACTGGGACAGTTTTGGGTAAGAGTACAAAATGATTTATTTAAGCTTCCTCTGATGAAAGCATCCCCACCCTCCTTGTCTTTTTGCGCCTCATTCCTGTCTCCTTGTGAACAGAAAGCTGCCATCGAGGGCATCCCACAGGTGGTCATTTCTCATGTTACCATGGCAGCACCTGGCATGACTGAGTTGTGTCAGGACAGTTGTGTTAGTGTTACCCTGTTGTGGACGCTTGGCGCTCAGCAAAGTGGCTTATTAAGCGTTCTCTCCCTCAACTTTTCCTGACTCTGTCCCACTGTGCCACAGTTGTGCTGCCAAATCATGCAGAGGTAGGAGAGGTATGAATTAGGCTGTGAGTGTTTATGGCTGAATATGTGTTTTTCATCAGCAGTTGATTCCCCACCCACTCTTTCTGTTTCAGAGGATCAAATTCCTCCATGCACCTCTGCAAGTGAAGATGGTGGGGGTGCATTGGTGGACAGAGCCTCTCTGGTTAAGCAAGTGTAGTATGCCTTGTCATCTGTCTGCTGGGAACGGTTGTGTTGCTTCTCCTTTTTCTGATTCCTCCCATTTCTTTTCCTCATATCTCCTCCATTCTTATCTGCCTGGTGCCTGCAGCCTGCTCCCCACAGAAATGATGTGTGTAACAGCAGCTGACAGACGGACAAAACGTTTGTTGTTATTTGGAGTTGACGCTTATCCTCCAGATAAATCCTTTATTGTGCAGTAAAGTACTGCTAAGAAACGCTTTCAAACGCTGAATATATGTAATGAGTAAGATCTGTCTTTGTAATTTTCCCGGCTCCTGGGCTGTATCACTTGATGTTTGTACAGTGCAGATGGGATTGTAATGTGTATGTAGATGATGTGGACTGTAACCTGATACAACCACATCTGCCTTCATGAGGCTTTAACTGGCATCACACCATTTACTGGCACCCTTCAGTCACCCCAATGAGTTGTCCATTGTTGGTGTTTTACAGTTAGCTTGGCCAATTATTTTACACTTTAGGTCATAGTGATATCAGTGGAAATATGTTTTTATTCACCTGTCTGAGCAGAGAGCTCTTCTTCATTTGCTCTTTTTCCATCCCACTGAATTCAGATTTACAACCTTAAAGGCCCTGAAACTTCAGTGCAAGAAAAGATAGTGATAGAAATCGAAGCCAAACAAGAGGGTTGTTTCCGCCACTGGAGACAGCGCTACGTGAGTAAAAGAATCAGTTTGATGTTGAACTTACAAAGTTTCCTCTAGACTGGTAAGTAAGCCAAACATCAAGCTAATGCTAATGTTGGCTATGTAGCAATAGCAAAACTTACAAATAGCTCCTTTAAGCTCTTGAAAAACTCAGGATTTTTTCTTTTTTAATCATTAATAGTTAATGTTAAAGTGAAATACTTTGCAACTGAAAACTGAATTTGTTTTCAGGGGCTTTAAGTGTGGTGCTGTAGTCATAAATTGGTTAAATAAATTGACCAGCACAATGCTGGCTTTCTGTTACATGTGTTTACTGTGGCCTTTTGGTGAACTCCTTTACTTGATCTTCTTGCACTTCACCTCACAGAACAGATTTCGTACTGATGCTTTAGTGTTGTCCCTCATTTGTAAGTTGCTTTGGATAACGTTTGCCAAATGAGTAAATGTAAATGTTTACATGAAAACCTACTTGCTCTGCGTTTCAAAGAAGGCACTAAACTTAAGTGACCATGTTAATATATAAACTATATATAGTTAACGTAATCGGCTAGAAATGACTGTTTTATTTATATGAATTCAAAAGGGAGATAAAATGAACACAAACTGATGCATTCACTATGAGTACAAAATCTTCACATTTATGACATCTCACATAGAAAAACAGTATTTTAGAAGTACAAACTGGAACAACTGGAAATGGAGACACTCTTGTGAAACATTTAATAATCTGTACGTATGTACGTATGCAAATCATCTGATTGCGCCATCCAGCTGAAATCATAATCTGGAAACCCTCTCCGGTCTGACAAGTACACACACGCACACACACATTTTTACTTTTACAAGAACAGCATCTTTAAACAATACCAGAATCCACTGGTGGTAAAAGACACATTTTCCACCACTGATGCAAAAAATCCACATCAGCAGTGGTGACTGTATCATATACAGTATAAAACACTTGGTAGCATTTAATAGCAAAAACAGTTCTTCTATAAGTGAATGTCTTAAGCGCAGTTAAATACACTGCTCAGACCGAGAGGAGAGGCAAGAACATCGGAGCCCCTCGTGATGTTCCTTCCTCCCACAGCATGTTTAGCTGCCACCACACTAAGCATTCACATGGCTGTGTGGAAGAAGTAGTAACTCTGTAAAATGTGTCCGTCTGGTACAAAAATCTGTGGTATTTCTTACAACGCGTCATCGAGTGGGTGAGGCCATTCCAAAAACCCATCAGCGACCTCTCCGCCTACTGCTTCTGCTTCTTCTTTGCTGGTTTAATGGGGCTGATCTCTTCCTCCTCATCCTCGTCATCATCGTCTTCATCATCCTCATCAGACAGATCGGAGTCTTCAACCTCTGAGGCTGCACGGGAACAGGAGACAATGTTGAATCACTGTCGTCATTTGAATACTGGTGTTATATTTAATTATAAGGCCAGAAAGGTCGCTCTATTTAATCTGCCCTTTCAACTGACCTCATGCACATTTAGTAAAACGCAGCTGCACACACTCATTACTACAAGCAGTAAAGTCAAAAGAATAGGGTCTAATCCTGATCAGAGTTTTCCCTGCAGTACTGATAAATGTATATTTCACAGTTTTGAATTAAGTTACAGTCTACATTTGAAAACTTTCAAAAACATATCAACTGTGCCAAAGGTCTTAGATTTCATTTAGAAAGAAAGTTGACATTTTACAGCCCAAAGATACATTTAACCTTTCATGTCATCGGGTCAAATTCAAAAGAAACTGCATATAGAAACAAAGTATTTCAGAACTTCAAGAGTCCCAGCAACACATTACATTAGCTGCTTAGTTACTGCATTAATTTGTCAAACGGGCAAAGCATTGATTAATCTTTCGATGATCTTCTCAAAATGTCGGAAGAAATGTGAACACTGCATCTCACAATTTTCCAAAACCCGAGCTCACATAGGGGATTCAGTTAATCAAAGAAAACCAGTGAGAAGCTGTATTTTTGCTTAAAAATGACTGAAATTATACATTATTAAAACTGCTACTTATTAATTTTCTGTGGATAAGCTAGTTTTATAAGCTTGAAAGCAGGGAACCACCATAATTGTTTAATTTTTGGAAATGACATGAGTTGTTGGGATGGTGTTGTACAGAGAATTTAAGAGTTATTCCTTTATACTTTTTAACAGCTTACTAATATTTTTATAATCTTTTGATATGAATCACATACAAAAAACAGGGATACTGTCAGTGGTTCATTAGTTGTTTAACAAAGTACTGGTAGGGTTAAAAGGCTTTTGTTACCAATGAGGTGTAGCCCGCTGATAGTAACTGGCCCTGAACCAGCCTTGAGCCGGATGGTCACTGGGGCTTTCAGCTCAAACTCCCCCAGACTCACCTGAGGAGAGAAGAGTAAAGAGATATCACACTTCAGCCTCTGCTGTGTGGTACATCAGCATGTGTGTAGAGTTTATTCACAACATTGGACAATACCATGGGCAGACAGCTGATGTGAAGGTTGGCGATGGGAACTGAAATCGTCTTTCCTTGGTGGTTCATGGCTGTTACCTCCACCACATTGCTCTCCTCCTTGGCGCCTTCTCCCAGACAAATCTACAGGAATCAGAGATTAATTTAGACAACATTTATTCAATCTCTTGGCCACATCACAGTATGATTTGACACATTTAGACTTCAGGAGTGGAGTGAGGACTTTTGCAGCCCTGGTAATGTGATGACACAATATCTCTGCTGCAACTGTACATACTGTTCTGAGTTCAAGGAAGTGCTCCAGGTCCTCTTCTTCGTCTCCTTGGAAAGTGTAGAAAGGGACTTTGGAGGACAGCTCGCAGCCTGGAAGAAAAAACCACAACCAGGATTAAATATGTTGCCGTTTCTTTACATTCATGTAAAATTAGCGCGCTGGCTAATAGCTGAGAAAATGTCGGTTTTTTTGTTTTAGAAATATCGAGGCAGATTCACAGAAGTAACCCACGTGTGCGCCGACAGAGATAAACTGATAAACTGGATTTAAATTCTTCTTACTGAACAGGAAGCTCTCCAACTTTGATTGACCAGCTAGTCCGAGATCCGGTGATTCATCGTCGTGGAAAGACATTTTGCCGAAGCACTAAATATATATATTTTAGATTAGCTGTTAACGCGTTACAGCTAAATGAGCCTCTCACGAAAAATAACAAGCGCGTCGCAGACTAAAAACATGACTATATCGTCATCACTGTGCGCCTGTGTCTTGTCATGTTTTTTTTTTTTCCTAACTGCATGAGCTAATACATGAATTAGTAGAGTTAAATTACTACGTTACTCAAGGATTACAATAAAAAAAAATTTAAAAAAAATTAAATAAAACGATTTTTTGTAATGATGTGTAGCTGCCAAGGGAACCAAAAAAGAAAAAAAAAGAAAAAAGTTTGGATTTCAATTAAACTGCCTCTCGGCATTTATCAATTTGCCAAAGAACTTTTACAATCAAGAACAATCTCTCTCCAAGAAGCAGGTGTACATAGATTATTCCACTCAATACAGAAATTACAATATAATAAATTAACAATAAATCCACCAGACAAGGGCTTGCCTCAGGAATAATGAAATAATGTGTGTCAAAACCCTAACAGGGATATTGAACCAAGATTAACTTTTTGAGAGCTGTGCCTTATCCAGTGTATTTAGTAATGGAGATAGTTTAATATTTCTATATGTACAGGAACAACCTTCATTTACTTTGTCGAAACAGAAACTGAAAAGAAATGGCACAAAACACACAAAGGAACAAAGTAACTTATTATGATTTATTAGTTTTTAATCTTATGTATTTTACATACAAATTTTACATTGGTAAACTGACATTTGTATGATCCCCGTCCCCTTTAAACTCAGATAATCAAAATGTACAATTGGAGCCCTTTCTCTTAGTCACAGCCCATTTTCTATCAAACCCGCTTGGCAGAGGAGAAAGTCAGAATGTCGGAAAACTGCAAAATTAACCATTTAAAACAAGTGTGAAAATTCTGCTGTTGTTTCAGAAGACGTTCGTAACATCTGTTAGTGAGTTTCACACCTTGCTGAAAAACAGCCAGGTAGGACGGCTGTACAGGACAGGGCATTGTAACAAGGCCAGCATTTTGTTTTCCGTGAAGAAAAACAAATTGCAAGCAACAGTTTCAATAAAGATATACAAAATAATAACACTTTATGATTGACAGTGTTAACAGACTGTCTACATACTACAGTATTATGCTCATAGAGGTGAGTGGCATGCTTCCTCCTCTTTGTAGCATAAGATGAGGTTATTCTAATGACTGCCACAGCAAATCCAATACACCTCATGCACATTATGAATGTACACAGTATCAAAACATCACATTGGCAGGCAGCTACTGAAGAGCAACTGATGATCCTCATGTAACCAACAGAACACTCCTAACTATAGTCAAAGTGCTTCTTTTTTTTTTTAAATCAACTATATAGATTTACAAAAACAAATGGGAAATGCGTCAGAATATCAAACATTCAACGGACACATAGTAAAAGGCCTAGAAATATCTGCTTCACACCCCCACAAATACAGTTCAACAGTGTGGGAGTCAGTGCCACTTTGGTGACATTTGGTGACAGGATTTAACGGCCTCGGCGATCCTTAGTGCGCTCGCAAGGCTCAACTGAGAGGACATTCGTTTGAGAGTGTGCAATGTTGAGAACAGAGCAGGGAGGGAAGACGAATGACAGGTGTAAACTGATTATTCACGATTACCAATGATTTATAGCATGGCACATCTGCAACTGCAGTCCAGGTCAATTGTTGATTTACAAGTCTTGGATTAGTGGTTATGAAGAGCTGAGCAGCTTTATGACAGTGGGAGCTTAATGCTTCTATATTTTTATGATTTTACATCATTTCACCTCATGTAATTTCAATGTGAATTGTTGAAAAATGTTTTTCTAGAGCAGATCAGAATACCAGGATTTTGGTCCCACTGGATACTGCTATCAGGAAATGTTGATTTTGGTTTTCATTCTTTCAAAGAGGACCTGTGTATACAAGTAAACTTGACATTTTAACTACTTACACAAACTTATAAAAGACAAAACTTAAAATTTCCATAACATTTAGTAATTTTACATAAGTTAACTAGACTGAGCTAGTCTGAGCTTTCTCTGACAGCGATATCCCCACCAGTCAGGGCTAGGGTTCACTGAAGGATGTCTGTGCTGAAGTTTGGGATCCGGCGGGGCAAAACTAAGACATGTGACTGTCAATGTCAGGCTACGTCTCTGGAATTTAAGCAACAACAAGGCCAATGTTCAAAATCACTCTTCTCTAGTTTTATCTGACACATGTTTGACAGCGTTTACACAAAAGACACTAGGGGTCTGCAATATAAACCTAAAATCCAAAGGCAATGAACCAAAAGGCAACAGCTCAAAGGGGAAATAAGCAAAAGAACTGCTGAATCACAAAAAAAGAAACAAATGGCCAAAAGCAAAGCGCTGAACAGAAACAGGCTGGGAACCATGTTTGTAAACTCGTGGAAGCTTTTCTGTCGCTTTCCAAATGTCTACTACTACTTGAACAGAAATTCAGATGGCCTCCCGGTTGAGTCTTCAACAGTCTCAACAAATATTTTGCTGGTCTGTGACGATCTTCTATCAAGGGTTTCATGAACCCCGAAAGCTACAATGTTTCACCCTCCTCGTGTGCAGACGCAGCATTTCACATTACGTTTTGTTAGAAATACGCCACTTAAAAGGCATCTTTCTCCATGTCTATTGTGGAGGAACTGGAAATACCATGATGTGATGATGAAAGGCAAACTCTCACATAGCACCTCACATCCTGTATAAAGGTGTCCTACTTATGTCGACAGCTGTGCTATTCTCTACGTCAAAGCTGGGAAAGCAGGACGTGGGGGTAGTGAGCCACTACCTGAGATACAGGCCGCCCTCATTTCACAGCTCTGCCTCCATTTCAGATACAGACACTTTGCGTTAGGGCATGCGGGCAAAATCCATGTAATGGCTACTGGATTAAATCAGTAAAAGGCTTATGGAGTTATCGCTTCCTGCCTCCTGGAGGTATATGAGTAGTGGGACCCCAGAAATCAGTACTGGAGTGCCACTCTTCCATGTTGGCTCAAATCATCTGACTACACATCACTCCTCGGCCTTTTAGCTTCGGATCTGCTGAATCCAACAGAGCCATAGCATCTAAGGGCAGCACAGGGAATCTGTGTGTGCGACTGCTGTGCTTCTGTACACAAATCCTAAAAAGAGGTCTCCCGGGGCTAGCCCAGATGGTAATGTAGTATAAAATCATCATGGAAGTTTTTTCTCATGAAGGTAGCAAACATGTTTGAGCCGCGTTGACTTGCTCTCTCTGTCTTTCATTGTAGCAGGACGTTTCTTCATAGGCTGCGTCCCATAATGATGATGTCTTTGGGAAAGCCCTCCATTTTGGCCACTTCAAAGCATCCCAGCTTACTATAGAAGTCCAACATTCTCTTATCAGTCTGACGAACCTTGCAAAATGCACCATGGGACCCTGGAAGCGAAAGATAAAAACTATGTCAGTAAAAAATAAAATCCTAAAAATAATGTTCCCAAAAACCAGTTTTGCCAAATATGGTGTTCAGCTGACAATAATCCTCTACTGCATCCCTGAACGCTAATAAATCGGTTCAAGAACTCTGTCACAGGAAGAGATTATTTTGGTTGGTGCTTTGATAGCTCAAGGTGCATTTTTGTAGTTTGATTTACATTACTTGCTAAACAGACATTAAAATAGACAAACAGAACATCCACACTTAAGGTCCTAATCATAAAAGGGATGCATTTTATCATTACATCGATAAACTGTCTTCTGAAAACCGAGCTCTGGTCTCTGGTCTCATTTTCACAGTACAGCTAGATAAGATCACTGAGCCTGCTTGTTTTCAGCTTTAGAGACACAGCTGAAGTAACACTCATTGAAATACATGTACTGATTTACACTTTTTTTTCTTAAGTCAAATTAAATATTCTAACAGCCTGTTCCTAACATGACTAATAAAACTAATACAATATGGTCTTTCTGTAGTTAGTACAAGCAGTATCAATGAGCATTGTTGTCATAACTGATCATGACCGCCACCTACCGTTGGCCTTTAGAGAAGATAGAAGACACCCCATCATGCTTTTGGCCACACTGGGGTCAGTGACCTTGGCGTGAATGTCAACCTTAATGAGAGAGGGGAAGTTGGAGAGGAAAGAGTCTGGAAGACCCTCCTCCTCTTCGTGGAAACTCAGCATCATTTTCTACAGGGACGACAGACAGACATGGTAAAATAAAATTCAGCAATAGGAGACACAATCCACACAGTCAATCCACATGATATGGATTAATGACAGTAAGAAAGATGGATTAAGACCCTACCTCAGCCTCTGTGAGGTCCTTCTGGCAGTCAGGCTTGTGGTATTTCTCTTGCATGAAGGGAATCCAGTTCAACTTGCATTTCTTGATGAAGGGCTTGACATCCACAGTTCCAAGAGCATAACCGCAGATCCCTTCATCATCCTCGAGCACAAACCCATAGTCTGAGCTCAGTGTCAGGAGACCTCCCACTAACCTGTGAGCAAACAGTAAGGATTTTGTCAGCCATGTGGATTGTACAGTCTTTAGTCTGGGCTGATTACAAACACATAAATCCTTACCTGTCTCCTATGAGGTCAGGATCGTCATCAGAGAAAGGTGCATCCTCCATTCCTTCACAGTACATTTCTTTACAGATTTTATAAACTGCACCCTGCAAAAAGAAGGACCGATACACCTCTTATTGTGGTGGATGAGTTGACACACCTCTTAACATTGGATATACAAGCCAAAGCATAAACCAGAAAATTCCACAAAGAAACGCAATGTGCATAAAGTAATTTTGGAGAAACACAGTCTGAAGCTGCCTTTACATTCAGCACATATATTTGCTGATATACAGATAACAGTTGCGGAGCATTAGCATTAGCATTGTGGAGCAAAACATTCCAAGCTTAAACTAGGCCAGGTCTGCTGGGAACACTTGTAACTGGTAAACATCAATTCTTCAACCGTACATTAATAAACATTATTAATGCTTAGTAACTGTTGGCACTTAAGGACAAAATACATGACTTCTGGCAAAATGAAGGTGCACAAGGGCACCTCTAAACACACAAACATCTTACCTCATCTTTGGGAAAGTATGGCCTTATGGAATAGATTTTGGAGGTTGGCATTGAAGGTGGAGGTTGGTAGAAAAGATCGTTTGCACCATCTATTGGCAACAATCTCTGTGGGCATCAAAAGAAACAGGTTCAGTTTCACTGAGACAAGGCGGTGTGCTGCTTTGGCTGACTGCCTCACTGTGCATTTGCTACAGTTGAGCCGCTGTCAAACCAAAAGGAACTATAGAAGAGAGCAAAATGCTTTGGAATGACAAATATTTAAAAAAAAAGAAGATATAAACTGATGTTCCTTGTTGATCTGACAATGGACAACAAGAGCAAACATCACGTTTCTCATTTTTGTTAAAAGGAGCATAGCACAACAAGCACATACATATTTGCTTCTCAAATATAATAAAGGGTGGTATTTTGGTCTGACTAAGGTTTTACTGGCTGAAGGAGATGCTCCTTTCCCTTTTGTAAGGCATCGCAATATTTCGCTGCGCAGGACCCTCCTGTTGAGAAAAATAATGATGCTGGCGCAGAGAGACAGAGAGAACTCCAGGAAAAAAACCAAAGAGGCAAATTAAATGTGAGCTAACTGAGTCATTCAATAGCACTTCAGTTGCCATCATGAGTCTTGCTACTCTCCAAGGATGGAGATGTTACTTTGAGGCTGGACAGCTGTGTTTGATCATGGAGTTTTCCCATTGCAAACATGCTTGCGTACTCGCTGGCGCTGCGATGCTTTGTGCGTGCGCTTGCAAAGGGTTGGCTTGGTAATTTGTGCGCTGTGCTTTCCTGCAAAGAAATGAGATGTCATGAAAATAAAACCTAGCCATGCTCGCTTGCGCTGCGTGCGCCAGGGAAAAGCAGCATCTCCTTGGGCAGTTGCTGAAAGAAACTGAAATTAATCAATCAGAAAATATCATGCCAAACATTGGCTGTAAACCTGTTTTGTCAGGATGGGTTTCAGGTCACCCATTCCCCTCACACAGACTGACAATATCCCAAAGTAATACAAGGCCATGAACTTCTTTGGCGAACAAGTGAAGGGGATGGAACTCAAATGTTAAGAAGCCCGACCCATTCCAATCAGCTCACCTTCGACAGACCAAAGCCCTTCATACCTACGCACACATTACCATAGTCGTCTTTGCTCACAACACTCTTTTTTTTTTTTCCATTTGATTGCTGTAAATTCAGTGCATTAGATACCTGGAACTCTCCTGCTAGACCTCCCCTAAAGGCCCAGGGCTCTTGGTCTCCTCTAAGGAACTGTGCTGAGGACTGACTACGACACCCTGTTAGGAGCAGAGCCAAGCGGACATTGTTACCACAGGATGGGGCTCTCTGACACAGATGAAGGGAATGGGGAGATGGGGAGGAAGGGGGTCATATGTATCTATTAGCATAATCCATATAAATAAATTTATTTTGTTTTAATCATTAAAACATAAAAAAGGACCTAATTTGGAATAGATAACTTATATTCAGAGGAAAGATCTTAAGGTAAAATGGGGCTCAAGCAACTAAAGCTTACGTGTTTGTAGCAAAGAATCAGGTCCAAAATATTAATTGTTCAAAAAACAAATGACAACACTGTGTCAATACAACACGTCACACTGCTCCACATAACATGGTATGCAGGTATTTAGAAATAAATCTTTCATGCAGTGGAACGCATTCTCCATCAAAAACTGAAGAGAGAACAGAGTCAAGTGCAGTTCAGCCCCCTTTGGTGTTTCAATAAGGGTGATAATCATTTGAAAAGCTGACAGACTCCATAAATATTGTACTGACCTTCAGAGCCAAAACCTGTACTGCCTATAGACTACAAAAGTAAGCTTCAGCTGCCGTCACCCCACTGATCTTAGCACCCCGTGTGAAGTCACATTCTCATCTTATCTGCCTCGTCACATGACTGGGGAGCATGAGTCATCAAACCAGGGAGACAGACCGCGAGTAAGAGGTAGCATGAGCATTCCCTGTGTTAAAGGGCCTCTCAGCTTTCTGTTAAAAGCCAAAGTCAGACAAACCACAGATGAAATAGATAGAGGGGACAAAGCATATAAAAAGGAGTATATATCTAAAGCACTCAGGCCTCTTAAGAGTTTGTATGCATTAATGTGGCTCTCAACAAAGTCTAACCCAGGTTGATGAGGAGTCCTGTCATGTGACCAGACAAATGCAGCGCGCGGGCAGGACACCTAACACTGCCTTAAATATGAACCTCGCCCTGATACCTAAAGCAATTCCTCTGACGAGCTGACACAACACAGCATGCAGATGCACCCACGGGAAGGAACTCTGAACTTGCTTTCCCAAAGTTAACCACCACAAAAACGGGACAAAAGAATGATCTCTTAGTGGTTTCACTTCCACCTGAATTATCTATTCAGACTGTATTGTCTTAACACAATCACAGTCCTGCAGAAAACCAACCAACGTGTGTGTGAACACAATGATCGTAACTACGCAGTCAGAAATATATCCCTGAGTAGGATGAGGATCATGTGCCATGGTTAAATTTCAAAGCCAAGTGTAAATTCCCTTGAGTAGGTGCATCAGGCTGGTCTGAGCCTTTTCTATAGGCCTACTGACAGAAACAAAAAAACATGTTAGAGAGAAGCTGCCAAAGAGAGAAATTTGGGAGTTAACACTTAGGATTCAAAGCTAAATCGCTGCCCAAAATGTGACTTCATCTGGAAGGCTGCTTCCTTTCCTCCAAATCAATCTTTTACATTTATAGATCTAGTTTAAGAAAAAAAAAAACAAAACATAAATCTGTCTCAAACATGAACAAAACAAAGAGACAACGTCTGCACTGGGCATACATCGGCCACTGTCGATCCAATAGCAGTAGAAACTTGTACTGTGGATTCTTCCATCTGTACATAGTGAAGGGAGAAAACAGTAGAAAATTGTTATTAGTAAGTGTTCTCAGTACAATAACCAGGGAGGTTGTGACTGAGTGCCGGCTGCACAGCTTCTATTAAAGGGAAGACATGGGGACTGATGTAAAAACCTGCTAATAGCAACAGCAGAAGTCAACAGTTAGGCATTTAACAACACTCCAGTTATTAAGAAGAATATTCAAAGATAGCTATATATTTGTACACTCCACAATGTTACTAGAGTGGTTACAATTATTTACTGATGCAATAAATCAGTAGTGTGGAGTTTTGATGTGGCTTTGCCAGTGCGGGTATGCTGCCTGCTGTGTACTGTGGGCTAGAGTCCTCAGCTTTACCATATAGCCGGACAGGACAGAAACCTGTGAATGAAACTGGGTTACAGGGAGTAACCTACAGGCCATGCTGGTGCTTCAGACTATCCAAAACAACACTCCAAAAAAAGATGGAGATGTTATCACAAGGCTGAGTGCATCACAGTGCAGCCTCAGTTTAGAGACTACTCAGTGAGGCAACAACGCAAAACCTCCCGTAATATATCCATACGGTTCATCTTCAAACTAGCTGATTGAGTTTATGCACAAGAATGGCCTTCCACAGTCAGTCAGTCAACTTGCTCTCCAAGCTCGCGTGCGCGCTAGGGCATGGAGGAGGAGGAAGTGGGGGGGGGTAGGGACGTCCCCCTGGCACCCATCCCCACAGACAGAGAGATGGAAGCAAGTGTGTCTGTGTGGGAATGCAGCAGTGATGTTACTGGATACACAGCAAGCAGCAGTAACCCTGCTGGGACGTTTGCCACAGAGACCCAGTTTACATATCACCAAAATGGAGCAGCTTGTTATGGAATAAATAAGGACGATGCTAGCAGTGCAAGCGGCATTCAGTCAGACAAAAAAAAAAAAAAAAAAGAGAAAACAAACAACATGTGTGAAACAAGAGCAATTCATAGAATTGTAACTATTAAGAGGTGATGCATCTGGCCTGATCTTTGCTATGGTATTAGACACTACTCAGATTCTCACCCTGTATACAGGTGATGGCCATATTTCTCTATGTCATATTTCTCTAAGAGCCATATTTCTGTAAGTTTGTGATCAGTAATACTATCATCTGTTAAGCAGACTGAGCAAGATAAGTGTATTATAAATTTGCCTCACTAAACTACATAGCACTGGACTGCAACATAATCCATGCAGTTAAACAATCAATCATAAAAAGTGCTTTTTCTTTATATAATCTGACTTTTTTTTTTAATAGTAAATGTGTCTCTGAAAATGACAAAAGTCAGGATTACCAGACTTGATGAGACTACTGCTATGCTACTGCGCTCTAGGAGAAAGCAGCTCACGGTTCCCCTCATACATACCTAGCCACTGGACAAAAGACTTGACCATAGAAATGATGCTCTTGATGTCCCAGATGTAAGGGTAGAGGTCGTACAGGATGGTGCGGTTGGCTGAATTGGACAGCCGCGTGAACATCTGGATGACGGAGCAGCACATCTCCTCAAACTTCTCAGCCCTTGATTGCCATTCTGCTACCTGCCAGACAGTGATTGGAAATAAGAACAAACAATGTTGAGAAAAGACGCACAGGTGTTACTTATGATAAAAACAATGGTTCTGTTTTATTTGCTGCCCCATTGTGACATGATAATTTGGACATGACATCATTCATCTTATTATTTAACTCTGAACTTTTCTGACTGTGATAAGCAAACTTCAGAGAGAAGACTGGTGGTTTAATAAGGGGGAGCACAGAACACAGTACTCTGTAGTGCAGGCACACTCCATCTCCTGTCATAACCACACCACCCAATGGGCAGTATGGGTAGTACACAGCCACCATTTTGTTTTCAGCAATGAACACTACCATAAGGAAGTTCAGTAAATGATGAACTAGTTTTTTCAGACAGACCCCTTTCTCTTACTTCTTAATCAGTCCATGGGTTTATTTCAGTGTATTAACCCACCTTTTCAGTTTCCTTTCTCTTGCAGTTGACACTGACGACACTGCTGTTGGCGCGCAGCCAGTTGAACTCCTTTAACATCTGCATGGCCTTGGGTCCATGTTCATAAGGCAGGTAGAAGAGCTCTGCCAGCAAGCTCAGGTCCTCGAGTGTGAGGGGCTCTGCTGTGAACAGGGGCTTCTCATTGGGCCCAGGCACAAACACATCCTGAGGAGACAAACCAGTTTTAAGTTAACTCTGTGGGGAACTCAAAGTTTTTTTTGTGTTCAATTTCAGACATAAGAGGAAGAAAGAAAAAAAAAGACTCACAAATGTTTGCGGAACTTGTTTGAGCTGATCATCTGTCTGCATAGGGGCAATATCACTCCCAGAGTCTTCCTGGAGTGACTCTTCAGGGGACTTTGACTCTATCAGACTCTCCTTGTCTGTATCCATGGGCTTCAGGTCCTCAGCCATCTTCTCAGCTAAGATAGGACCAACATGCTTCCCCTCTGGGTCCGCTTCAGCTTCAGCCTCTGGCTCATCCTGCTTCTCAACCACCATCTCCATGGGCTCCTCATCTGAATCCTTCTTCTCCACCTCCACCTGCACAGGTGCAGTATAAAAATACTTGGAGAACCATTGACAGATGCTTTCCTCTCCAATAAACAAATGATAAAGAAAGAAAATGAATTTTCTGTATTTTACCAAACAAATTAGAAAAAAAAACTGAGCCAAGAACTTGATCAGAAGGCATTCAAAAGAACTGAGGGGTGTGCATGAACACTAGCAGTCATTATGTAGTCAGTTGCTTATTAAATCAAGGGCCTAATAAGTAATTTTAACTGTATAAATTACAATATATTCACATAAATAGAAAAGCCTGATTCCTCTGAGAAGTGTACAGTACTCATGCAGGTTATTAAAATGGTACAATTCTGTGTGAATAACAATAAACCTCACCTCCTCTACCTCCTGAGGTCTTTTTGCCATGGGGTGTGAGAGTGGATCCAGACAGAGAGGCGGCATGGCTGGAGACATGATGGGCTGCTGGAACACAGTCGTGACTGTTGTGGAGGAGCAGAGAGAGGGAGCAGCCATGGATGACACGTCTATGGCTGTGCCTTTGGCACCACTCTGAGGCACCTGTCGGCCTGACAGACAGAGTACAGTTTTACTACATTGTGTTCTTCAGCCTGACATAAAACTATAATTTTAGGCTATCAATGACGATGTTATGAGCCTAATTCAAGTTATACTGCTCGGAATTAATAATAAAATAAAACCATTAGCATAGAGATATGACATCATAATGGGACTGCTCGTACTGTTGTATTGATGAGGCACACCAAATTCCCCAAGCCATTCTGTGAGAGCCAGCTTTAGAGCAAGCTGTGGGCTGTAGAGCATGTCTGTCTCCAGTTCTTCATCACTGCCCTCATTCTCTAACTTGATCTGGATGGACACTGTGCTGTCCTCACCGTCCGCTAATCAAACACAGAAAAACACAGCAATGATAAATGACCTGCGTTCTGATACCACAAGACAGTGTAACACCATACAGAGGGATCACACTGTACCCTCACCATAATCATACTTACTCATGACCACATCCTTGCGCACGCCATTCATATTAGACTTGTACCAGGTGGCCAGAGTGTGGATCGCTACAAAGTTGGACTCAAACTCGCAGTTTGGGTTGGTGAGGACTCCTTTCAGTCTGGGGATGAGCTCTGTGGAGCGCCCCTTGTATGGACCCAAGAAAAGCCTCTTCTGGTCATAATCATTTGCGTGAATGTTGTCCCAGATCACTGGGGCTCTTTTTAGGATTTTTGACACCTCCTCAATTGATTCCACTGTAATATCTTTGGACACAACCTTGGGGCCTGCAGAAAAACATATCAGAGTTTAACATTCCATCTACTTCTCTAACGCGTATGACTGTATGCTTAACAATAGTAATGGTGTTAGTCGGTTGACAAGAAACTGTGTTAGCCTCACCTGTCCATAGCACATCAATGCCAGGTAGGAGCTTCTCTCCTACTGTGTGGAGGTAGGGGGATTGAGAGACACTTGGGTAGCAGAAAGTCCCACAGTACTCTATATTTCAAGAAACAAAAATAAAAAAATAATGAATAAATAAATGGATCAACCATTTGTGTAAAATGTGGATGGATTTAAACAAAGAGCTGAGGTACCTGTGGGACAGAAGAGGAAGGTTTCGGGCTCTCCCAGGTACTGGTAGATTTCGTTCGTAATGGAAACCTGAGCGTGTGCAAATGAGCTGAACACCTCTTTATCAGCAGGGCACATGTTGTGGTCAATATCATCAAAAAGTAAGGCAAATGACTTGCAGCCAAAGTGAGAAACCTGAGGGGGAAAGAGAAGGGGGTTTGAAATGAACGCAGAAGGTAAGATGTATGGAATTCTTCTATCAACACATTGTCAATGCTCCTGTCACACGAAATCTTGCAATACCTGATCAAGTTTCCTCTTGAGTGCAGAAACCTCTTTCTGATTGGAGAAGGTGATGTCTAGTCCAGGGGAAATGGCATAGATGAACTCTATCCCATGCTCCTTGGCAGCACCAATTAAAGTCATAAGTTGCTCTAAAAGAAAGTTGTGTGGGGGGGGGGGTCACTCACTGAATACATTTTGGTGCTTTTATAACAATTTATGTAAAATCAGAGAAAGAGTCACATTCCAACCAGGTTTAACACTGGAATATTCAGACTTTCATTAAACTTAGATAACCAGATATTGTTCAGTTTCCTTGCCCCAAGACAGCCAATCCCAAGAAATGTTCTGAAAAGTCACCTGCTTCTTCCACTGAGTAAAGCTCTCTCCAGAACATTCTGTGTTTGTAGTCATCTTTGGGTGCATAAAGGTATGTATTCAGTCCCCATTTCTGCTGCCTGTGAAATGCAGTGTTGTACAAACTCAGTATAACAACTGAAATCATCTAGATATACGGCCACGAATATTAAGAACATGCGTGCTTAAATAATTCACATAGTTCATCATACCTTCTGAACAACTCCTTCCTCTGTTCCATTGTCCATGGTCGACCGTAAAAGCCTGCATCAGTAAACAATACATTCAGTTCCCATGCTGTCTGCAGTGCTGGTAATCAACAAAATTTCCTGTGCATATTGACCTGCTTTTACTGATACAACTAACAATGTGCCCCTAGGTGCGGGCAGGGCTGTTAGGGCCATTAGACATGCATTTGTTTTATGTTTTTTTTTGACTGTTACAGTTTTTCTGTATTAACCATTTTGTTCAGGAATTGTCAACAGTATGACAAATGGCCAGTTTACTAGAGGCGAAGAGTATGGCTTAATAGTCCAAACTACACAAAACACAATTTGTATAATGACAGTAACAAAAGCAAATCATTCTTCCTCTTAATGAAGGTGTAACCTTTCAGTGTTTGGTATTTTTGTTTGGCACATTACTATCAACATGAATCTTTGTGATCAACACTGGAATTACTGTTGATCACCTGTTAATACCTGTGGTAATTCAATATAAATTCAACGATCTGCCCGTCAACGACATGCGACAATGCTGAACTACAATCTGCATTCACGATTGATTTGAAACATATGTTTTTTTGTTCAATCTTCCCTTGTGTTAATAGACAATTGAAAATTGATTATCATTTGTACACTTGACTATTTCCAGTTTATACCAATAATCGTGCCCCTCAGGAAGGAGGATTGCTGCAGCATTTTGATGGCCTATATATGACTGCATGCAGACCACAAGCGGATCAAACGTCAGACTTGAATGTTGTAGTCTTATATAATCGATATTACCTTCCACGACTCCACTTATGAATTTTCTGTGGCCCGTCGGCTCGACTCCAATGCTGGACTCTTCCACTGGGCCAGGGGCCTCGGCACAAGAATCTCCGGAGACTGGGCTGGGGCTCGGCTCGCCCTCCACTTGAGGCGCCTCTAACGTTTTTTCTTTCTGTACCATTGTTAGAGATTTCCCTCGACGAAAACCCAACAAACTCAGAAGAATGCAGAAAGCACCGAGTAATTTTTTTAATGTAGTTAAGCAGCAGATTCAACCAAGCAAAACCTGGAGGAAATAGATCGCGTCACTGTCTGTCTAACGTTAGCTAGCGTATGGTATCAGCGAGTCTATCAAAACTGTCCAAAATGTAGTCACTGGTTCTACAAGATGCAATCGAAATTGCTAACAGGTGGTATAGGACATCATTTATGTTGTTTAATATTTAAAGAAGAACAAGCCGTTCGGTCGTTTTTCTCCGATCATTTTCTTCTCTTTATGGTAGATTTGCCCTGGTTTTAGTCGTTTCTTCCTGTTTACACCGAGTGCGCATGCTCCTAAGACTAGATTAAACCAGTCAAAACTAGATCTCCGTGACAAAACACTGCAAAGATGTCACCGTGGCAAAGAGATAGATGACATTTATAATCAAAACATCAGCACATAGCCAACGTTGTAAAAGTTAAAATTGTTTTTGTAATCATGCATTGCAGCAAACGGACTATTGATGAATGAAGTCAAATGACAGACTTCGCAAGTGAATAAAATATCTTCATTACGATACATGGTGTCATAAACATTTAATAATTTGTACTTTTTATTTAATTGTGATTAATAAAGAAATAACATCGCACTGAGTTATCAAGAAACCAGATTAATAATAGTCCACAGAATTCCTGAAATTCTTGAAAATTCAACACCAGTTTACCACATTGACTTGCTCCGTTCAGTGACTGTGTTGACTATCTCTACGGCTTTCTAATATCTTGAGATTCCAGTCCATATTAGGTATGTAGCTGAGCTCCAACAGCACATTCAAAAGAGGGGAGGTGCTGCTCATCTGTTTTGACCTGAGCCTGTGCTTCCTGTGTCAGCAAAGTACACGCTTTGTTCTAAATCACGGGGACATGTCCAATTATACTTTTACATAATTAAACAGAACTTCTAATAGAGTAATTAACTACCCAAAGTAATCACAGATGTGCATTAGTTAATGAAAGCTGGTGCATTATGTGATATGACTTTTTCATATCAGACTTTTAAACTTGTCATAGTAGTTAAAGCCTCAGGCATTACTAACATTAAAGAGCTCTGTTCTTTTGTTCCATGCAAGCTGTGACAGTGCGTGTGGTCAACATTTGCAGACATTTTGGCATGCCATAGCATGAAAAGCACAGATAAAATTAAAACAAATATGAGAGTATTCCACTTAGTTGAGCTAGTGCCAGGGCCCTGGTATTTAAAATGTTGGCTCACAGTCATGGTTAATGAAATTTGTTTCACATGTACTTATCCTGCTATGATGAACATGAAATATGAAAAAAGGTTTATACCAGAACCCTGAAATTGAAGCAGCAAAATTTAACTCAGCCATCATTTATTCAGTTTTTACACATGCTTTGACAAAATGTCTTGTGTGAAGTATTGACAAATATTTTATGTTTTTAAAGATGTGACCAAACAGTGACAAATGCAAAGACACAGGTGAGCTGGAGTGAAAGAAGCAACACATTTCAGTTTATCTTTTTTAATTTAGGTTTGTAGTACATTTAAATGTATTACATCCTCTCCCAAGAATTAGGGAGCTCCATTCCACTTATTTTTCCCCTTTTAAAAATGATTCTCTCTCTCTCTCTCTCTCTCCATACAATTCAAATTGATTGTACATTTAAATAAACTTTAAAAAATTATCTTATTTCACTTATTCCTTTTTTTTTTAACGTCTTTTACTACTTTCATTACAAATCTTCACTTCAATAGAAGGTGTTAGCTTGCAGAAACAAAACAAAACAAACAAAAGAAAAGTAATGCAACAACTAAAATGTAATGACAGTGTTGCAGGTGGGGAGCCAGCTGTTGGCTCTGAGGTAAGTGTGAGCTGCTTCCTGCTGCAGGCCTCTTGTTACCTCTTCATGTTCTGCTGGGCCTGCTTTAGTAAAGTGTCGAAGTCTAGTGCTTGAAACTTGCCTTTCACAGGCAATGGATCATACTCTCTACTCGAATCTGAAAAGAGAAGGACAGAAGGTCAGCATCATATACAAATAAAAAGGGACAAGAATAACAGTACATGCTGCATTTGGGTTGAACTACTTCAAAAGCTTGATGTGACTCTAAAAACCATGGGTGTAGCCACAATTTTATTATGTGATGAGTGCAACCCCAGCACAACCTATCCCGAATGTCTGACTCGTCACCAAACAAACTAGAGACCATCTTGTGTTTGGAGCAATGCCCATCAACATGTTCTGACCCATGAGTCATTACTACGGTATTACAGGAGTACTCAGTACACACTCATCTCTGAATCACCTTCATTTTAATGTCCACTAAGTTTCATGACTGTATCTTGCACAGTTGTGATGTTAGTGTGGTGACAAAATCTGTCCACAGACAGGCAAATACTTGCTTAAGTACCCAAAACCACTTCTGTGGTAATAGGTCAAACTACAGTTGGTGTCTCCAGGACCATAATTTTTCCATGATGAGACACACATACACACGTCTGATGACTTAATTTCCACATTTATTACCAGCCGCAAGCATGGGTGGGCGACGGATTTTGCCCGATAGCGTCACAACTGTGGAAGATGCAGTTTGAATATGGGTGTGGTCCAATGAGAACTGAGTACCTGTGTAAGAATGTCGTAATGAATACCGATTACTCAATAAACCTTATCGCCCTACATGATGAATAAATAAAAAGTAAAATTTGAGTGATGAGTCAGGAACCCCAGAATCAACCCATCATGTGTAATGTGTGTGTAATGTCATTCATACTGGTTGCGTCAATAAAACCTCCACATTCACAAAATCAATGCAGAGGATATGACCTGGGTCTCTGTAATGTTAGCTATAGCCCTGCTAGCAACTAAAAGCCATAAAAGAGACTGTGACTGTATGAAAGCTAAAGAACTGTCAAATGTTCAACATTCTATATCTTAATGTATACATTTAACAAGTACCTCTCTTTTAAAAACACAGACATCACACTAAAGGACACTATGCAATATAATATACAATATGTCTGCCTTCTTCCTGCTGTGTGATCATCCTTTCAAACAGCGGGCATGTTATCTGCCAAGTTTTGGAGTTATTGGCAGCACTTCACAAAGTACAATGGCTCTCAGCTGCATTTAGCTTGTGGTGAACACACTGTATCAGGATGAACTGCAGTCAGTATCTTCAATCTTCTGCAAACCACATCAATACTGTCTGAATAGGTTAACAGTGCTCTGGGTAGGAGCTACAGGAACTTTTGTGGCGTCTTGTCGATTTTAAAGCCACACCTACCCAAGTCAGAATAGCCCGTCTGGCAGAACTGTCTCCGTCCACCAAAACAGAGATCAAATGGCAGCTCATCAGGCTTGCGCAGCTTGCTTCCATTTTCAATGGCCCTGAAAGCATCCTTGGTGTCGTAATAGGTCACAAAGCCATAGTTGTCCCTGTGACAGAAACAAAATATTAGCCTGTGTTTGTTTACAGATTGTCAGAGGTCTAGTGAAGGAACAGGTCTTGTACAGTTTTGAGCTGTGGCTTGCTTTTAAAAGAGCGGCCTGGGGGTGTTGCCAGGAAGCTCCAGTTATGAACAAGCCTAACTTTGCTTTAGCACTGTAGCTTGGCCTAAGAGGTCACTGACAAGACCAAAAAGGTTCAAAGACAGTGCAATTTGCAGCCTTATTAAAATTCCAACTGCAATCCTTCATTACACAAGCAAACAGAGAAATATATGCATGTGTAATTCTTGCCGTTTATGGACTTACCCGTGGTCTCTAAAGTGCAGGGTGCAGTCCTCAATCTCGCCAAATAAAGTGAAGCGCTCTCTAAGTTCTTTTTGGGTCATCGTACCCCGAATTCGACCAACGTAAACAACCCGGCGCTCCTCCTGAGGGAAGAGTCAATCAGGTGATTGAATGTTACAATATAACATAACTTGCTTACTCAAACTGTACTAGTGTAGTCCAAGAAAAATAAACTTACAATGGCTTTTTCCTTGCGTCTCTTCACCTCTTGCACATCCATCTTTTCACTGTGACCATAGCCAGGTCTATATGAGGGACTGAGGAAGACAAGATGAAGCGTTTAGTCTTTTTTTTTTTTTTTTTTTACTGTGCATCAAAGTATTTGTAATGCACAAGAGAAACAGTTGGAAAATCCATGTAAGGACTCCCACCCAGATGAGCATGATTCATAAACTGTACCTGTACAATCTACTGTTTCTGCTCCACTGTGCTTGTCTCCGAGGGGATTGAGATCGTGACCTGGAGCGACTCCACGAGCCAGAACGAGAGGAGGAATATGAATACCTCCTCCTCCTGGGAGGGGAGCAGGACACAGAGGGAGAGGACCGAGATGAGGAGCGGGATGAGGAGCTGGAACTGCTCTCAGAGTGACGGGGGCGATACCTAGAGAAGAAAAGGAAGGAATGCCGGTGAGGAACAAAGAAAAGCATACCTCCTAGAAACCAGTATTAAGAGGCTGCATCATCTAGATGTTTTGAGAAAGGGCCAAACCTTTTCTTAGATGGAGGCCGTGATCTTGACCGAGATCTAGAGGAATGAGAGTCTGACTCTGAGCTGCTGGACATAGGGCTGGGAGAACGGTGGGATCTTCTTTTTCTAGGTCGGCCTCCAGTCCTTTCTTTGGGGCTAGATCCGGGGCTGGGTGTGCGAGAGGCAGCACGTTGACGGTAGGCCCTCCCAAAAGGCCCTCTCCTGTGGCTCTCTTTAACAGCGGAATCGGTCTCCTCTCGTGCAGGAGAAGCATCAGGAGTTTCCAGTACAGAGCTCCCCTCCATCTCATCTGTCCTGTGATCCAGGGGCTCTGTCAGTGGAAAACTTTGTGTTTTGGTTGTAACGGCAAGGTTTGTGGTAGACGGGACAGACGATGCCAGCGCAGCTGGTGTCTGTGTGGTGGCTGTAGCGGCTTGCTTGATGGGTTTAATAGTGATAAAAGATTGCTGTTTGACATTCCAGCGCTTGCCTGGCTCTCCAGTGGAAGTGCCTTTGTTGGGGATGCAATAGTCATGGTCCATGCATGCCAAGTCGGGGTCTACAGTGGTGGCGGCAGGAGTGGGTTTACTGCGGGACCTCACTGTGGGCAGTGGGCGAGCCTCTATCTGGATAACCTTGGAGGGGCTCGACTTGGAGGCCTCAGCGGCCTTGCTCTTCCCCAGCAGGGCCACAGGGGCCAGAGGTTTCCACACCTGGTGGGGAGGAGTGGCTGGAGGAGTCAGAGCTGGAGCAGAGGGAAAGAAAGTACATCAAAATTATACACAACATTCAAGAGCACATGGTCATCTGTGTTGCAAGGTAGCAAATCTCTGATCACAATGTACTATTGTTAACCATTTCTAATGACTGCTGTTTTGATGCTAAAAGCAATGAGAGCACAGGAGCAATACAAGGGCAGAATAAGAAAGGAAACACTTCAAATTTGCTCCTTTATAATGATTAAAAAAAAAGAAAAGAAAAAAAAAGTCACTTTCACTGTATGCGTTTTGTTTCTTTAATGATTTAACTTAATGGACCCATTCTGAAGCCAAAGACAACATGTAGAATTACCTGCCGTACTGGAGAGGTCATTAGCTCTCACACGTTCCACAACTGTTTTCTCTGGAGCCAACTCAAAACTGCAAAGCAAGCACAGGAGCGTGTTACTGTATCACTGGTAAATAGTGTATCATTCACCTCATTTGTCTTTGGAGTGCAGCCAAGTCCAGACCAAAAACAGGCCATCACTGTGGCTGGACAACAGCAGGCTTTACGGTAGGTCTTGGCAAGAGGTGAACGTGTATCACCTTCACACACAAGCTCACAGACACACACACACACGCACACATAGAGCAAACAGGTTTCACGTGACCAGGGCTTTTCCAGAGAAACCATTGCTCCATCACTCACACAGAGCAGCGTGAGGGCTGTAGGGTAACTCACCTCGAGTTTCCTACAGCTGCTGCTCTACCAGAGACCTCCGGCACACATTGCTCCTCTTTGGCTGAAGAGAGAAAGGACAGGGAAATAAGTGCATCAGCACAGGGACTAACAGATGAGATAAAGGAGCAACAAAAATTACAAAATACTGTATGGATAATCTGTCAGTATACATGTAGAGAATAATGCGTTTATACTGGGTGATATTTGTTCAGTGTATTTTGCACAGAATG
Source organism: Seriola dumerili (assembly GCF_002260705.1). Taxonomy (NCBI): domain Eukaryota; kingdom Metazoa; phylum Chordata; class Actinopteri; order Carangiformes; family Carangidae; genus Seriola; species Seriola dumerili. The sequence goes on along the minus strand of NW_019174279.1, from coordinate 356,156 downwards.
TCACCAAATGGCCAGCAGCTACATTAGGCATAGCAAACAGTACAGTGGTTCAATAACACATCCACTGACATGAGTAATGGCACACACAGTCCAAGCACTTGTTAGAGTTTGGGCTTGTACATCCGCTCAAACAAAGACAGCAGGGTGAGAGTTAAATGGATTTGCGGACAGGGCAAAATTCCAGCAGCTGAGCAGGCAAGAGCACAAAGCAGCTTCTCTGCCCCCCACAGCACCCATCTCTTAAAGGGGAATGTTTCAGTAGGGGGTAAAAACAAACAAACAAAAAAAAAAAAAAAAATCCTGCCATTATGAACAATCTTTGAATGTTTAAAACACTTTTCCAGGGGATCAGATAAGCGTCAAATTCATATGAACAGCCCGATAATATCTCTGTTCCGTAGGTCACTTTTGCTGGACTATGAGATAGACCTTGTATGTGCTCTGTTGGTGAAAGATATTAGGGAATGGTCATCTAACTTCACTGATGATGCCACCCCTAAGTGTATGCACAACAGCACTGTATTTGTTGTTATCAGTCAAGCTTCAAGCAGATACTCTTGTCTTTTTAAGACCAAGTCCTTCTACCCACCAACACACCACTACTGACCAGAGATAATGTTTTGTGCCACTTCCTGCTATTACAAAACCAGGAAAACTGATACTCTGATGACATTTAGCTTGGTAGTAAACTAAGCAACCCACTAAGTTACTGGCCTACCATAACCTCCCTTAGGCAACACCAAAAATAAAAACTAAAAACTATGGAATGTGTAACATGGAGTGAACTGAGAAATTGAGCACTTCTTTCATACTCAATCGACACAGTAAAAATCAGCCATTATTGATTACCTTGGGTTTCCTCAAACTGCTCCAGCAAGCTGGTCAGATCAGCAGCTTCAATACCTACAAAAAGGGATCATAACATTATGTTCTGGATTATAAAAAAACAGAATTGTACTTATTTAACCATTATTCACACAGGGTAGAGTGTCTGAGCATACATGCTCTTATACACAAATGTGTTTACAGTTATGCTGAAACAGAACAAGACAGTGGTGACACACAGGTGTAGGATGATTATAGAGAATAGTCTAGGAGTTACACAGGGGTGAAAGTGTTTCAATTTATACAGTGACACTGCGTATTATTTTACTGCATTAACAATAAAATAATTCATTTCTGATATGGGATTCCTGCACATCAGCAACTACTGGAACAGAGTAAGTGCAGGCTAGAGCTCCAGTGCAGCAGAGATGAGACACTGACAAGGCAATTTTCCAACAAGGCACTAGAGATAAAATACCAGTAGCTGGTATGTCTCTTAATTGTTTGAATGTCTATTTGTCCACAAGAAAACATGACTTCCATCAAAAAAAAAAAAAAAGGTATGGAAATGAAATGGCAATTACTATCAGCCTTTCATGAATAAAATTACAATATATATATATTATATTATGTTTTTAGCAATCATCTTTGAGCTCACCGATCTCACTGGTGAAGGCCTCAATCAGCTCCTGTGTGGGGTTCTTTGCCCTTTGGGGCTTCACTGCTGTAGTGGAGTTCTCTTTAGTTTCAAGCACAACAGGTTGTGCCTTCAGACTCTGGGAGTCTGAGGGCTGAGCAGCTGAATAGGAACACTGCTGGGTACCACTGGCTGTGGGCTTGGAGGCCTTGTTATCAGCTGCGATGGGGCTATTTAACGTGGTAACAGCGGTGACCTCAGGCACCTTTTGGGAAACAACAGTGGTCTTCTGGGGGGCACTGGAGGCAGACACAGTAGCAGCGGTGGGTTTGATTGACTCTGTAGTGGTTGTAGGACAGGGTTTAATCAGCTCCACAGATTTTAGAGATAAAGGCTGAGATTGGGGCTTTTCATCGACTCCACCCTTTCCTCCCGAAAGAACGGGAGAGCACTTCCCATCTGCTGACGACATGAACTGAGTGGCATGTTTTAAAGAAGCTGGAGACTCGGAGCTCAGAGGCACACAAGGTACTGCAGGTTGAGCAGTGGCATGTTGATTTGTGGGCAAGTCCTTCCCTGAATTAGCGACAGGAACTGAGGGTTTTTCAGGTAGAGAAGGTTTGGAAGGTTCAGGTGTTTGCTGGGGTTTAGCAACAGGAGTAGCAGCGGAAACCTTGCTGGATGAAGCAACCATGTAGGCTGGTGGCACCAGCAGAGCCTCGGGGGTGGGTGGCGCAGCCGGTCCTCTTGGCTGCCAGGCAGGCTTGACCTCCTCCACTTCCTTCTTCGCTGCCTGGGGGTTGGGGCGTCGGGAATCCTTGGGGCTGGGGTCAGGCAGGCAGGGAATTGGGGGCAGCTCTTTAGGAAGCTCTGGCAGGCAGGGCCACTTGGTGCTGTTATCGTCTTGCTTTTCCACCGGCGCCGGCTTTTTCTGCTGCCGGAGCCGCCGGTACTCCGCTAGACTGAGGGATTTGGGTTTCGGCTCTGGGACTGCAGTGGCCACAGGAGGGAGGGCCTCACAAACAGGTGGTGTCATCTGGGGTGTTACGGGACTAGGAGCAGCTGCAGGGCTCTCTGAAGACAGCAGGGCAAGGGCAGCAGGGGGAGCTGCTGATGAGTCTTCAAGCTTCTCGGGGGCTGGGCCCGGCTGTTTAGGAGTTTCATTGGGCTGTTGGGAGCTCACTGCTGTGGGTGAACTGCTACACCGACTCTCCTCCGGGGCATCTTTTAACAGAGCAGTGTCCTGTCTGGGTGACACACATGTGGCAACTTGCGCTTTCACTTCAGGCAATAGTGTTGTAGTGGCGATTTCTGTTTGTGTTTCGGTTTGGCATGGATTTAGCTTCTTAGGCTTCACAGAGGAAGAAGCTGGAGTGAAGGCAACAGGAACCTTTGGGATTTTGTGTTTTTTCTTTTCTTTGACTGACATTTTTTCAGGCTGTATGGGTGCTTCCTGTACCGTCTTTCTTAGTGTACCGCTCCTAAGGACCCTTCCCTCCACAGGTTCAGGTTGGCAGTGTTCTTTGATTTTCTTTTTCTTTTTCCTCGAGGAGGAGCTTTTTTCTCTAATATCTTCCTTCTGTCTCTTTATGATCATCTCATCTTTCACATCTGGACGTGCTGTAACTTTCACTGGAGCCTCGCCGACTGTTACATCTTCATCATCAACGACTATATGCTCCGAGCTGTCAGAGGCCGCCTCTTCTGCTTCATCTGCGAGTTTCTGCTCATTCTCTGAAGACTGCTCTTCGAGCGGCAGAGAGACCGGGAGATCCATGTTTGGGATGGCAAGGATGGGTTCTCCATTCTCCCCCTGGTCCACAACCTCCAGGAGGATCCCTCCTTCGGGCAACATCTGTTCCCCATCGTCGTTCTCTACACAAATGGCCATACAATACGGGTGCATATGCCTGACCAAGTCCCCCAGGCTAACCGAAACGCCATCTTCACCCTCCTGCTCAAAGGTGACAGAGAGCGGGAGGGTCGGACCTTCCCAGTCTAAAAGGGCACTGTCAAGAGATGAATTGAGTCTCACTGGGCTCAGAGTGAGAGAGCCATCTTCTTCTTCCTCTCCATCACTCCTCTGGAGAGAATCTGCATGTATCCTGGGGAGGCTCTGGGCGCAGACAAGGAAACAAACATCCAGTCAAACGCTGAAATCTGGCTGTTGTTCTAGTTTACATACACATTAATTATGCACAAAGCTACCTTTCCAGTTGATATGGGTCTTGCACTGCATAGTGAGTCTTTGTCGGGAGGGGAACGAGACAGACACAGCAATCTCCGGAGCTGGAGAGTGAAAGATAAAGAACAGCATGAGGACATTAATACTTATCCACTTTAGGGGTAAATCTTATATCTATAAACATCTGAAACAATGAACAAGAGGTATATTTATAACCAGAGGTGAGCAGATTGCCCTTCCACCTCCTTTCACTCTCTCTGCCCCAAGCTCAAAGGCCAGATGGGGGGGGGGGGGGGGGGTTGTCGAGAGCAGGAATCCGAGACACTTTCAGAGTTATGTATGACAGCTGGGCACTAACCGGAGAGTGTTCCCTGCCCTTCTGACCTGACAGCAGGTCTGAGTCAGGCAGTGTGTCAAACGGGGACAGGTTCTCATCATCTACATTGTCCAGGATCTCTGTCAGGGCGGTTAGCAGCGTGGCTTCGCTCTCCTCATCCAGTCCTTTAGTCTAAATAAAAACACATGGAAATTAGGTCAAAGCGTTCACTACAGGGAGTGTAAACAAACAACTGTACATGGCTTACACATCATAGATCTCTCTCAGGTTACTGTAATACTTGAGTTCAAGCATGTGAAATGAGTCTTGCCTCTATTGTCGGTGTGTCCTCAAATATAGAAAGGATGGAGGGGTCTAAGCAGCTTTGAAGGGCTTCCAGAGTCTCTCCAGAGCTCAGCACAGCAGTCTAGAGAGGAGAAAAAGCAGATTTATTTACTTTTTTTTTGGCAAAATTGGATATATAATTCAGGTAAAAACTATCTGCAAGCAGCCACCCACATGTGCATAACTGTGGCTACTGAAGTTGTACTACCACAGTACTAGTGGATAAGGACAGCAAACATTTTTCTTTACACAAGTGACCCAACTCTGACAAGTGTTCATTGCTACAGTCATGTGTGAATATTTCAAACAACTTAATCCAACATTAAGCAAATAATTAGAAACGCGACTTGTTTGTTCTTAAGTATGGGACTTAAGATGACTCAGATCTTAGTCAAAGAGGTGTTCCACAGGGTAAAGATCCTTGTAGTATCATATATTGCCCACTGGGCGGCATTTCCATTACAACTGAACTTTTCACTTTTTTTTCCTTTAAAAGAAACAAACAAAAAAACCCCAAAAAAACATCTACCTTTGACGTAGTACTTATACAGGTTCTAGCATCTGTGTTACTTTTTGAACACATCTCAAGCTTTAAAAAGATATATAAGTCAACAAATGTAAACAAATCAGTGTTGTGTATCTGTTCAGGCAGGGTCGGCTTCATGTTTCACAATGGCCATAGAATTTTATTTAAAAAATGAAAGTCTACTTCAAGTCTACTCTGCGCAAAGGTTGGACAAGTACATATGGCAAACTAGCTTATTTATTTGGTTGCTGAAGATAAGTTTAAACTCATGTGAAAAGGAGAATCAGAAGAGGAAACCCCACAGGGCAAGGAGGGCACATGCTTTTAGTTCCAGCTTGAAGAAGAGAAGAAAATACCAGAGGCATTTTCCTATGATCAGAAACATACAAGAACATCAGAGCACATGCCTATTGGCCATGCAGGACTAACACTTATTAATGGAAGTTATAACTTTATATACAGCTTCAACATAATTTGAACTTAGATACATTTAAGCAGACAATTTGTTTTTAAAAAAGACAGACAAAGTGCAATGGAAAATATTGGAAAGTCTTAAGTAGTTACATCTGAAATGAAAGTTTACTAAATACATATAAAATTAAATAATCAGTTGTGGTGGTAGAAGGCTCACTCTTCAGATTTGAGTTATATGCAACACACTAAGTCCAGTATAGAGGTCCCCCTATAAGAGCAAACATAACTGATAACATTTTGCACTTTCATCTAAAAACACACCAGTCTCTTACATTGACCCACGTGTCTCTGTCTATGCAGACATGTTTGATCCTGGCCTCACCCCGTCCAAAGGGAAGCTATACTGCCCACGTGTTGCACTACAACAAACCCCAGCAGGGCCTCACCACCACTCCTACCTCACGTTTTGACAATTACAAAACTGAAAGATCGCATTTTAATGTGCGTTAGTACACTAAATGTTGGGAAACTGCAGGCACTTAATTGTAAACTCTATGTAAGGGTGTATGCAGAGATTAAATTGACCGTCTCTGCTGCGCATGTGTGAAGGAATCCAACATGTGATTCACCACGACTGAACCACATGTGGGTAATACACACACTGGTTTTGAATGAAAACCTGACACGCTGCAGCAGCGTGAGAGTGGATAATCAGACAGGTGTGTGTGTGTGTAACTGCAGTGATTGCACTCGTTGTCTAAATATAATAAGACCTTCATAGTGTGCATCAACACTGAGCTAATGACACTTTACTGCAACGTGCTGGCATGAAGCCTATAAACTAAAGCATGGCAAAAATGAATATTTAGCATCTTAACCACTGTCAAGCCAAGAAAATAAAATAGAAAAAAGGACACATCCACGCTACAATGATGACAAAGCTGGAGGACTAGGATCTTGCAGTGTTTGTTACCACGTGTGAATGAATCAGTTGATGGGCAGGACAGACAGTACTCTTGCACATACACCCACTGATGGAGCTTAAATGCGTCTTAATGTTATCGATTATACAAATGGTGAACATGCCAGGTCGACCACCAATAAATATACACAACTGTCACTTCATTTTCTCCAACTGGCATTTATATTATATGGGAGAAAACCTGCGTCGTTCCGTAGCCGGCCGGCCAAGCCACACTGACTCACCAGCTAGCATTAACATACAGCTAAAAATCTACCCGCTCATCACAAGGAAGCATTGCGTATTACTTCACAAATACACAACAAGAGAGTTACCTGGCTGTTATCTCCACAGAACACCGAGTACTTTATGAATAAGTTTTACTAGTGATACTACGGTTGCATCCACGTGTCACTTTTCCATGCGCAGTGTACATCCCGTACACACACCACACACTCTGCCCATCTTCCAAAAACACACACACACAACTACTAAAAGTGTAATTAAATGCTAGGAAATAAAGTTCAGCAAATATCCTTTACCTCGTCTAGTGTATCCATAGGGAAAAATTCCATATTGCACGCAGTTAAAGTCTCCTCGCCTGCTCCCCACCGCGCCGCCATCTTGCGAGTATACTCCCTGCCCCGGCTGCTTTCTGAGTGAAAAGTGATGAACCGAGCGCGTCAGTGAACAAGCACGCCGGTGGTGGGAGACACGTGGTCCGACATTCCCGGCAAAATGACGCAAAGTGACGCCCTGGGTCAAAGGTTACGTGACCACGTTTCTTTGTAGTTCTATTAAATACGTCTGAGAGTGCTACACTGCCATGTGGTGGCCGGCGGTATTTATCTGTGCTGCAAAATGAAGAGGACAAAAATACACTTAAGGCACAGGCTCAAATTAAATTAGTCATAGTGGTTACAGTGGCTGAAACAACAAGCTTTTAACACGTGCAGGTAGGTTACAGTGACTAGATCTGACATTTTGCTAACTACATGTTAATTTAGCATTAATCAGTTCATTACAAATACTCAATAGATTTAGTGATTATGAAAACAAGTGTTACTTGCAGCTATAATGTCATGCACCACTCACCATATAATAATGAAGGTGTTAGTGGTCTGTTTTATACAGAAAAGAAGTAGAGGTGTAATAGTTTTATAATATTTGTTTACAGGAGTTTAAGTGTGGATTATATGCATCATTTAATATTGTTTGCATCATGTTATTCTAAAATGAATCACAGGATTGTTATGGTTGTTTTTTTAACAACGACCCAATTGCCTGTTTACATTAAGTCAGAAAAACAGAAACAACTAATGCAAAGCAACACACCAGTTTCAAATGCTCACTGTTCTTGAGACTACTTTAGGTGCATGTATTGTTGTGTTGACTTACAGCTCTGTGGTCAGTTCTGAGGCTGAAGATTGTGGTGTTTTTATAATAGACTCCATCATAGTGATATATGTGTCCAGTGTTTTGTCTGTTGCACTGACACATATGGAGCAGCAGACATATCAGGAACACCTTACAAGGTATTGCAACCCAATACAACAACACAACACACTGCTCACACAGCAGTATGCTGTAACAGTATGCAAAACATGCAGTACTCTACCACAACAGCAGCAGCAACAACAACAACAACGACAACAACAACAACAACAACAACAACAACAACAACAACAACAGCAACTCTTTTTAAAACTCAACTCTATTGTAGTAAAATTTCTTTGTATCACTTAATTATGCACAGACTGTGTGAAACTGTACTGTGCTTACTACGTACAGTATATCTACCTGCCTTTATAGAGTGACATGAATCTCATATTATACATAGACACAGACTTTTTTTAATCATCTTAGCATAAGTTTTTTTTAGAACAGGTTATTTTGCAGTTCCATTGCTGTTACTTGGTTCTTTTCTAACTGTCCGGCATTTCGGCTCCCATAGGTTTAGTCTAATTGCTTGTCCTTACAATGACTGTGAAAACAAAGAAGCAAGTAGGGCTCTCCAGGACTGGAGGACTCTTATGTTGTTCTTTGGATGGGAAAAACATCATTTGTGTGGAGACTGTTTCCCTTATAGACTGAAGTGTATTTTGGACCATAGTAAAAGCACACATCTTTTCTGACAACAGATTTGTTAACATTGTATATTTCTGCTCACACTGTTGGGTTGGACAGTGGCAGTCATGGAATTTGTTTTGTTTTTGTGTCAGATTGCATTCTAGTGTCTGTATATCCTTCCCTATATTGTGTTAACATTAAGTTATATGATGGGTAAATTTGGTAGCACATTGCAATAGATACTTACATTGACAAGTGCATATGATAGTAGGTCACATTAAGTCACATAATTAGATGCTCTTTCTTTTCCTGTGTATTTGAAAATACAAAAGTTCCAGGTTCAAGTTCCATATTAAAACAAGATCCATATAAATTAAAAAAGTAAAGGCACACACAAGGTGTTATTATGCTAATGTCTGACTTTTATTTTGATAGAAGCAGATTAAAAATCACTATTGTTGGTGTACATCTTTTCCTGAAAATGAATATGACATCCTCTGTTTTCCAGTGGCTGGCTGGACAAAGATCAATGAGGCCATTCACATCCATCACAAAAAAACAGTTTTAAACCGAGACAGAAGTCACAGTCTCCTGTTATCACGTGACCAAGATCCCATACTGTGGTCAAGTGATGACAACTGACCAAACTGCATTAGCTGAAGAAGACTTTGAGATGCAGTTAAAGCTCTGGAAAAAGCTGGTAAGTGGACCTTGAGTTGAGATTTCTTTTCTTTTCTTTTTTTTGTCAAAAATAACTTGAGGTTTAGACCTATGTGATGGTGTAACACTAACCCTTTAGAGTCAGTTAAAATGAAATTACCACTAGGGAATACCACTATGAAAACATTTATTGTTCTCTGAGGACTAACATCACATCGACAAGAGAAATTCTTCACCTCACAGCTGGGGAGGTAAATTAAATAAAGGGCAGTGGTGGATGTCTGTTTGTTACTAAGTGTAATACATGAACTAAAGGTATGAGGAGTGAACAGGAAGACAGGCTCTGAAACATAAAGGTGGGGATTAAATTGGGTCAAATACAAAAGTGGGGGGTGATGTGTTCCTCATTAGGATCGGTTCTGCATGGCACAGAAAAGCCATAGGCAATTCCCATTGTCCCACAGGCAGAAATGGATTAGAGGTGAAGCCACACACACACACACACACACACACACACACACACACACACACACACACACACACACACACACACACACAGCACATTCAGCAGTGGTCTTCCATTACGGTGTACCACTTTGTCAGTGTCTCTATTTTTACATTTGTCATTAATTGTCTGCTGTGTGAAGAGGAAAACTGCTACGCTCTGTTTGTAAAGTTTTAAAATCTTTCAACATTCTCTGACAGCTGTGGCAGAGCTCCTCAGTAAACTCACGCACGCACTATGATGGATTTGAGAGAGCGTCCTTATTGACAAGCAGTCTCAAAACAACAGACACACCACTGCAGTGTAGTTTTGTGTCTGCGTGCTGTGTCCTCTCTGGCGTCGATCCAGGAGTCCCTAAGGCAACAATTACGAGTCTCACTGATCAGTTGTGTCCCTTTGCTGCATTTGCTTTGACAAACATGAATTTCCTATGAAGAACAAGATCATTATAGTTATGTGCCACAGCATATAGCGTTCATTTAAAAAAAACAAAAATGTAATGTTGCTTGGGCAGTTGGGTTCACCAATAATTTAAAGGGTGTTTAGTCCGATCCCTGGCTCTTCCTGTTCACATGTTGAAGTCTCCTTGAGCAAAGCCCTAAACCCTTAATTGCCCCTTTTGAGTGTGGATGTATGGGGGGAAAAAAAATTAAAATCAGCACCACTTATATAGGTCCAGCAGTGTCACAACAAGACATCTTTGCATTTGGAGTTTTGTTTGCTCTGCTCCACTCAGACACAATTTTCTGGTTTTAGTTTCGGAGAAGTTCACCGCTCCCTGTGTCAAGTCATTGTGTTTGATTATCCTTGTGTGTGGCGTTGTGAAAGGTGCCAAAGTAGTATACATTTACATTTAAAGTTACTTATTCCATTACCTGATGTTGGAGGTTTTCTGCCGTTTTTTTTCTGCATTTACAGTAGAATGAACATGTGTTTCCTCTGTGCCTGTGTCCCATGTGTCTGAGACACAACAGGCCCAATCTGTCTGCCTCTCATTACCTGTCATGCCCTGAAGAATCCATTGCTGCTCACGTTTCCTCCACAGCCTCCCCCTGTTTCTGAGAAAAACAGAGAAGGAGAGGAACACTACTGTGCCCCAACACACTCCCTAACTGCTACCTACCGCTGCTCTGCCGTTGCCATGGATACAGTGCCCTCTCTCCCCCTCTCTCCTCTCTCTCGGTGGGCATGGAGGGATGGGGCTAGAGAGGAGAGGAGAGGAGAGGAGAGGAGAGAAGAGGAGAAGTGGCTCTGGCTGCTGCCTCTGCGTCATATTCATACCAGTGCAGCTGAGAGTTGCCCCCCCCTCCCCTTTTCCCCACCTCCTCCTCCTCCTCCTCCACCACCTCTTTCCTTCCTTCCTTCCCTCCCTCCTTCCTTCCTTCTCATCATCCAATTTGCACACTGCTAAACCCCCCCCTCCATTTGTGTCTCCTATCTGCATCTGCTCATCACTCTCTCTCTCTCTCTCTCTCTCTCTCTCTCTCTCTCTCTCTCTCTCTCTCTCTCTCTGCTGGCCCAGCTTGGTTTCCTCTGCGTGGCTGACCCAGGCGGACTTTTTCGAGCGAGCGTGGGCGCAGAGGAAAGAGGAAGACAAAGGTAAGCAGTGAGATGGAGGTGGTTGTTTAAGAGTGTTTGTCTGTGAGAGAGAGTGTGGAGAAGAGAAAAGGAAGGGGGGGGGGTCGCAAAACAGCTGCAAAGACAAAAGGCTGAGAGGTAAGCATTGATGGCATGACCTCACCTGAGATAACAACTATGACACCAGGAGCCTTTTAGGAATTTTAGGGGGAAAAAACAGGGTTGTCAGTGCATGTGAGCAAGTGTTGAGGAGATGTGTGCCTGAGAGTGCAAGGCAGTCAGTGCATCTGTGTGCAGGCACTTTGCTGACTGTCACACAGTGTTATGGAACTGCTGCTGCTGAGTGTTCCCACAGTGTGGAGGGAAGGAGGTGAACGGAGGGGGAACTTCATTATTCTCAGAGAGCTTTTTGAGCGATGTGTGGATGTGTTGACAGAGCGGGAATCTCTGTATCTGCAAAGAGTAGGAGAGGAGAGTGACTGCGAGAGAGAGAGAGAGAGAGAGAGAGAGAGCACGCCTGACAGTGCAGTCAGTGGTGAAGTGCTCAGCTTCAAAGCCTGATCGCTCCTGGAAACAGAAGCCATTTCCCAAATCACATTCACGCACCCCTCCTTGATTTCTTCTCTCTCGCTTTAATCTCTTCTTTTTTTCTCTCTCTCTTGTTGGGGTGCCGCTCTCTGTCTTTCATATCTGCCTTTGTTCAGAGTTGTCCATTTTACAGTAGCACAATCTTCTGTAAATGTCAAACCCACAGATCGTGACCTACAAGGCGTACAAAGGACCAAATGGTGACAGAATAGCAGCGAGAGATGAGAGGACTCGGAAAGAGACGGACCTTGTTGAAACAGACAAGAGACAAAAAAGTGCGCGCGCATGTGTGTGTGTGTGCGCGTGTGTATATGTGTGTGAGTGAAGGGGAAATGAAAAGAGGGAGGGGGGGGGGAGACAAGTAAGGGGAAAAAGAAGAGGAGGCCCGCGGGGTTGTTCATTGTGTCTCGGTCCTGAGAACAGTGTCTGACACCGTTTATGACATTTAAATGTGATGCCTCTGCCAGTGCGCTGGTGTGTGGGGAATGTGCCCCGTCAGCTTTCGTTTCAGTGGAGACAGTTGTTTGTCTTTTGTTGGTATATTGGTTGTGAGTGACAGAAAACAGAGATCTGAGGTTTGTTAAACTGGGCTTCAACTCACTTGGGGAGGAGGGCTGCCTTAGTGCAGGAGATGGAGTGTAATATGGAGTGATATACCGGACCACTGGTTCTCGACCTTTTTGTGTTTGATGTTCCCTCACAGCCCCATCAGATGAACCACTGTCCCCATTCACTGACAGAATCCATCATAACAAACATCTGTCAAGTGAAAAATATATTACACTATTATTCATATAAAAGTGGATGTGTTTACAACTATTTTTTGTACAGATTGACAGAAGCTGGATTTAATTTTACCCATTGGAGACGACGATACGATACGATACATTTATCTAGAACTTTTAGCTTCTTAATTCCACTATTGAGCCATAAGTTTTCAACCATTTCAGTCATTTATTCATTACTTTTAGTTTTTATTTTCTTTCACATTTTCCAATTTCTTTTAGCGAATTACTTCAACAGTTTATTTATTTATTCATTACTTTTTATTAACTATTTTATTAACTTTTTAGCTAACAGTTTAGACGGTTTAGTAGACTCTCAATTGCAACATGTATTCAAATTGTGAACATATTTTTCGATGAAATTCTAATTTCTATTTTGTCACATTTGTTGAGCTACTCTACAATCTGTCTATAATAGACCCACGTCTTTGTATTTCTGTCTGTCAGTTAAGACTGAGGTTGTTTTTCCTTTAAACATTTTCCATTTTTCCTTTTTCTTGTATTCAGTCACAATAACTCAGTCTGTCATCCATCTGACAGGATCATGAGCAACAAAGACATCCAGCTCACGGGAGTCAGTTATGTGCTCGTGTGTCGGTGTAGTGAAGTGTGAGATTATGAGATTATTGGCCTCGGAGAACAGGCACGCTCGAGCCAAGAGAAGTTATGGGATGAACGAGAAGGGGAAACCACAGACGTGGACGAGGGGAAAGGAAATGAAACAAAATCACATCAAGCCACATCAAGCTGCAGAAAGGTCAAGGTAATATCAACAGGGTGAGGAGATTAAATTGACAGAGTGAAGGAAGATTAAAAAGCAAGAAAAGAGTAGAAAAAGAGAGAGAAGAGGCAGAGGCTGCTGGGCAAACAGTCTGTAGTCGAGTCGTACTGTTTACATGCAGCTCCTGTTGGTTGTGAGCGTGTGCGTGTTGGTACGTGCTCGCTGTTCCTGCCTCCCATGGGTCTCCAGTGTCCCTTCGCTCCAGGTGGGCTTTGCATTTTTAATCGATACTGTCTGTAGTGATTAACACCAGTCTTCTCTCTGCAGCAGAAAAACAGAAGGAAGGGGTGAGAGAGGGAGACAGAAAGAGAGATGGAAATCTGTCATACACGAGGCAGGGTGTGTGAGTGAGTGAGTGAGTGTGTGTGTGTGTGTGTATCCATGTGTGTTTGTTTGGCAGTAATGACCCTCTGCCTCTGGGCACCTACTGAGTATGTTTATCTCCCACAGCAGCAACGGGCAAAAATAGACGATGCATCACAGCCACACACACACCTTGTGCATTTTCTCTTTTTCCTCTCCTTTGCTCTAATTGCCTCCCTCTTGCATTCTGCCTCTCTCTCTCTCTCTCTCTCACACACACACACACACACACACACACACACACACACACACACACACACCTTTGCCTCCAATCCATATTACTTACTCCAGTCTCACATACCGTTAAGGCTCTTTCTTCCTATTTCACTGCTCTCTCATTTTCCCTCCCACTTGTGTTGCAATATGCCTATTAATGATGCAGCTAGAGCACCACTGCCAACTTCCTGCCTCTGACAGAGAGAGAGAGAGAGAGAGAGAGAGAGAGGAGTGTCTGTGTGGTGTACATGTCCTGCTTTGTACCACTCCCTCTTATCACTCCACCCCCCTGTCTGTGTTGTTTTCCTCAGAGTTGGCCCATGCGAGCAGCGTGTGGACTGAGTGCAGCTGTTTCGTTCAGAGCAGAGCCCAACATGTGAGAAGATGTCTGTTGGAGGTTGTGCTTGTCCCGGTGAGTGCCGACTCTCTCCCTCTCTCTCTCTCTCTCTGTCTCTCTCTCTTTCCCTCTCCGTCTCTCTTCTCCCTTTTTCCTCTTTCCTCCTCCGTCTCTGTGCTCAGTGGTGCTGTCAGAAAGATGACTTATGTAAAAGTGCTGCAAAGCCGCCTAGGGCCAGCGTCAAGCTGTGTGAGTCTGTGAGTGCATGCATGTGTGTGATGGTGAAGCCATGCTACACTTTCAACACATGTCCTAAAACAAGGTTATAGACTGAGGCTACCACACTTTAGGATTAAGTTGTTCAGCAGACCCTCTCAGTCACGCTAGCTTGCTGTGCAGCAGATCAATGGCTCTTTGAGTTTTGCCACGTACAGAGACACTGAGATATCAATAAGTACTTCACTTGCTGACTCTTTTCCCTCTTTTTGACTCTTTTTCTCAGCTTTATCTGCTAACTGCATGTCTGCTTCTTGATTATTTGTGCTCATATATGTCTAGAAGAGCTAGTAGAAATAACTGCTTGCTGTCACTGGAACTGTTGTTCATATTTGTCCCGGAACTCTATGACGCAAAAGTAGTTTAATTCACTCACAGCAAAATGGTTTAAGGTCTCTCTTGATGAGTTCAAATCACTGATGAGGGTACTTAAGAAGATTTAACTGAGAGTTGAATTTGCTTAAAGTTAAGCTGCTGTTTGGATAATAGACAGCTCTTTGTCATTGTGACTTTGCATTTTGCATTCCTGCATATTTTCGTTTTTCACGCAGTTGTTACGCTTGGCTTGGCTTTTCCTGGAATCAAGATTCTTGATCTCTTGAGCTTTAAATAACGGCTGCATAAACTATGATTTACTGCCATTGTTAATGGCTCCTTATTGGTACAATGTATCCACGCTCTGCTACTGTAGAGGAAGGATATCTAGTATTGTCTGAGTCTGTCTGCACGTCAGTCTTTGGCGACGCAAAATGTTTTGGCAGTTTTTATCAAGTAGATCCTATAATCTGTTCTCTCCCATAGAGTGTTCGGCCCTTTGTGACTTTGGAGTTATTTCTCTTTAACGGTACCCCCAGTGAGAGCAGGCGGGCTACAGAGACAGTTGCCTTGCACACAGTGAAAAAGCCTCGCACTGCCAGGGGACGGGCTCTGTGCAACACAAGGGAGCGAGTAACAGACAGAAATTGAATCGTAGCATCTGCTCGGGGGGATCTCAGAGAGAGCAGATTGAATTAGGGTGTCAGTATCATTTTAATGGGGCTGCTCTGATTCATTGGTAGTCAGCTATCAGATGGAATAATATTAGAGAGGCCTCTGCTTGATGGTCTCCTCTCTGATCACTCCTTACTCTATCCTGTAGTTTTCCAGTATCTCTGCCTCCTTCGCTCCCTCTGTTGACGGACTTTAACTGTGGAGCAGAAACTTTTTAATGACATCCACATGTTTTTGAAAGATGCACCAAGAACGAGGTCCACCATGTGCATGTTGTGCACCAACATTCAAACGCACACGAAGGTTTTGCACATGCAGGCATGCGTCCAAATAATACACCATGCACGTACACTACAGCACACACACCTTCACGAGGATCCTGCTGGGACAAGTTTAGGCTGGTGGATCTCTCAGATAACCACAGCAACATTGATCAACACAGGTTTGCAGTTTCTCTCCCCCTGTGTGTGTGTGCGCTGTAAATCATTATATTTGAAAGCTGGTTTGTTTACATTCTTGCATGATGGTGGATGGAAGATCCTCCCCATCCTTTGTGTGTGTGTTTCTGCCTTGGAAAAACAAAGCCGCTCTTATTCTAACATCACTTTCTCCTTTCACCTGGTCCTGGTCATCTTTGTTTTGTCATTGAGCCAGAATATTATTGAATAAAGGACTATGATCTGAGCGTATTTGCATGTCTGCCTGCATGTGAGAGAATGTGAGCCATAATAAGGAACAGACTTCTCCTGTCTGTCTGGTTCATTGACAACCCTGTGACATCCTGCTGTTGTTGTGACTTTGCTGTGAATCAGCCTTTTTAAGGCTTTGTTCCCCGCATGAAGGAGATCCGTCCTAACACAGTGGAGCCAATCACATCCTTTGTTCAGACTAAATGGTAAAAATAGATTGCCTGTGAGCTGAAGATACCCCCCCCCTCCATTTTCACATGTACCCACTCAACCATGCACTCCCCTCCGCTCACCACTCTCTCCGTCTCTCACCCATCTCATTCTAACCCCTCCCTCCTGTTTCTGCCTTCCTCATCTCACTCTCTCCCCTTCTTCCTCTTTCGCCCTCTCTCTCCCTCTCTGTCACTCCCTCATCCGTCGTTCACTGCCTTTTGCAGTAACAGTGCTGTTACCTCATGCAGAAAGTCACATGGTTCCTGATTGGAGAAAAGTGGCTTAAAGCAGAGCCAAAATGGCAGCCAAACAGCCAGGGCTTTTTTTTTTTTTTTTTTTTTTGATTACCGTTACACAACAACACGACTGCCTCAGCTTTATCTCACTGCACTGAAAGCCTGTGCCTCTCTTTCTTTTCCTCCTCAATTCTTCACTTCTTCCCTTCTCCTCGTCCCCTCCTCTCTCTACACTAGTGAGTCTCTCAGATCTTGTTTGCTAGATCAAAATGGCTGTGTGTGCAGAGGCAGAGAGAAAGAAGGAATGCGTGGGAGACAGAGATGCTGGGGAGTCAGAGAGATGAGGGTGAGGGGGGGTGTGGGTGGAGGGGAGGGAAGGGGGGGGGGATCCCTCACCATATGTTTAGATGTCGAAGGGAAAACTGTTGATGGATTCAATTATGAATGACACCATAAGAACATAGGAGGGGGGTAGGTGTAACAGGCTGTGATACTTAATCTTGGGGGAGCAGTGACTGTGTTGACCCCCCGGGTGGGAAAAGTAGCTGTGTAGAACAACTGGCAGTATAGCATCATAAACAAGGACTACTAAAAGCACCGTGAGAGCAGGAAGTGTTGTTGGAGAATAAGCATATACTGGGAAAACAGGCAAATGTAATGAATAACAATACAACCCCCTACATATTGACTTCTATAGTTAGATGTTGACTTTTCTGAGTCAGGACCCATGTGGCTCTAACAGTGGCCCCTTTTT